>NC_058415.1:23317788-23341250 GCF_002201575.2 Neomonachus schauinslandi
GGTGCAGAGGTGCAGGAGGAGGGACAGCTCTCCTGAGGGAGGTGGAGGGAGAGCCGCCTATTTTGCTCCGCTTGACTGACGCCCAAAGGAAAGGGTGAGTCAGTCTCCCAGTTCCTATTATAACTCTGCATTTGCAGTTTTCCACCTTGACAGGCAGTAACAGTTCCAGCCAGTGCTAATTTGGGTAACATCTAAAAGGCTTGCCTGACAAGGCAGATTCAAATTATGAAGCAAACCCCTCACACACTGAGACCTTGTTAGCTAGATTAGTGGTGGATTGGCTCCTTGTGACAGCTTGTTTGCTAGAGGTGAGCTATCTGCATTTCCAATGCGGGCAGGTTATATCATCATTTAAAGAAAAAAAATAAAGATGTCATTTTTCTTGTTTGTCACAGAGTTCATGTAATATTCCCTCTCGATTTTCTCATTGTTGACTTCAGAAAGAAACAGCAGCAAGTGTGTACGTTTGAGTGCGACAGCTAATTTTGTTATGGATGAACAGAGTATTGTGACGAAACAGTGGCACAGCTGTCATAACAGCTGTCACACATTAATCATGACAGTGACAAATAGCATAATTACCTTATCTGGGATTCCTAGCATGCACGCTCAGTACGCCCCACTGCCGAGCGAGCATATCACGCATGGTTTAATTAAAGAGACATCAATACAGGTTAGTTAGACAAGGGCTAGAAGACATTGATCCAAAATGAAAATAAAATCATTTATAGGTTGGTGTTTAGGGACACCCAAACACCAATTACTTAGCCGACACGATAATCTGAATCTATTTCCCTAACTGGTCCTTCTCAATGTGCGTTTCACATGGTAAATTACCTGTTCTGCCCCAGATCAGCAGCCCTTCTTCCATGGAACATTTAATGCCCTCTTTTTCCAGTCTCAACAGGAGTCCTTGGGAGCTGTCTTTATGTGCTGTTAATTGATTGAAGGAACTGTATTGATAAACATGTGATTAACAGTGAACAAGTTGTGGCCAACATTTTTTTTTAACTTGTTTTCCATGTCAGGTACTGAGCAGAATGATATTAAATGGAGTGAATTTTTATTTAATAATTCTTCCTAAGTAAAGAATATAGGCAGGTGAGACTGGGTTTAAGCCTAGAAATGACAGTCTCCTACATGTGCTGTGTTTTAATATGTATGCCTGTATTCATGTGCATATACGTGTCACATCAGTATGTATAAATATGCACACATGCCAAATATATGTATATTTTTGCCCCCCTGGTATTTTAAGCTCAACAATTCATTGAATTTACTGATTGAATTCCTGGGAGCTGGTTCTTGAATTGCTCTGAAGCTGCCTCGATGAAATATTAATGAATCAATTTCCATAGACATGGACTCATTATCTTGCTGGATGCCGTTGGAAAACACAGTCCTGCCTGCGGTGTCCTTCCACCTGCCTGTGACATGATTTGATTTTCTCCCTCTCATTTTTTAATTAAATAAAAAAATTGCTATCAGGAAATTTTTGATAACTTTGGAACAGACATTTCCATTTCTCTTGATAGGCACCTAAATGGAGGTAAGCCCTTTAAAATAAATTTACGTACCACTTAAGTGAGGCATTGAAAAGTGGATCCTGGAAACAAAAAAAGAGGTGGTCAGTTTAGTTCTGTGGTCTCTGTAATGCCCTTTGGAAATGAGGAAACTGCTTTTTTTTTTTTTTTTTTTTCTGGAACAACCAATCTACTATGGGAAATGTCTGTATTTTAGGAAGCTGGGCCAACCGTCTAATTGTTTACAAAGTTATCAATTTTAGAAAATGCTACTAAACACAAACACATTGTCGCTTTAATTTAGGACTGATAGAATGTAGATGGAATTATTCAGGCTGTGTCTACAAAATGCCAAAACGGCTGGTTAGAACATGAAAAATTCAGTCAGTCAAGCAGTGATTATCTACATACAATATAAATAGCTGGTTTTAGGTATTTTGTGTTCACTGAAATCGACTGGGGTTTGTGTGTGTGTGTGTGTGTGTGTATGTGCCTTATACAAGTCAATCCAGGGATGTAATAAGCACATTAAACTACAATTATGCCAAACAGAAAGTTTCTAGCTTCCTTCCTTCCCATTCATTCTGTTCCAGTAAAGATTATTAATGCCTGCTTTGGGTACCATCAACACCCACTTTATAGAACTCTGAAAAATCCACTGGTAAATGGTTGCCAACACTGTTAGATAAAGACCAGGATTATGTTCTCAAATTCAGTGGCTTTCACCATTTTGAATTAGAACCAGTAGAAAATCTGAATGTCATGTGACCTGGGGACAATATTATCATTTCAACACATACATATTATATGACCTGAAAACTATTTTTTCACATAGCTGTCTTAGGGAAAGGGTGAAAGCAGAAGCTTGACCAAGGAAATCCTCTCAATACAAAGCCAAAGACAAAACAAAAAAATTATCTTTGTTGAGAGAACCTCTGCTCTCCAGGACCTCATCCCATTTCCATCTAGGTCCTGGGGAACCCACTTGGGTCCACTTCTCTACAGATCTGAGGAATGCCTCAAAAGAACTCCTGGTTTGACATAGTTTGATGAAAGAATGAAAAAGACCCACAAAGGTGCCTCCATACAGCATTTTTGCATGTAATGTCAAAGTACCCATCAATGTGGGCAGCCCATGGATGTACCCTTGGTAATAAATCCCCCCTCTAGGTATAAATAAAGTCAGAAATGACCTAGAACTGCTCTCAGAGGCTGGACACCATTCTAGACCTTTAGTCTCAGGGCTGGGGTCCTACTGAAACTAGAGGCAGAAATTCAATTAAGTTTCTTGAGAAATAACCTAAGATTATTTATTCCACTGAGATATTCAAGGAGATTATAATGAGGAAGAATCAATTTTAGGTTAAGTTATGAAAGTGACAGGAAAATAAAAGCAGCTTCATCCTTTCACAATCAAGCCTTTTAGAAGGAATCTCCCTCCCTTTTCACCGTTTATGGTACTTTTTGCTTTAGGGCATGTATCTTCTACTGTGCATTGCTGCTTTTTATGTGGTGCCATCTCTCTTGGTGCTTTGTAAGCTCTTTGAAAGTTGATTCTGTGTCTGATTCTCCTTTTTCTTCCTCATGGCACCTAGGATTGTATCTACATGTTGTAATTGCTGAATAAATACACATAAGGAACAACAATGTATTGGATTTGCTCTGAAACATCCATGTTATTTCCTGAATTTGGCATATTGCTTGACTGAAAATTCTGAGAAGGCCAAAATGTTTATTTTTAAAACAAGCTGCCTTCCACATTCTTTTCATTAGATAGTTTTATTCCCTTCTCTCCTCCTGCCTGCTAGTATAAGATCATCTTTACCTAAAGGTTGGGTTGATTTTTATTGATGCTAATGGAATATGGGGTATTGATCCATTGGCTGATATACCAACTCATTTTTTCTCTCCAAACTTTCCTATTTCTGATCTTCCCTAAACTTGAGGGGTAGCTTGTATATATTACATACAACAATTGTGTAAATTACACAATTTTACATGTTATTTTACATTTAAGTTTCCCAATTGTTTTATGCTTTCTAAACTTGCTTGATGCAATACCTAAGGAAATCCAGTGGGATATCCTTATCCACCCTGAGAGAACTGATACAAGCAAAACTTTATGTCTGTCTGCATCCTATCACCTCTTGGATGTGTGGCCAGGTCTTTTGCTCTCTGTGCCTCAGAATGTTTCAGTAGCACTTCTTCCACCCAACAGTGACAATCAGCAGGTTTTCCATGTAAGAACTAGTAGCAGCAATTGTGTTTATCTCCCTGAGTAAGAGGTTTCCTATTTATCTTCCCTGAGGTGTTGCCCATGTGGCTGTCCCGATACTGAGCAGCTGGACACATTAACCCTGGAGCCACATCTGCGGACACATAGCTCAACACCATTTTCATTGCCTTGATGCCTAAGAAGTTTATCTTCTATCAGTGAGATTTACTGCTTTCTTCATGAATTGTTAAGACTTTCTCTCCACCCCCCGAAGTGTTTCCTTTCCTCCTCCTTATTTGGTTGTAAGCTAAATTAGCACAGTCTGACCCGGTTTGTTAACAGCTGATTAGTTTTTGTTTCCTACCATTATTAATAAGGATTTCCAGTAGAGCTTCTATAGAAAAATCTTGGCTGGTAAAATATATAACATAAATACCTTGCATAGAAAGAAAATGACTTTAATTAGTGAACATAGCTCTAATAGGGTTGGTTTTACTTGCCATGTCTAAATGCATACTAAATGTATAGTAAAGACACTGCTTTGGACATTGTTCACTAGGACTTTTTTTTTTTTTTTCTGATGTTGCTTCATCTATTAGGACATAATCCCTCAAACTTGTGTTGGAGCTTTTTGGTTTACAATAGACTTTTACCAATACTGTCTCCCTTGATTCTCAGTAGAGCCCTGCAAGGTAGGAGGAAGAGGTCTTATATTATATTTTTCAGTTTTATAGATGAGAAAATCAAAGTTCAAATAGATGAGAAAGTCACAAACTCAGCTGTGAAGCCAGGACTCAAATCTAGGAAATCATATTTGCATTTCAACTTCTCCCCACTTACCTTGAATGCCACCTCCAAGTAATTCTCCTTATGACTGTCAGTTTGACTTTTTCAGGCTTTTTCTCATCTGTCCCAAAATCTGATGCCTTTTCCATCTCCAAAATTCTGACTTGCTGACTGGATTATAACAAAAGATTTAGGGGGTTAATACAAGTTATCTATCCACTTATCTAAACTATACTGTGAAGCAGGAAAAAAAAAGTGTGATAGTCCTTTGGAGTATTGATTACTTCAATGGTTTTTCATCTGCCTGCACATTTGAATTACCTGAGGAACTTTAAAAATAAATAATGATGTCTGGATCCAACCTCCAGAGAGTCTGGTTTAATTGCTCTGGAGTCAGTGTCCAGACATGGGTATTTTTTTAAATCTCCCCCGATGATTCTAATATGCATCCAGCATTGAAAACCAGGGGAAATTCCTCTCTTAACCCCCTTTTTGGGCCCATCTTCTTTTTTTCCCCTACCCACTTTGAGAAATGCCAGATTTCCTCAAATATAATCAGACAACATTAATTGGTGATTAATTAGACAACATTAATGGTGATCCTCTAAATTTTAGGGTCTAAATGAATAGTGTGTGTGTGTGTGTGTGTGTGTTTGCTTTGTCTACTCTGGGAGAAGGAGATTAATCATGGAGAAGGCTGGAAGGCTGTTGTGGAAAGTGATCATGGGCTCAAGACATCTGTGGCATACATTTGTGAGTACTAGAATGTTGCCCCTCTTGCCCCGAGGGCAGTGATTTGGTTTGTTTTAGTCATTGCTCTTTCCCTAGCATGTTGAATGGTGCATGGCACATAGCAGACACTCAGTAAATATTACTAATAAATATTTCCCAAACATCTTCCTCACTCATCCTTAACTTAAGAGCTATATGGAACCCCTTGAAGTTTGTTAGTAGAATCCTAGGTTTGGTGCCTGATCTCATTTTTTTCCCACATGGGTGACTTGCCTCCCCATCTCTTTCTTAAGTCTATATCCTATCATCCTTTAAAGCCTAGATTTAGTGAACTTTCTTTCACAAGCCTTTCTGGTTCTCCTTTGAACTATTATAGGCAATTATCTTTATTTTGTGTATCACTGCTACTTGCCACTGCCTGTCTTATATATATTAGTTATTTATGTGTATGTCTTCACTTTTCTTCTAGTCATGACCAATTTTATATTTGCATCCCTCTCAGTACACATGGAAAGCTCTCAACAAATATTAGCTTGGATGAATCACTATTGCTTCTGGTATGTTAGATTCCTACATTGCACATAGATGAGAGGTTAAATAGCATTCCATAATGTTTGGTTTTGTTTTATGCTTTGTATCTTAAAAAACACTTCCATTACAATATCTTATTTGTTTCTTAATACAACTCTGGGGAATGAAACAGATGGATATTATAACTTTAAATGAAAAGAAACTGAGGCACAATGATGTTACATCATCTTTTCAATGTCACATACCTTCAGAGTCAGAGTGTGGGTGGAGGGGCTCAGTATCCAGATCCTAATTTACACAGCTTCACTAAAGAACAATGTGTTTTTGTCAAAATTGGGTGTGCTAATTTGCTTTTGTTAACTTCCATAGTCCACACCTCTCCAGCAGATTTATAAACCTAAGTTCACACTCCAGATAAGAAATGGAGAGTATCTATGTTATTTGTGATATAAACCTCTGTGTTTTTAGGGAGACTACAATTTAGGCAAGTCAGTTTTTTCATCCTTGTTGATATCTTGTGCATCATGTTATTCTTACTTCAGTGTCATGGATTGTGTATTTTACTTTTCATGTAACCTTTACTTTGTTCATTAGATCAAAATTGTACTAAAAAGGGGTGGGGTCCTTGTTCATAATGATATGAGTAGGTAAGTAGTTAGGCTGTGAGAAGTACCACATTGAAAAGAACTGGTAGAAAAGCAAAGAAAACCCAATGTATTAAACTTCCCAGCTGGTTTTCTATTTAAAAAAAAAAAACTTAAACTCTTGCCCTTTCTTATTCAGCAATTTCTAAACAATCAACAGCATGAAACTAGAGTGCAGAGATTCCCTTTGTTCATATATTTTAGTCCAAAGGAATGAGTAAGAATCCATACTAAATTACCCGAGGTTTTGTTTTTTCATAAATATATAACACATGCAGTAGTGAAAACATCATATTAGTTATGTGAGCAAGACTCACCATTGATTTATCTAAGATAGAACTAAATAATAGTTCTTGACAGCAAAAGGCACATAAACAGCTCTTCCTAATATGATTTAAATTTGATCATTACATATTTTTAATGATAATTTGTGAACATTTTGTTCAGTTTCAAGTGTACTTATTTTTCAAGGATGGAAATAAAAATTTTCAAATACTCTGGAAACAAAATTGTACTTTGGTTTGCATAAGATATAGTGAGAGTTGTGCTCGACTATAAGGGATAAAGTAGCCTTATGATATTTTTTCCATTTACATAAACACAGTTCAGAGAATATTACTAATGAAGTGGATGTGGGGTCACCTAGCCACCTTAGGAAAAGGTTACTACTTTATTTTAAGTAGCCCATCAATCATTATGAATTAATGTCGTATTCTAGGTGAAAGCACTAATCATAATAAATTCATTTTGTATTCATGAGGGTGTCAAATGTACACCCATAGGAGCCCCATGTCATCTGTCAGTATGGAAAGAAAAATTTAAATATGACCTATTCACAATCTCTTTGCTATGGCTTATACCCAGATGCATGTTGTGGTGCTGATGGACATGTGATGCATGTGGGGGAAAGCTGGAAACTTCACTAAGATTATTGGAAGTGGAATAAAATCTGTGTCAGAAATAATGACCTCAGGCTGCTGGCTGACATTTCATTGTCCTCTGAGAGATGCCAGAAGGTCAAGGGGGTGCCTGAGGGCAGGGCTGTGAGTGTGAATTCATGAGTCCACAATACAGTTGCCTTAATTAACTCCATTTCTGAAGCCCACTTTCCTTTTGAGATAAAAACTTGGCATCATTATTACCATCACTTTACCCATTATAAAAACAACATAAGAATTTTTTTCTGGGTGGTTTCTAGGCAGAGATAATGCAACAAGACGTTGGACAATGTAAAGGAAAGTTTTTTTTCTCCCTCTTCCTTTGCCTAATGTTGGAAATATTGGAGAGAACCCCTCCTTTCTCTCTCATTAAAGCCATCTCCATGGGAAAAGGAGTAACAGCAATGCCAGATGAGTGAAATAATAAGTGCCTAACATGTCTTTAGAAATGCATTTCTAATGGATGGAATTAATGTATTGAATGGCTTGCTGATGTTTTTTTTTTTTTTTAAAGATTTTATTTATTTATTTGAGAGAGAGAGAATGAGATACAGAGAGCATGAGAGGGAGGAGGGTCAGAGGGAGAAGCAGACTCCCTGCCGAGCAGGGAGCCCGATGCGGGACTCGATCCCGGGACTCCAGGATCATGACCTGAGCCGAAGGCAGTCGCTTAACCAACTGAGCCACCCAGGCGCCCATTGCTGATGTTATTTTTATTGTTTTTATTATTGTTGTTGATATTATCATCTCCATTTTGAAAAAGGGAAGGCTTAATCATAGATTGGTTAAATAACTTGCTGTGGTTTTGTAGCCCAGAGGTGGTGGAGTCACCATGTGAACCAGTTTTCTGCCTTCCATGATTATAATAGTACCTACTACATGAGATTGTTAGGAAAGTTAAGTGAGGTTAGGCGTATAAATTTCTCATCAGAGTGATTAATTAATATCAGCTAATATGAATAATTATATGATTTGGGCTGGGTACTGCTCCCCACCCCAGCTCATTAGAATTGTTTTTCATCTGGAAAGAAGCAAAGACATTGGACTTGTGGCTCCTTTTCAGTTTGCTCTGGTTGGCTCTGGAGGCCCTTACTACCATCATTGCTCAGGTATTTCTGGGTTCTGTGATGTTCAAGTCCCATGTCCAAAACTAAATAGTTCTCTGCCCTTTAAAAACCTACTTAGAGGTGGCAAATGGAGACTGTTGATGTTGCCTTGGGGCTCCTGAATCCCAGAGGCTTTCACTTTTCACAGTTTCTCTATTTTTGGTACCAGCAAAGAACCTTTGCACAGCATTTTTACCTTGAGGCCCAAATGGATGATATGAACACCATGGAACTCATTTCTCTCACCTCATCATATTTACTCTTCCTTTCCACCAACAACTCTCTTTGATGAGGTAGAGAAAACTTGTATCAGAAAAGTAGGACTCAAAAACAATGGAACTTCAGAACGTCACTCTGCTAATCCTAGAAACTTTTTCATGCTCACTCCTCTTCTAAAGATTTAATAGCAGAGAACTAACCTGAGGCAGTCTATGTGTAAGAGTTCATTTCTCTAGCAAAAATGTCCTATGAAGTATTAGATCAAATGAGAGGAAGTGGGGCTCAAAGGACCTGTCAAATGGCTAGACATATGATTATTAGTTCTTTTTAAAACCCAGCTTTGCCACTGAAATTTCTCACTGACTTTGGTGAAGATATGTACTCATGCTCTTTCCCAACCAGGTAGAAGTGACTCCTACTCACATTTATGGGCATTCAAATCCCATGTCATACTCAGTTGACCTTCCTGGACTCTTTTTTTGGTTTAGTCTTTACCTAATAATTTAAATCTTAATCATATTATGATTTTTATTAGTTATTGTTGTCTTGTATTATAGATTACAAGTTCTTATAATGTATGGCATATGTCTTAATTTAAAAAGCAATGGGGTGTGTGATGGAGGGAATACTGAAATTTCTCTCAAGGGTAATGTAAAAGTTTTCAAATGGGGAAGTAACTTCATCAGTAGGTAACAAATTACAGGGAGTTTTGATTGACACCAAGATTTCTATCTGGGGAGACTAGAGTGTGACATCCATGCAACATTTTTGAATGACTGTTTTTGAAGGATGAAGGCACTGGCCTTGATGAAACAATATATTCAACATATTGTTCATTTTGTTTATGATATGTAAATGTCTGATGGCTGATGAGGTTGTTGATAAGAAGGGCTCTGTAAACAGTTCCACGTATTTATCAAAAGAAGATGAAGCAGAAAGGAATGAGATATTTTATTCAAGCCAATGCTTAGACTTCATAGACTTAGCTCCAGCAAAGAACAATTTGTATAAAATTGTTTTTATCTGTCTCATATAAATAGCCTCTTTACTTATATGAATCTGATTGATTGATAACAAAACTCTGATATATCTTAAAGCATCTAGTTAAAGCACAAATTTTGCTTAAGATTATGGATTTTAAAATACTAATTCCTCAGAGGATCCGTTCTTACCTTTTTGGCAGTTTTATACTGTACCAGTCAGGGTACTGGAAGGTAAGGAATAACCTACTGAATTGGTTTAACTGAAGATATTTTAATAAAGATAGTATTTAAGAAGTGTGGGTATGACTAAAGTAAGCAACAGTAGAGGGTGAAGTATCCTGAAACCAGCAACAATAAAAAGCCATTACCACTTCTAATCCCAAATGGGCAAATGGAAGGAATGTTTCCAGAATTGAGGAGGAGGGGCTGCCTAATAGGAATTATGATCGTAGAAGAATGCTGCCATAGCCAAGGTCTGAACTGAAGGGTTGAAATTGTAGAGATAAACATGGCATAAGGAAGTGTTAGACATTTCATGATTCTGAATTCTTAAGTCAGATAGGGAAAGAGGCTTGGAAGCTAAGCAGAAAACTACTGAAAAACAGAGTGGAATATTTAGCAGTTTCATGGTTCTGAGGAAAACAGTTTAAGTTCAGCATCCATCAGGCTCAGTTGGGATCCTTAAAGAACTATATTCTAAGAATGAGTGTGAACCAGATGTAGACCAAGGTTTATAATCACTGCAACCCAGCCTTGCCTCCTAAGTTAATTATCCAAAGGATAGAGTAAAAGTTCTCTGGAGTAAGATAAAATCATCTAGAACCTCTACAATTATTAATACAAGATGTCTAGCATTCACTAAAATTACCAGGCATACCAAGAAAGAAAATCAAGAGAAAAGGCAAATGAACCACTTATTGGGGTTATCAAACACACACTTTATTTTTTTTTAAGATTTGTATTTATTCATTTTTAGAAAGAGAGAGACAGAGTGAGAGGAGAGGCAGAGCGGGAGGGAGAGGGACAAGCAGACTCCAGGCCAAGTGTGGAGCCTGGCACAGGTCTTGATCTCAGGACCCTGAGATCATGACCTGAGCCAAAATGAGGAGTTGGATGCTTAACCAACTGAGCTGCCCAGGTGCCTCCAAACACACACTTTAAAATGTATTATTAAGGGGTGCCTAGGTGGCTCGGTTGAGTGGCTGACTCTTGGTTTCTGCTCAGGTCATGATCTTAGGGTCCTGAGATCAAGCCCCATATCGGACTCTGCGCTCAGCGAGGAGTCCGGTTGATTTTCTCTCCTTCTCCCTCTGCCCCTGCCCCCGCCCCCACTCGTCTCCCTCTTTCTTTCTTTCAAATAAATAAATAAATCATAAAAAAATAAATAAAATAATGTATTGTTAAAATGCTAAAAAGAATACACAACAAAGTGAAAATGAAAAATGCGACCAAGAAGTGGAACTTAGTTAAAAACCAAATAAAAATGTAGAATTAAAATTTATATAATAAAACTTAACGTAATGATGACTTCAGTAGCAGATTGGAAGCATTAGAAAATGAGAACATTAGTTACTGAGAATAGGTCATTAGAAAATATCTGGGTTGAAGCATGGAGAGGAAAAAGAATAAAACTGCAGAAAGGATTATTACATCAAAATGTCTGATATGTAGTGGAGTCCCAGAAGAAGAGGAAAAGAAGAATAGAGCAGAAACAGTATATAAAGGAGGTAATTGGTTGAGATATAAATACAAATAGAAGTACACCTAGCGTATCTTTTTTTCTTATTTTACATTTTTAAAATTTTATTATGTTATGTTAATCACCATACATTACATCATTAGTTTCTGATGTAGTGTTCCATGATTCATTGTTTGCATATAACACCCAGTGCTCCATTCAGTATGTACCCTCTCTAATACCTATCACCAGGCTAACCCATCCCCCCACCCCCTCCCCTTTGGAACCCTCAGTTTGTTTCTCAGAGTCCATAGTCTCTCATGGTTCGTCTCCCCCTCTGATTCCCCCACTTCATTTTTCCCTTCCTACTATCTTCTTTTTTTTTTTTTAACATATAATGTATTATTTGTTTCAGAGGTACAGGTCTGTGATTCAACAGTCTTACACAATTCACAGCACTCACCATAGCACATACCCTCCCCAATGTCTATCACCAAACCACCTCATCCCTCCCACCCCCCACCACTCCAGCAACCCTCAGTTTGTTTCCTGAGATTAAGAATTCCTCATATCAGTGAGGTCATATGATACATGTCTTTCTCTGATTGAATTATTTTGCTCAGCGTAACATCCTCCAGTTCCATCCACGTCATTGCAAATGGCAAGATTTCATTCCTTTTGATGGCTGCATAATATTCCATTGTATATATATACCACTTCTTTATCCATTCATCTGTCGATGGACATCTTGGCTCTTTCCATAGTTTGGCTATTGTGGACATTGCTGCTATAAACATCGGGGTGCACCCATCCCTTTGGATCCCTACATTTGTATCTTTGGGGAAGATTAGTGAAATTGCTGGGTTGTAGGGCAGCTCTACTTTTTTGAAGAACCTCCACACTGTTTTCCAGAGTGGCTGCACCAGCTTGCATTCCCATCAACAGTGTAGGAGGGTTCCCCTTTCTCCGCATCCCCGCCAACATCTGTTGTGTCCTGACTTGTTAATTTTAGCCATTCTGACTGGTGTGAGGTGGTATCTCATTGAGGTTTTGATTTGAATTTCCCTGATGCCGAGCGATGTTGAGCACTTTTTCATGTGTCTGTTGGCCATTTGGATCTTCTTTGGAAAAATGTCTGTTCATGTCTTCTGCCCATTTCTTGATTGGATCATTTGTTCTTTGGGTGTTGAGTTTGATAAGTTCTTTATAGATTTTGGATACTAGCCCTTTATCTGATGTCATTTGCAAATATCTTCTTCCATTCTGTCGGTTGTCTTTTGGTTTTGTTGACTGTTTCTTTTGCTGTGCAGAAGCTTTTTATCTTGATGAGGTCCCAATACTTCATTTTTGCTCTTGCTTCCCTTGCCTTTGGCGATGTTTCTAGGAAGAAGTTGCTGCAGCTGAGGTCAAAGAGGTTGCTGCCTGTGTTCTCCTTTAGGATTTTGATGGACTCCTGTCTCACATTGAGGTCTTTCAACCATTTGGAGTCTATTTTTGTGTGTGGTGTAAGAAAATGGCCCAGTTTCTTTCTCTGCATGTGGCTGTCCAATTTTTCCAACACAATTTGTTGAAGAGACTGTCTTTTTTCCTTTGGACATTCTTTCCTGCTTTGTCGAAGAGTTGAGGGTCCATTTCTGGACTCTCTATTCTGTTCCCTTGATCTGTGTGTCTGTTTTTGTGCCAGTACCATACTGTCTTGATGATGACAGCTTTGTAATAGAGCTGGAAGTCCGGAATTGTGATGCCACCAGCTTTGCTTTTCTTTTTCAACATTCCTCTGGCTATTCGGGGTCTTTTCTGGTTCCATACAAAGTTTAGGATTATTTGTTCCATTTCTTTGAAAAAAGTTGTTGGTATTTTGATAGGGATAGCATTAAATGTGTAGATTGCTCTAGGTAGCATTGACATCTTCACAACATTTGTTCTTCCAATCCAGGAGCATGGAATGTTTTTCCATTTCTTTGTGTCTTCCTCAATTTCTTTCATGAGTATTTTATAGTTTTCTGAGTACAGATTCTTTGCCTCTTTATACACCTAGCATATCTTACTGAAATTGTTGAAAACCAAAGGCAAAGAGAAGATATCAGTGGCAGACAGAAGGAAAAAGGCACATTACCTTCAAAGAAGCAATAAAATTCTTGGCTCACTTCTCAACACAAATAATGGCAGCTGGAAAATAATATGATTATCTTTAAGGTGCTAGGGGAAAAATTCTGCCAACTTAGAACTTTATACTCACTGAAAATATCCTTTAAAAATGATAGCATTGTAAAGACATTTACAGAAAGGGTGCCTGGGTGACTCAGTTGGTTGAGCATGAGACTCTGAGTTTTAGCTAAGGTTGTGATCTCAGGGTCATGAGATCGAGCCCCACATTGGGCTTGCGTCCAACCCAGAGTTGCTTCTTTCCTTCTCTCTCTAAAATAAATAAATAATCTTAAAAAAAGACATTTACAGGAAACTGAAAATTTTCATCCCCATCAGATCTGCATTAATTGAAATACAAAAGGAAGTCTTCAAAAAGAAAAAAATAAACTCAAGTTGAAACAAAGAATTGCAGGAAGGAATGAAGAGTAACAGAAAGTGAAAATATGTGGACAGATATATTTTAATATCATCTGAACGGAACAACACTAATGCCCTTGCAGAATTAAAATACATAACAACATTAAAGGAAGGGGCAGTGGAACAAATGGAGTTGAAGTGTTCTAAAGCTCTAAATGTCTGGGAACATGTAAAATTAATAAATGACATAAAGGAAAGGTGTGTGTTATAATCTGTAGGGTAACCATTAAAATAATAGTGAAAGATTGTATTATTAATTAATAGATGGGGAAAACTGAATAATAAAGATATGGATTAACCCAGGAGAAAGGCAAGGAGAGAATATAAAAAAGTATAAAATAGGTGGGACAAATAGAAAACAGATAAGATGCTAGATATGAACTCAGAGATATCTGTAACTACATTAAATGTAATATAAACATTTTTCAAACTGAGAGTTAAAGCAATGTTGCTTACAGGAGTCATGCCTTAAATACAGTAGTATTGTATAATGGGAAGTGAAAGAATGGAAAGATAGATGCCATGCAAACAATAATGAAAAGAAAGAAACTATACAAATATCTGACAAGGTAGATTTTAGGATAAGAAGCATTACTATAGATAAAGAGAAACATTTAATGTTGATAAAAATTTAATATACCAGGATGATAGAATTCTAAATTAATATGCACCGAATAACATAGTGTCAATATACATAAAGCAAGAAATGACAGAACCAAAAATGGAGACAAATACACAGTTACAAGGAGAGACTTTAACACACCTCTCTTATAAGTTAATAAAATAAGCAAATAAAAAATCATGATATAGAAAATTTGAAATTTAAATAGAGGTCAGTTCTGCTCTCTTCATAAACAATATAAAAAGTCTTTATAGTATTTTGACTTGAATAACATGACTAAGATGTAAATCTGGGGACATCTTTATGTAAGAAATTCTCTTGCCAAATTTTGGGGTTTACCATTTAAACAAACCAAACCTTTGAAACACTCCATATTGAAATTTTCCTTCATATAAGCTCAGATAGCCTACATTTTAAGGAATAGCAGTGAAAAATCTTGTCTCTTTTATTTTGTCAAATATTTTATCATGAAAAAACAGGCTAAATTTCAGAATAAATGATAACTACCCTCAGGTATTACTTCTTTTCTTTGTATACTATCACAATATTGTGTGGCACCTAAACATACTGATTATCTCACTTGTCATTTATGTTTACCTGCATTTTGAGCATATATATAAAATATAGTAATTGTTTATCACTATGAAAGTAATACCTTGAATTGCTTCTGGGTTTGAATTCTGTTTGCTGTTGGGTTGTTATTATTTTTATCATTTTACTATTGTCATTATTATGCTTTAACAGGTGAAGTGGGCTTAACTTGGGCTTAATGACAGGGAATAAAATCTTTATTCAAGAGTATATTTAAATTAGTGGCAATTAGAGTGAGTGATATATGTTACTGGTTCAACTCCTAAATAACTGCTAACCCTGGTTTTATAATACACTAGCATACCTCCAGTTAGGTCTAGAGATATGAGGATCTGTTAAAAAAATTCTCAGAGATTGCTTATGTTAAATTTCCTTAATTTAAATCCCATTTAGCTTATTTATGGTAGCTGACTTGGAGAGGGTTATGAATTTTAGGAAACAATGGCAGGGTTTAATACAATGGTAAAGGTACATTATTATAAAACCAAGGAAAATAATGGACTTAGTCTCATTATCCTTCTAGAACCTTCCCCTCCATTTCCAGATGCAATATAAAGAAATATTTAATACAGTATCATTCAATATAATTAAGCCCCATGAAGGCTAAGAAGGTATGCATTTTCTGAATAAGGCTATGCTTAGGGGATACATTTACTTGATAACAATAAAATAAAGATTGTGATTCAAAGGAAATTAGAGAAAGCAAATTATGAAATATCCCTGTTACTAAAAGAAGAAGAAAAGAGAATGTCACTATAAAATTATTAGTCATTTTGCAGAAAATAAATTTGATCTCTATAATAAAAAATAAATTTACTGTTTAGTGAAATAAATTTAAACCACAAGAATATATTCTCTCAGTAATTGACTGGAATTTATCCAGTAGTTTGATTGATTTTTTAATCCAAATGTGTGTTTAAAGGTATTCAAATATGCTTTTATATTTTTTTGAAAACTCAAATACCCATTATCCCTTAAAATTTCTGAGTAAAGAATATATTCTGTATTTTTCCTAATTATACATTTGTCCATATTTACCTGGCAGTTTAGTCCTTTGCTATCTGAACTACCCATTATTGAGATGACATAGATTCTGCGGTCAGAATATACAACAGCAACAATAATAACAATAGCTAAATAGGATTAATGCAAAATTTCGGGTACTTCAGTGAGCACAATGCAGTAAATTCTAAATATTTTTCTTGCTTTTTATGTGATTTTTCTTAAAGCCCATAATGTTAAAAGTTATACAATCAAAGCAGTACTTCAAGGTCATTAGAGATTATCTGAGCCAGGGGTCGGCAGTTGTTTTTTTTTTTTTTTTCCCTGTAAGGGCCAGATAGTAAATAGTTTTGGCTTTGTAGTTCATCCTGTCTCCATCGCTGCTACTCAGCTTTGTCATTGAGCATGAAAGCAACCATTGACATAACGTAAATGAATAGGCAGGGCTATGTTCTAATAAAACTTTATTTGCAAGAACAGGCAGTGGACTGTATTTGGTTTATAGGTCATATTTTGCCAACCCCTGAAAGTCAACAGCATCTGGTCAGTTACTTCATTGATCACGTACTATATGTCATGTCCTGTGCTAGTCACTGGAGGTACAGAAATGTACCTGACTTGGTTCTTGCAATCAAAGAGCTTTCAGACTAGTAAGAGAAGATGTACATATAAGTAAATATATATATTGTTATGGATAGCATGACAGTGATATACAGAGTGCAGGGGAGAGAATTCTTAATTTAGATGCATAGTAAAAATTTCTTCAGGTACACAAGAGGAGGAATGGCATTTCTGGGAACGGGGAACTGTGAATATGTTACAGAGGCTTGAAACGGTTTGGCAGATTTGAATACTGAACAATGATTTAGTATGGCTGAGATAGAGTATGGGAGGTAGTGCAAAGTAAGAAACAAATTTGGAAAGAAATGTATTCGGTCTCCAGGCTCCTTAAGAGAGGCCTGCTAAGGACACTGAATTTCTTGCTGGGGCAGTGGGGGCAACCAAAGGGTTTTAGTCTGGGTAAAGGGTGATCTTATTTCCATTTTCTAAAGATACTCCTGGCAGCATTGGGAATGATACAGCAGAAAAAGGTAAAGACTCAAGGCAAGGAAACCAAGTCATAGAGTGTATATATAGTATATATATATATACCCTAATTATAGGGCTTTGAACCAAGATGAGAACTGTGTGCATAGCATTTTATTGAACACATTTTCCTGCCAGGTCTTACATCTGCCAGAGAAGGAAGTGTTAATCTACAAAATGATTGAAATCTTTCAAGGATAATTTAAAGGAAATTCCTTATTATCAGATATTATAAAATTATTATTATATTATTATAAAATGTTAATGAAAATATGCTCAGGATGGAAAACATGGTTAATATGTTAAGGTATTTCTAGCACTTGGTTAATAATCATAAAATGTGATTTCTAATCTCAACTTTACACTTAAAGTCACATGTGTTTAGACATAATCACTAATCTTTCTGAGCTTCAGTTTCCTTTTTGGACAAAATTAACTGTTCTATCTTCTTTTCAAGTTTTTTTTTCTTGGAGGAGGGGTGGGTAGGAAGAATACCTTTCCTCCCAGAATTGTAAGGAAAAACGCTTTAATGATTGTGAACTCACTTTCAAACTATAGTTTATTATTCAATGGTAAGTAAGAAAGCATCAAAGAGAATTAATTACTCTTGATTCCCTCATCTACAACGATAGGGCAGAGATCAGAGACTGTTAATGTATTGGCAGAAATCCACACCTACTACAATTTTAGCCAGCTCAGAAAACCAGACCCATGGAAAAGGAAGCCCAGAGGAGCCCATGAAATTAATGATCCTTGTAAAATGGCCCACTCTATGCTTTCAGGCTCCTAACATTTTGTCTATGTATGAGTGCTTGAATGCATGCACTCCCACACATCACACAGATGCACAGTGCACTTAAAATCTCGTCCTTCATGCTCAGTCTTATTATTAATGCTGTTTGCAATCTCCATGGATGTACATGTAACTTAAATGTTTGATATGTAGCCAGAATGTCAACATTTTCTTCTTTTCCTTTTTTTTTTGGCTTAGTAGTCTCTATTTGATCCAGCTTCCTTGGATTTACACAGATACCTACAACTACAACATACACAATTTCATACATACACAAAATATAAATAAAACTCACACAGAAGTCAATACATACAACACACAAATACATGTGACACACAAATATACCTAACACAAATACTCAGTAATCATACCACACATGCATGGGTTATTATATAACTACATAGATAAACACATAACATTCACAAATAATATACACTACACAGAAAATACATATAACACACATAAAAATCACAGACACAGCATGTGCACAACACATCAGCGAGGAGTTTCCCAAATACTAGTTGTCCATTTTGTCACTTTCATAACATTTGCTTTATTTACATATTACCTAAACATTTATTTACCTAATATTTTATAATACTTATACTAGTTGCACTTCAGAATATTTTTATGTATTTTTTCCTGTTTTCCCTTTTACTTCATTATGCTTGAGAAACTTTTCATTATCTTATTTTTACATGTTTAGCTCATCAAAAGTATGTGACAAAAGTGTTGGTATAGATCTGGTAAATTTTATCCACTGTATATGAAAATGTTGATTGTTCTAACTTTAACGGGTTGATCTACTTACACAGCAGTCTCTTTATAATTTATGGAAAAACGTTTTAAAAGGCAAGAATTATTTTAAAATTAAAAGGCACATCAGAGATTAGCCAGCCCAATCCTCTATATTATGCCAGTGTTATTTCTGCTCTAAACAGCTAATGCTAAGAAGAGCAAGTTTATCAATAACATTGGTAACACTTTTAGAAATCATCTATGATAGCCTATCAGTATATGGAAGGCAAATTGTCAGGTTGATATGGGTGCTCTGTACATAGTAAGTCTGAATCTGCTCAAGGAAAGATTCTATGAACGAATATATAACTTAGTAAAATGTAATTAGTGGTAATCACAGAAAAACTGGAAAAATATACAAAGGTATAAAT
Source organism: Neomonachus schauinslandi (assembly GCF_002201575.2). Taxonomy (NCBI): domain Eukaryota; kingdom Metazoa; phylum Chordata; class Mammalia; order Carnivora; family Phocidae; genus Neomonachus; species Neomonachus schauinslandi. Next base: position 23,336,972 of record NC_058415.1, read on the forward strand.
TTAAAAAGTGTAATTAATCTTACTATTTAGAAGCAACCTCATTGTTCTAGAAGTCAGTTTATTGAATCAAAGGATATGCACATTTTTACTACTTTGGTAACATACACCACAGTTGTTTTCCAGTATATGCCAACCTGTACTCCTCTTAGCATTGAGCATAGCCTAGGCCATCCTATTTAGGATTGTATATTTCTACTAAAAATCATCTTTACCATATATTGCCTTTTTATTTTTTTTACATATATTGCCTTTTTAAAATTAGGTTTTCTACTGGGGCACCTGGGTGGCTCAGTCGCTTAAGCGTCTGCCTTCGGCTCAGGTCATGATCCCGGGGTCCTGGGATCGAGCCCTGCATTGGGCTCCCTGCTCCTCAGGAAGCCTGCTTCTCCCTCTGCCTCTGTCATTCCCCTGCTTGTGTTCTCTCTTGCTCTCTCTCTCTCTCTCTGACAAATAAACAAAATCTTTAAAAATAAATAAATAAAATAAAATTAGGTTTTCTACTTAAATATTTCCTAGGTTTATTTTTTGATCATGTTTTTTTCCATTGACCTTCAATTTTGAGAAGAAATCCCTGTTATAACTTAGTACAGTCCTTAAAATGAATTGACACTTTGAGGAAGGAAAAGTCTTTAATGTTGTAATCTCCCTCTGTGGAGAAAATCTTTCCTATAGCATCTGATATCCAAAATTGTGTTGTTAAAAGGGGAATAAAGGTGGTCCCTTAATAGCTAACTTCACATCCCAGGTAACCAAACTCTTCCATTCTCAAAGTAAAGTTCTGACAAAATATTTGAAAAGACAAAGTTATTCTCACTTCAGTTAAAACACATTTATTTTAATTTTTTTAGTGCTTGATTTATAGATTGTCTTTTAGAAGTTTTTGGTGCAAAGTGACTTCTGATAACATTAGGGTTGCTAACAAATCCTTTTGAGGAAGGCAGAATGAGTGTCTCTTATTATCCATCTGTTCATATTACTTTCTGGGAAGCATGAAGGACTGCCTTTGAGTTTGATGTATAATAATTATTTTTTCCACAGGTTAGATTCATTTAAAAGATACATCCTTTTATAAAACATGCTTTTCATTTTAGTTGCATGAAAATAATATCCTTTTAAGAATATGTGGATAGAGTTCCAGATTCATAATTAATTTTTAAGTCTATATAAATCCATTAAAGGAAAAACTAATTCTAGGCAAATGACACCAAGATGAGTAATGCTTGCATGCGACAGTTTTCTAGGAAAAATATCCAAATTAATAAACGTTCAAGATATTTTTTAAAGTTTAGCATTAAACATTGAGTCCTTTTTTTTTCTTGAAGAATGAATATTTTTTGGTAATCCTAGTTCATCTTAGTGATACTTTGATAAATTTGTGATCAAACAGGTTATATCAGAATGTTAAGAGAGTAAAGCATTAGGGGAATTGGACAAATTACTTCTAAGTTCCTTTTCAGTTTCATCAGCCTGTGATTAATATACTTATATAACTTATTAATAAAGAGCCCCCAGATCATAACAAAGGTACTGTCCCTTATTTTGAGAAATCACTTAAAACCTAATACCAAAAGCATTCTTCTAGAAGGCTCTAGCAGGATGTCTAGTAGTACATACCTTGAAGGGCCCTTCTATTGTAATACAATTGGGTCCTACATCAAAACAGATGTCATTCTTAGGCTTTCCTTCATATATTCTTATTTCATGCATATATTTCATTCATATATTCTTAGGCTTGCAGGAACTAAACAAAAACTCCAAGGGTCAGTAACCCTCAAAATATACAAACAAAGGAAAAATAGTCTGCTGAAAGCCCAAAGGAAGCATAGGTCAACACAAATGCTGATCTGCTATTCTGGCATTAAACCAGGATCAATGGACGGGGCTAAAGAAATCTCAGATTGCCCATATCCTTGGATCCTGAAGAAAGAAAAAGAAAATCCTTGGGAAAAAAAATCTCCAAATTAAGCCTTCAGGAGTTCATTTTCTAAAATCAACCAAATATAGATTCACAATCAAAGATTATCAAGCACATGAGATAAAAGCCACCATGAGAGGTAGCCAGCAGAAACAACATGCCAGATATAGACCCCTAAATTTCTCAAATATTGAAATGATCAAATACAGAATAAAATGTAACTATGCATAAGATGTCTACACAAATAAAAATGGAATCACAAAAATGAACAAATAACACAACTCCATAAGGATGATTGGGAAAATGAAAAGAAATAGAGCTTTTATAAATAGAAACTTTGAACAATTGAAATTAAAAAACCCAATCATAAGGTTAAACAACAGGTTATAGGGAATATTTGTGGATTAGAAGATTGATCTGGAGAAAAATATACCACAATGCAGAAAGACAAGGAAATGACAATATGAAAGAAAGGTTAAGAGATATGAAAGATTATATGTGAAGTCCTAATAAATAAGTAATAAGAGGCCCAGAGTGAGAAAATACAGACAATTGGGTGAGAGATAATAAATACATAAAGAGCCAAAGGGCATATTCATATTTATGGAAACTGAAGCCTATTTATGAATTACAGGATTTCAGAGTATTCCAAATTTTCTCTGAACTGATGACCCTTGTTACCAGTTTGTCATTAATATTTTTAATGTAATGGCATATTATGGATTTTAGTTGTATATTGCACTATCATATCAAGATGTCAATTAAGTAACCACGGCAGGCACTAGGATATTTTCTGGAAACTATGACTACAGTCAGTTGGACGAATGGCTAGTAATAACTTACCTGCACATAGAAATGATTTGCAAACTATATAAATATATCTCACTGAACCCAAATTGTCAACTTGCTCTAAGCCAGATCCCAAAATGCCTGCAGCTTCTCCAGTGCTACCCAATGCTAAGGAAATGTAAAGGAAGGAAAGTTGAAGAGGAAATAGACAATAACTTCAGCCAATTAATTGATTGGTGATTAAATATCTTATTTTGAAAATTCACAATATATGAGCATTTGAACATAATGCTGATGCCCCTTTCAAAGATTTGGAAATCATCCATGCAAATGAAGGACCTTAAAACTTGAGCTTCATTGACTTCATTTTTAAGTCCACTTCTTTGCAAAAAAACTCTACAGTTAAAGAAGTACAATAAATATCAAATCAAATATATACAAAGAAATTCACAGAAACTTTGGAAAGAAGAAAAAATCCTAAGTAGCTAGAGGAAAAAAACTCAACTGCATAGAAAAAAATAACAGGCACAATAGACTTCTTGACAGCAATGATAAAATCCTGAAAACAGTAGAATAATATGTTAAAAGGATGAGAGGAAATAACTGTGAAATTAAAAATTACAAAATGAAACTACTTTTTAAGACCAAAAAGAATAGATGTTTTTTTCAGAGTAACTAAAATTAACAGTTTACCAAAACAAATCTTTTCTTTTTTAAAATTTTTTTAATTATGTTAATCACCATACATTACATCATTAGTTTTTGATATAGTGTTCCATGATTCATTGTTTGCGTATAACACCCAGTGCTCCATTCAGTACATGCCCTTTTTAATACCCATTACCAGGCTAACCCATCACCAGGCTAACCCATCCCCCCAGCCCCCTCCCCTCCAGAACCCTCAGTTTGTTTCTCAGAGTCCATAGTCTCTCATGATTTGTCTCCCCCTCCGATTTACCCCCCTTTATTCTTCCCTTCCTGCTATCATCTTTTTTTTTTTCTAAAGGAACTTAAAAATATATACCTCAGGAAGAATAATAATGACATCAGAAAAAAAGTTTGATGCAATAAGGAAGACATTGCAAAGAAACTGATAAACCCACATATAAATATAAATATTTTCAATATTTCTGATTAGAAATAGAGCTAAAATAATAGACAAAAAAATCATGTGAATTTAGATGAGTACTGAGTGTTCAAAGGTACTTAGATTTTCAAGAGATGGGGGCGGATCAAGATGGCGGAGGAGTAGGAGACCTGGATTTCGTCTGGTCTCAGGAATTCAGCTGGATAGGGATCAAACCATTCTGAACACCTACAAACTCAACAGGAGATCGAAGAAAAGAAGAGCAACAACTCTCTCATAAGAAAAGCGACCACTTTCTGGAAGGTAGGACGTGCGGAGAAGTGAATCCGAGGCGATATTCGGGAGGATAGACGGCGGGGGAGGGGCCTCCGGCGGCCGCTTCTGGCAAGTGATAGAGCCGCGGAGCACAAAATCGGAACTTTTAAAAGTCTGCTCCGCTGAGGGACGTCACTCTGGTGGCTAAGCGGGGGGTGGAACCCTCCGGGACA
>NC_058415.1:23341260-23372493 GCF_002201575.2 Neomonachus schauinslandi
TGTGAAGATGTCAATGCTACCTAGAGCAATCTACACATTCAATGCAATCCCCATCAAAATACCATCCACTTTTTTCAAAGAAATGGAACAAATCATCCTCAAATTTGTATGGAACCAGAAAAGACCCCGAATAGCCAGAGGAATGTTGAAAAAGAAAAGCAAAGCCGGCAGCATCACATTTCGGGACTTCCAGCTCTATTACAAAGCTGTCATCATCAAGACAGCATGGTACTGGCACAAAAAGAACACATAGATCAATGGAACAGAATAGAGAGCCCAGAAATGGACCCTCAACTCTATGGTCAACTCATCTTTGACAAAGCAGGAAAGAATGTCCAATGGAACAAAGACAGTCTCTTCAACAAATGGTGTTGGGAAAATTGGACAGCCACATGCAGAAGAATGAAACTGGACCATTTCCTTATGCCACACACAAAAATAGGCTCCAAATGGTTGAAAGACCTCAATGTGAGACAGGAGTCCATCAAAATCCTAAAGGAGAACACAGGCAGCAACCTCTTCGACCTCAGCCACAGCAACTTCTTCCTAGAAACATCGCCAAAGGCAAGGGAAGCAAGGGTAAAAATGAACTATTGGGACTTCATCAAGATAAAAAGCTTTTGCAAAGCAAAGGAAACAGTCCACAAAACCAAAAGACAACCGACAGAATGGGAGAAGATATTTGCAAATGACCTATCAGATAAAGGGCTAGTATCCAAAATCTATAAAGAACTCATCAAACTCAACACCCAAAGAACAAATAATGCAATCAAAAAATGGGCAGAAGACATGAACAGACATTTTTCCAAAGAAGACATCCAAATGGCCAACAGACACATGAAAAAGTGCTCAATATCGCTCGGCATCAGGGAAATCCAAATCAAAACCTCAATGAGATACCACCTCACACCAGTCAGAATGGCTAAAATTAACAAGTCAGTAAACGACAGATGTTGGCGGGGATGCGGAGAAAGGGGAACCCTCCTACACTGTTGGTGGGAATGCAAGCTGGTGCAGCCACTCTGGAAAACTGTATGGAGGTTCCTCAAAAAGTTGAAAATAGAGCTACCATATGATCCAGCAATTGCACTTTTGGGTATTTACTCCAAAGATACAAAAGTAGGGATCCGAAGGGGTCCGTGCACCCCGATGTTTATAGCAGCAATGTCCACAATAGCCAAACTGTGGAAAGAACCAAGATGTCCATCAACAGATGAATGGATAAAGAAGAGGTGGTATATATATACAATGGAATATTATGCAGCCATCAAAAGGAATGAGATCTTGCCATTTGCAACAACGTGGATGGAACTGGAGGGTATTATGTTGAGTGAAATAAGTCAAACAGAGAAAGACATGTATCATATGATCTCACTGATATGAGGAATTCTTAATCGCAGGAAACAAACTGAGGGTTGCTGGAGTGGGGGGTGGGGTGGGAAGGATGGGGTGACTGGGTGATAGACACTGGGGAGGGTATGTGCTCTGGTAAGCGCTGTGAATTGTGCAAGACTGTTGAATCTCAGATCTGTACCTCTGAAACAAATAACGCAATATATGTTAAGAAAAAAAAAAAAAAGAAGAAGAAGAAGGTAGCGGGAGGGGAAGAATGAAGCGGGGGAAATCCGAGGGGTAGACGAACCATGAGAGACGATGGACTCTGAAAAAGAAACAGGGTTCTAGAGGGGAGGGGGGTGGGAGGATGGGTTAGCCTGGTGGTGGGTACTGAGGAGGGCACGTTCTGCATGGAGCACTGGGTGTTATGCACAAACAATGAATCATGGAACACTTCATCTAAAACTAATGATGTAATGTATGGGGATTAACATAAGAATAAAAAAAAAATTAAAAAAAAAAAAAAAAAGATTTTCAAGAGATGTGTCAAGATACTTATTTACTTTAGAATTCATTGAAAAAAATATATATAGTCACTTTCCAGGAGAATAATATAATTCTAAACATACCTGTAACTAATAACATAGCTTTAAAATATAGAAATAAAAAATTTATAGGAATACAGGGAGAAAAATTCACCATTTTTGGAAAAGTTTAACAAACATTTCTCAGTTCATAGGTCAAGCAGACAAAAGCAAGTAAAGTTGTGGCACAGTTGAACAACACAAGTTCCAAGCTTAATTTAATAGTCATATATAGAATCCCACACTTAGCAGGATTATAAGTTTTCTTTTTTCTCAATCATACACAGAACTTTACCGAATTTGACTCTGTACCAGGCATGGGGTAAGTCTTAATACTTCCAAAGAATAGGAATTATACAGACTATGTTCTATGATCACATTGTAGTTAAGTTGGAAGTCTATAAGAAAAAGTTAAAATAAAAAAAAATTTAAATTGCCAAACCCCTATAAATGATATTTGAGACAAAAAGCAATCATATTGAAACCTTTAAAATACTTTTTTCAAAAAAGATTTATTTATTTATTTTAGAGAGAGAGAGCATGAGCAGGCGAAGGGCAGAGCGAGAGGGAGAGAGAGAAGGCTGAGCACAGAGCCTTACACAGGGCAGGATCTCATGACCTTGAGATCATGACTTTGGCCGAAATCAAGTCAGACACTCAACCAACTGAGCCACCCAGGGGTCCCTAAAATACTTCTAACCAAATGATAATAAATTTGTGTTTAAAACTTGTAGGATAAAGTTTAAGAGATACTCAGAAATGTAGCATGAAATGCTTATAATTAGTAGAGAAGAATGGCTACAAATTGATAAGATTAGCATCCAGAGACATAAAAAAAGTAACAACACAATTTTAGATGAATGTAGCTGTCAACATCTTTGCTTTTCCCCACCTGAAATCATACAGAAGGAACAGAGAGAATTCTGACCCCATTTATCCACACAAAAATTCTTCTAAAACATCTTTTTATTTTCAAAGTAAGAAGCATACAAATTCATACAATAAAAACCATGTAAAAGCTATTAAAATTGTGCAGAAACTACATAGGGGAGGTAAATTCTAATGGCAGCAGATCTCTGAAAGAACCAACAAAAAATACACCTGCAGAAAGTAAGAAGTCTCTTTGAAGAGCAAAATCTTTCCACTGCTTTTTTTCCCCCTGAAAACAAGGACAGGAAATACCTTAGGGGCTCAGGGGAAGAAGAGTTACTGGGTGATTTGAATCAAAAATACACAGGAAATAAGGCTATACAAATTGTCATGTGAAGTAGCCATATTTGGGGGAAGCAATGCTTATGCAAAAAAGGGTAGTGAAGTGTGTAAGGCAACAAGCCTCTTCCCTCCCCTAATGGGGAATGTAACTCCTTCAATGACAAGTAAGAAAAGGGTGTTGGAACAGTGTCAAGAAAAAGATACTGTAAGGCAAAAATAAATATTTAAATAAAATGGAATTTTATTTTAGACCCTCATCTGTCTAGAATAATGACTAGAAAAAATATTACCGAGGAGACTATAAAAATTGTGATCAAACTATGTCCTTTTAATTTACCTCTTTGAAAGTGAAATGTACAAACTCAAGCAAGAAGTAGGTGGACAACAGAAGATAAAATAGAAACTGGCAGAAGTCAGGGGAAAAAAAGAAAAAGAAACAGATAGGTGTGTAAATTTATTGATAGAACACAGATTCTGCAGCCATCAAAAAAATGAAATCTTGCCATTTGCAATGACATGGATGGAACTAGAGGGTATTATGCTAAGCGAAATAAGTCAATCAGAGAAAGACAAGTATAATATGATCTCACTGATATGAGGAATTTGAGAAACAAGACAGAGGATCATAGGGGAAGGGAGGTAAAAATGAAACAAGACGAAACCAGAGAGGGAGACAAACCATAAGAGACTCTTAATCTCAGGAAACAAACTGAGGGTTGCTGGAGTGGAGGGGAGTGGGGGGGAATGGGGTGACTGGTGATGGACATTGGGGAGGGTATGTGCTATGGTGAGTGCTGTGAATTGTGTAAGACTGATGAATCACAGACCTGTAGCCCTGAAACAAGTAATACATTATGTTAATAAAAAAAGTTAAAAAAAAAAAAAAAAAAAAAATGGGCCCACACCAAAAAAAAAAAAAACTTAAAAAAAAAAAAAAAAAAAAAAAAAGGAAAATAGATTCTTCCAGGTGCTTCTCTTAGTAAAATAAGATATTTTAGCAGAGAAAATAGTGTGAAACACCTCATCTTGGACATGAGGAGAGTGAAATGATCAGGTGGTGCTTATTTGCATAGATTTCACCAGTCATGCCCAGCTGCAGCCATGAAGTACACCAAGAGTTGTGTTTAACCAGCGTTGGTCTTTTTCTAGTCCAAGATGAAGGAGGAAGAAAGGGGAAAAGATGTGAGTGTTATGTAAGGTAATGATTCCTGTATTACATGGAAGGAGAGAACTGAAGTAGAGTGAAACATTACTGGTTCAATATATTTTTAAAAATCTGGTGAACCTAGAACATTACAGGCCAATATTCCTCATGAACATAGACATAAAAATCCTCAACAAAATATTAGCAAACCGAATTCAACAATACATTAAAGGAATCGTGCACCATGATCAAGTAGGATTTACTCCAGGGATGCAGGGATGGTTCAACATCTGCAAATTAGTCAATGTGATATACCGCATTAATAAAACAAGGGATAAAAATCATATAATCATCAAATGCAGAAAATGCATTTGGCAAAATTCAACATCCACTTATGGTTAAAACTCTCAAGAAAGTGAGTATAGAGGGAATGTACTTAAAAATAATAAAGGCCATATATGACAAGCCCACAGCTAACATTATACTCAATGGTGAAAAGTTGAAAGCTTTACCTCTAAGATGAGGAACACGTCAAAGATGCCCACTCTTGCCACTTTTATTCAACATAGTATTAGAAGCCCTAGCCAGAGCAATGAATCAAGAAAAAGAAATAAAAGGCCTCCAAATTGGAAAGGAAAAGGTAAAGTTATCACTGTTTATAGGTGGCATGATGTTATAGATAGAAAACCCTAAAGAATCCATCAAAAAACTGTTGGAACTAATAAACAAATTCAGTAAAATAGCAAGATATAAATCAATACACAAAATCTGTTGCATTTCTAAAAACCAATAATGATGCTGGGAAGTTGGGTAGCCACATGCAAAAGAATAATACTGGACCTCTATCTTACATCAGACACAAAAATGAACTCAAAATGGATTAGAGACTTAAACATAAGACCTGAAACTATACAACTTCTAGAAGAAAACATGGTCAGTAAGCTCCTTGACATTGGTCTCAGCAATGACTTTTTGAATTAGACACCAAAAGCAAAAATCTGGAAGTGGGACTACATCAATCTAAAAATTTTCTGCACAGCAGAAGAAACTGTTCACAAAATGAACAGGCAACCTATTGAATGGGAGAAAATGTTTGCAAATCATACGTCTGATAAGGGGCTAATATCCAAAATACATAAAGAACTCATACAGGTCCATAGTAAAAGAGCAAACAATCCAATTAAAAAGTGGGCAGATCTGAATAGACATTTTACCAAAGAAAACAAACAGATGACCAACAGGTACGTGAAAAGATACTCTACATCATTAATCATCAGGGAAATGCAAATCAAAACCACAAGGAGATATCACCTCGCACTTGTTAGAGTGGCCATTATCAAAAAGACTAGAAATAAAAGTGTTGGTGAGGATGTGGAGAAAAGGGAATCTTCATGCACTGTTGGTGGGAATGTAAATTGGTGCAGCCAATATGGAAAACAATGTGGAGGTTTCTCAAAAAATTAAAAATAGAACTATCCTATGATCCAGCAATCTCATTTCTATGTATTTATCTGAAGAAAACAAAAACACTAATTTGAAAATATATATGTACCCCCATGTTCAGTACAGCATTTTACAATAGCCAAGATGTGGAAACAACCTAAGTGTCCATCAGTGGATGAATGCATTAAAACTGTGATTATATATATTTATTATATAAATATATAATAAAATATTATTCAGCCACAAGAAAGAATGAAATCTTGCCATTTCCAACAATATGGATGGACCCCCAAGGCCATTAGGCTAAGTGAAATAAGTCAGAGAAAGACAAATACCATATAATCTCTCTTATATGTGGAATCTAAAATAGCAGCCATCTAGCTAGACAGATAGGCAGACCAAGCTCATAGATATAAAGAATGGATTGGTGGTTGCCATAGGTGGGTATGGGTGAGCTATTTCTGTGTTTTATTTTTTTAGCTCAAGTAAATTGAGAGGGTAAAAAAAGTAGACTTCCCTAAACCTGCTTTCCTTAGAATCTCCCAAGGAGTCCTAGGTTTCTGACATAAAACCTCTCTGGAGCTAAGCTCGTTTGTTGGATGGTCGGAACATAGATTCTTTTGCGTTAGTTTATTTATTTCAGTGAGTATACTTTCATTACCATTATTTAACAGTTAATAAGGTTATTCAGAGCAAGCATATCCCAGGAGATAAGAGATTAAGGTATGCATGTTCAGTTTTATTCCTGAATTTTTTTGGTCACTGCATTTCTTTGCAACACACAGACATTATGTGTGCTCACTGGAACTGATCAATTCTTACAATTCAGGTGATAGTTCATACCTTTTCTAGATCTCTGACTAACTCAAAATTACATAAATATATACATATTAACACTTAAGTAAAATTACATACTTAGAAGAAACAAGACAGGGATATATATCCACCCCTACATCAGAGCTAATAGTTAATATGTACTGTGCACTTTGAATTTATTGAGTATTTAGTATGTGCCAGACATTATTATAAGCACTTAACCTGTAATTGCTTACTTAATCTTCACTAAAACCCATGAGGTCCTGTTATCCCTATTTTACTGCTGAAAAACTGAGGCCACATAAGTGAAGAAACTTGCCCAAGGCTATGATCTATATTACAACTGCTTGTGTCTATAAATGTTGTGACAGACACCTGCATTTTCCATCCAGGATATTGGGCAACCAGTGTGTCAGTTTTCAAGGACAAGTAAATTCACTAAAAATGCATGTATTGGGATCCTTCTGAGCTGCACTTCTCACTCTGACACACTGCCACCTACACCCCCACTCCTTTCCCAACTCACCTTGGGGGACTCTCAAGGCTCTGTCTCTCCATAATGGATCCTTTCTCAATCCAACTTTTCTTACCTTTTCCTTATGGCCTGTACTTGATTCTTCTTTGACCTCCTCAACTGGAACTTCATTGAGACCTCTATTCTGCTCTCTGCATTGTTTTATCCCTGGATAAACCTTTACCAATGTTGAACAATGTGACCTTGAGCAACTTTCTTAACTTCTCAGGGACGTTTCCCAAATTATGAAAGAAAGGAAGAGTGGATTAGATGAGCCTATAAATTATGCACCACAACTTAAAGGGTCTTAAAATTTTTTAAATTTTGATAATATGTCAAACTTACAAAAAATTTGTAATAATAATACAAAGAAATCTTAGCTGCCAATACTCATTACCTCAAACCTCCAAATGTTAACATTTTACTACATTTGCTTTATATCTGTCCACCTCACTATACTTTTTTTTTTAAGATTTTTTTTTTTAAAGATTTTATTTATTTATTCATGAGAGACAGAGGCAGAGGGAGAAGCAGGCTCCCCGCAGAGCAGGGAGCCCGATGCGGGACTCGATCCCAGGACCCTGGGATCATGACCTGAGCCGAAGGCAGACGCTTAACCGACTGAGCCACCCAGGCGTCCCTTTTTTAAAGATTTTATTTATTTATTTGACAGAGAGAAAGCAAGCTCACAGGCAGGGGAAGCAGCAGAGGGAGAGGGAGATGGAGAAGCAGGTTCCCATGGAGCAGGGAGCCAGAAGACAAGAGGCTTGATCCCAGGACTCCGGGATCATGACCTGAGCTGAAGGCAGATACTTAACCAATTGAGCCACCCAGGTGCCCCTCGCTATACTTTTTAAAAATTTTTTTTGAAATTATAGACATGATACCCTTTTACTCCTAAAGACTTCCATATTTTCTTAAAAAAAAATGGAGTTCTGTCATATACCACAACATAATTATAAATGCTAGGAAAATAACACAGATACAAAACTATATGTACTCTGTAGTCACTTTGAGGGTCTTTTTATTTTAAGTCAAACGGTTAAAAATGGATTGTGCTTTCTAATGTTCTTCTAACAGGTGTGATTTTGAATCCTCTCAACCTTTCAATAAGACCTTGATAACATTCCTCTTTTCTGTGGATTTCTTCTCATAATGATACTTCCTGTATCTGTCTGGATTCTTTGTTACAAGCCACTCAAACTGTCTTAGTCTATCTTAAGTAAAATACCAAAATTAAAAGGGGAATATGGGAAATGTATTAAGATTCATAGAATCACTGAAAGACCAGAGAACCAAAACATAAAAAAAATATGCAGGAAACAAGGACAGCTACTTAGCCAGGATCCAGACTTTGATTGTTAGGAGAGTCCATAGTGGATAGTTGGTCTGACCAATATCTAACCCCCAAGATTATATGTGAAGTAGCAGGGAGTCAGCTTCCTATAAGATAACTAGGGTGCTTCTGGGAAGGAGAAATTGAGGAATGGTGTACTTACACATTCATTAACAAGAAAAAAATATATAGCTTGTATTAAATTGGACATATGAGTATTTTCTCCTTAGACTTGCAAAAGACTGACATGAAAATCCAAATATGGTCATAGCTAAAATCTATACCAAAAATTATGAGTGCAAATGGTCACAGCAATTAAATATTTATTTCAAAGGAAGGGTCCATCTGCTGAGAAAGGAAATTTACTTCAGAAAAGAGGTTTGCTGGTGCAGATAGCTTTAATATATATAATACATATAACGGCAGCTTTGCCTCCCCATACCTACACCTCTAGCATCAAGAAAAGTGAAAAAAAAAAAACCTCACATAAGATTTATTACAGTTCAGTTTAAATGTACAAATGAAACATCTGACCCAGTCAGCAATGATGTCCATTAGTTGTTTTATGTAATATTTCAAGAGAGTAATATCTGGAACACTAAATAAATAAATTGAAAAGATCTCATGAAACTATGAATTCTAAAGAACCCGACCAACCTCTCATGACCTCTTTGAACCAAAAGATCACATATAAAAAAATTAATGGGACAAAGAAAAGAACTTGACAAAGAAATTGAAAAGGAGAGGAAATTACTACATGTAACCACAACTGGGGACAGATTGTATCACAGGATTATTAGAATTTGGAGGAAAACATTATTATTTTTTAAATTGAATTGGATTATTTATTACAGTTCTAAAAAGTATTGAACATGAGGAAGATTCCTAGCAAATATTAGATTATACCAGGAAATAATGTATATGAGAGGAGTGTCTCAGAGATAAATCTCTATATAAACATTACAAATATTAAATTTTTCTTCTTGTAGCTCCAATCTGATAAGAATTGCTCTTATATTTTATAAATAGCAAGTAATGTAATTCTGCTTTCTTACCTTTATAGATAGGAGCAGTAATATTTTTCAGAACTGACAACAGTGGCATTTTATGAGTTTAGTCAAGTTGGTGACCATTGTGAGGGAATTTGAATATGGAACAGAAGAACTCTCCTGTGGGCAAGTGTGGCTTTCTATTTAGTTGTAGAGTTTCAGCTAATTTACTCCTTCCACCCCTGCTTCTACCTTTCAAAATCTTATTCAGCTCCTCTGGGAGGCCTCCCTGAAAGCCCTAAATGGAATTTTTCTGCCCAAGCCCCAGGCTTCCCTGATACCTTTTGATATAAGCTTATCAGTTGCTTTGTTTTGTCTTGCATGATAGAGCATTATGGTATCTATTTTCTTCAATAGAGTATAATTTCTTTGAAGGCAAATAGTATAGTTTTGGAATATAGGTGAGGTTTGGTTTTGGTGGGGTGAGGTCTGGAGCCTACAGCCAAGAAAGAATTCTTGAGGCATTTTTGGTGCAAAATCGTGGTTTTATTAAAGCACAGGGACAGGACCCATGGGCAGAAAGAGCCGCTGCATCAGGGTTGTGAGGGGGGCACTGATAATATACTTGGGCGTTGGGGGAAGGAAAATTGGAGGTTTTCAAAAGAATTTTTGTATGCTAAAGAAGAACCTGCAAGATATTGGAGGCCTTGCCATTGTTAAGTTTGTTCTTCCCTCTAGTAAAGCATTAACATTAAGACAGTTGGGAGTTTCCTTCTGGAAGTTAGGTTATTGATAAGATTGCTTTTTTCTTATGAATCGCTAAACCCTTTATAAACTGAGGGAAACTCATGTCTTGCTGGACTGTAACCATTTGCTTTTCCCTTCCCTTAGCTTTAGGGCATCCAGGAGTGCCTGAGAAATGTCACACAGATCCCACCTGGGAATTGGGGGGGTGTTGCGGGGTGACAGCTTGTGTTCTGTCCTCAGCTAGCCTTCTGCTCCCACATCAGCAAATACTGTATATATACATACATACTCATACACACTCACACACATACACACACGCTGCAGTAACAGGCTCCATCTTCACGTAAGTCTAGGCGATCTTTAAATTATAATAGAAATACATGTTGTTGCTTTTTTTCCCCCTTCCTTGTCCTTCCCACACTGGAAAAGCCCAGATTGCCTTGCAGACCATAGTAACTGTGCAATCTTGGTCTAAGCTTCTCCTGCTTTAAAATAATCATGGTCCACAAGGATCCAAGAAGTCGAATAGACTTACTTCCTGCCATTCCTTGGATATTAGTGATATAAATTGCATCTCCCTGCTTGTGTCCTGAGTGTGTGGAAAATGCAATCTAGTATGAAAACCTGGGCACAGTTTTACAACACTCTGCAGAAGCAAGTCCAGTTTCCTGAGTACTGAGCAAAGAAGAGGGAGAGAATTTAAACCAGTGTCAGGGAGTCTTGGAAAATGAGGGGTCTTCTAAATGAGAATGGGACAAGTTCATTAAAATAAAACCACTTCAAGCCACATGGCTCCCAGCACTGTGGAATGAACATATATCTGAATAGAAATCCAGGTGGTCTCCAAAGCTTTTGACTCAGATTTCTATTTTTATGCCCTAAAGGAATGTAAAGGCTTTTATAATGTTCAGACCAAATAAAACCACCCTTGCCACTATTGTATCTCAAATTTAGGTTAAAAAAGAGGGATGCAGTGAGTGTATCCTGCTTATTTGCTAACAAGCACAACTAGCATTGCCCAATTATCCTAAAACTGGAAGAGAAAGTCATTTTCCTCTTTAATGCTGTTAGATGTTTTTATAAGTGTGAATAATTGGAAAATTTTAACACAGAAAGTATCCTATGAATTTTTGGTAGTAATTATGGTGTGAAGGTCTGACCTTTTCAGCATTCTTATATGCTCTGCCTTGAGTTCCTTGAAGGTTAATGCTGTACATCACTGGTCTCATAAAGCATTGCTGGAAGATTTGAGGGCAGAATTTGTGCATGGTTATTTCTCATTCTCATGGGTTGAAAGGCTTTGAATGAGTTTTTCTTCTGATGCTGGTCTCAACTGACTATATCTACTGGCAGGAGGGAAAAAAACCCTGTATGTTATTCACATACTTTTCCAGAGACAGACCCCAGAAGATGCTGAGAACTGCTAATTGTTTGGATCAGTCCTTCTCCTATCAGTGTGCTTGTTCTGCAATATTGGAAACCATGTCTACGGTCCACCCTTTCAGTATCTTTCTTATTCCTGCCTCCTGCCCAGTAGGCATATGTGAGAAAACTGGTGGTCTGGAAACATTTGGAGAAAATCTTTGTGTCTGCTCAGTCAGCCAAACTGTTTTATGCCATTCCAACATTAAAGCAAGTCTAAGTTTGTATTTTGTGTTTATAAATGTAATAATTCTGTAAATCCAAAGCTGGAAATACTCGTAGGATTTAGGCAACAAAACTGGTCATATGCATCTAATTAAGCTAAAATTCTACTCACAATTTAAGTCTGGAATTTATTTCTTTCTTGGAATGAGTAGGGGGAAATTTTGATTAATATTTTGAATCCTCATGCAAATCTTGCATCAAATGTTTAGAAAATAAATGGCCTTACATGTAATTTTGAACATAAAAATTGTACAGGGCCAAAGTACTTATGGGAGGGGATATGGAAAAAAAACTCAAGTTGTGTATTTTTTTCCCCATGTTAAAGTAAGTTTGATTATAAAGAACATTAAAGATTAGATCCCTCTTTTATTGAGTTAACTTCAAAATTAAGTGGGGTGGAATACAGCTACATTTCAAGAAACATTTCACATTAATTTGGTGCTTAGCCTTGTAGTTTATTGAGGAGTCAATTCGATTTTACAAATCATGGAGGCAGATTAGTTAAGTCCATGCTGACCTGATAGTTAAGCCTTTTGAGGTTCACCTGTAACTAGTTTCTGTACTTCTTGTTGTGGTCATATTAGATTCAGCTGGGAAGGAGCGGCATCTGAATGTATTTTATTTTTCTTTTAATGTGCCTTGCGAGATAGAGTGCTTCAACTACCAAATATGTACCCAGTGAATTGCTTTGAGGTTTGTTCTTTATAGACTGTATGGAATTGTGGAGAAAGGAGTCTCTATTGACTTGAGCTGGCAAAACCAATATTTTAATTCAAATAGAGCACTCACCTGGGAACTTGGCAAATTTGGACTACAGCCCTTACCCCAACCTTGTTTTCTTTCTTCTCTCTTCCTCACTATAAATAAACAAATAATTGACACCCACTTACAGCTTGCTGCCTTTTTAATTGAAACCAGTGTGTCACTATATTTTGGTTATATATTGAAAATGGAGGAATCGTTTAGTTTTTTTTTCTTAAATGGAGAGAATTTGGGAGAGGTCTTTACATCTGTAACACTAAGATAATTAAACCTCTGAAGTAGTCATGTAAAACATTTTCTCAATTGCCTTTACAAGATTGCAGGTTTATTTTGACAAATGTTTAATTGTAAGCAACAACAACAAAACCACCACTGCAGTGTTTTGTGTTGCTTTGTATTTTCTGTTGCTTAGGGAAAAAAAGACATAAAAATACCTTTTCAGAAAACATGATGGATCTATACCAAGAGGATGAAATTACAGAACTTGAAACATATGGGCTCGTTAAAGTCCTTCTTAACTCACTCACCACTCAGGAAGCTGCCTCAATCGCAATCTAAAATTGACCATTTCAGGAAAAGCAAACCTCAGCCTTCTCCAGAGGGTCCAATCTGGGTTGTGGTCACTATTTTACTACCAGTAATTTTAAATCTTCTTGGAAACATTACCTTTCTAATTTACTGTAAATTTTGATGGATCTGTGAAACCACACTTGAAATGTTGGTAAACAAGATAGATATGTAGAGCATGGATTGAGAGGAAAACAAGCAGTACTAAATAAAACTAAAAAAAACCTGCAGTGCAAACCTGGAAATCATCTGGCTTAAGTTGCTTCATGAATTGCAATCCAACAGAAAGTCAATCCAGGGTTTTTTTGGTTTTGTTTTGTTTTATGTTTACCTGTGGACCTTTCAACAAGTTATTACAGGACCTAATGCTACTGGAAAGTCATAAACAGTGACACTTCAAGAGAAAATCGGATCTCCTCATATTTACCCCTTAGAAATGCAGGGGCCCAAGGGAGCCATTCAGAGAGACCAAGTAGGCAAAGTGGAAGCATTTGTCAAAGTATTTCTCTTCTTAAATAAGGATCTGTCTCACGATCTTCTCTAAGAAGTTGGAATATTGCTGATTCCCTAGGGCAGTTCTGACTTTACTTCCAAAGCAAAGGATATTCCATAAACAGGGCCGTTCTTGGTAGCTAAACACAAAAAAAAGACAACCAAGTCTCATCACTGTGACCTGAAAGGGCCAGTTGAGTTTCCCTGTGATTAGTTTTATAATAGAAAGTCTAGGTTTAAAAAAGCTCAAAAATCTCAACAGGTATTTGTTAACTATTTATTGCAGGGCGATTCAATAAGCTTGGAAAATATGGTATTTTATTTTACAGTATGGCAACCATTACCACTGATACTTTTGTTCCACATAGGAGAACAACACTAGAAGATATTTTATTCAAATATAAGAAAAAGAAAAACAAGAGATGGATCCTTCTTGACTATAAAACTTTAACAGAGGAGGTTTTAAAATATTCCATTTCAGTATATAGTTGCCAACTAGTTATAGAGACTTCCAATTAAAAGTGGTAGATTGAACATGGGCATTTACTTGCACTCCTTTCTAACCCTCTACTAAATCAATAGTAAAGATATATATATCTTTAAAACTGTGAACCCACAAGGACAAAGCAAAAAGAGAAGAGGACCAATCTGCAAGTTCTAATAGCTGAATAACAGAAATTCCAAAAGAAGAGAATAGAGGCAATGAAATGTAGAAAATTGTTAAATAAATGATTCAAGATCATTTCCTATAGCTGAAAGTCATGAGTTTCCAGAAAGAATGGGCTCACACTGTGCCTTGAAAATAGATGAAAATAGCACCATACCAAGGCATATCACTATAAAATTTCAGAACATGGTGGATAGAGGGAAGAATCAAATGAATTCCAGAGAGAATAGCAACAATAACAACAACAAACGATGTCATACAAGAAACAAGAATCAGACTGGCTTGAGACCCCCGAACCCAACACTGGATGGTGGAAGATAATACAGCAACACTTTCAAAATTCTGAGGAAGAATGATTTCTGGTTTATGGTTCTATATCGACCAAACTATCAATTAGTGTAGAAGTGTAGAAGTACAGTAAGTTCATTTAGTGACAGCTAAGTTCTCAAAAATTTACCTTCCCCAAATTATTGAAGTTATGGAATTATGCGCTCTACAAAATGAATAAATCAAAAACAATAAATACATTAAATCCAGAAGACAAGCAATCTAATATAGGAGATGGACAAATACAATCCTCCTAAAAAGGAAGAAATGAACTCCCAGGATGAGAGCTATACATTAGGTCTGGAGAACAACCAGTGCAAACTGGAGCAGGTCAAAAGGCTCTGAGAGATTTATTCAGTCAATAACACTGACCAAATACCTAATGAATCTGAATATATTGAAATTTTTTCAACTGGAGGAGAGTTTAGATATGTTAGTGATAAGTGTTCAGAAACTTAAGGAATGAAAAAAATTATCTTAGGAAAAAGAAACAAATGTCAACAACAAAAATGACAAAAATTAGGTGTGAAAAATATAAAAGTAATTATATTAAACTACACGGCTCAACTGTGCATAG
This sequence comes from Neomonachus schauinslandi, assembly GCF_002201575.2. Lineage (NCBI taxonomy): Eukaryota > Metazoa > Chordata > Mammalia > Carnivora > Phocidae > Neomonachus > Neomonachus schauinslandi. Next base: position 23,356,420 of record NC_058415.1, read on the forward strand.
CATTTACACAGTCATAACAATATAAGCACTAGGTATTGATCTAGCCAAAATTATGACTTTTCTCTATTGGGATGAGGGGGCTGAGGAAGTGTACACATGTGTAAAGGGTATGGGGAGAAATAAAGCTGCCTCAAAAGTAATGTCACTAAATCAAGCCAAAAATGGAAAAAAGCTGGAGTAGTGTGTTATGCTAATTATTTAAAGATATGATGATAAATACCAAAAGAATAAGCTAAAAGATTTAAAGTCTTCTGGAGAGTTGGAATTTGGGGAAGGGGTTTGTCTGGAGAACTTATTGTTTGTCCTAACATAGAATTAGCTATTTGCCTTTAAACCATGTGTCTGTACAACTTCAAAATATTAATTAAAAGAACTTGCCAACAATTTTGCTAATGCCAAATTCATGACAAAACCATTCCAAATTTGCTTTAAAATCTACATGCTTTTTCCTGAAATTATAGTTTTAATAATACATTTATCACCAAAACTAATGTTCCCTGATTATTAATAAAATTATGCTCCTTTTAGGGGGAAATATTTTTTATATAATTATAACTAGAATTGCTAGTAGATAATCATGTAATCATCTAGGCTTATAATAAAAACCTAGAAATAATAGCATTATTATATGAAAACAAATGCCATAAATCATCACTCAATCTGAAACCACAAATACAAATCCATTCATTCGTTTCTATTTTAGATAGAAGCATAATTGGATATATCATATCTTGAAGATTTAGAGTTCAAGGAATTCTAATTTCTTTGTTACAAAGGAAGGAGGCTACGTGTATATTGCATAAACAGTCTGAAAACAACTAAAATTTTTGGACACTGATAAAGGCTGTAATAAAATATTGTATTATTTAATACATACACAACTTTTCATTTTCATTCTTATCTTACAAATGAGAAATTAAAATTTTAGGTAGCCCAGGACACCCAAATTTACCCCACTAATCAGTGGCTATGCTAAGATACATGTGTTGTTTCAGTGAATAGATGTCTATATGAGCACTGAGAAGTCTGAGCTTGCTTGTTACCACCTTCTGTTTGAGGCTTACCCCTTAATTGTCAGCTAACTGTGACAATATTATTTTGAACAAAATCCTTTTAGGTAAAATGGTTGTAGTCTTCCCTATCTAAATAAAGGCTTCCACCAAATTGATATAATCTTTATGTAATACAATATAATTCATTTACATTATCTTTTCTCTAAAAAATTCTAAGCCGTTCTAATATGGCTTTTTATACCAATATGATTCACATGACCTAGATAGACACAATCTCACCTAAATCTGGTATCTGGTTTTTGTTACAGTGTTTAACCCTGCGAATGAAACCTTTAAAAGCTAAGTCTGAGGAATTGATAGGAATTTATCAATAGGGACTTCACTAAATCCAGAGATTTTTCTTTGTCCAAACACTCAACTTGATTATTTGTATATTTTGATTCATCTATCCAACACATCTATTGAATGCTTGCAATGTGAAAAATGCTATTCAAAGTACTAGTGATAGTCTTAGAGAAGAGTGAAGTAATTATTTATTGAATGCCCTCTGTGTGCAAGGTATATTATAGATATTATCTGACTTAATCTGTATGAACAGCTATAATGTAGGTATTATATCTGTGTTATAAAAATAAGAAAACTTACAGGAGTGCCTGGGTGGCTCAGTTGGTTAAGCATCCAACTTGTGGTTTCAGCTCAGGTCATGATCTCAGGGTTGTAGGATCCAGCCCCACATGGGGCTCCAGGGCTTCATGCTCAGTGTGGGGTCTGCTTGACATTCTTTCCCTCTCCCTCTGCCCCCTGTGCCCCCCCACCACTCACACTATCTTATCTCTATATATAAAATAATAAATAAAATCTTTAAAAAAAATAAATAAAAATAAGAAAACTTTCAATCTAAGATGTTAATTTGCCTAAAGTCACAGAGCTAGTAAGAGGGATTTGTATCTAATTGTGTCTGATATGCATTTTACTTATTGAATACCTACTCAATGCTAGGTTTTGTATTAAAAAGCTAAAAATATAACTATGAATATACTTAACACTACTGAACTATATACATTTAAAAATGGGTAAGATGGTAAAAAAAAGTATCAAATTGTATGTTTATATATCTGCAGTATATTGTGTATTAGACTTCATTAAAGCTGTTTTTAAAAAGCTAAATATAAAAAGGTTATATTTTCTTTTAAAAGTCCCTATATTTTAGCTTGGTTCATATGTCATATATGGATATTTTAGGAACTATTTTGATTTAGGAACTATTAGATTGTTTCAGAGGTAACAAAAAAACATAAAAACATCAGAGGTGCAACATGATGATAATTTTGTATCTTAACTGTGGTCTCTGCAAATAAATAACAACACTGAGATTTTGGCGATTACTTACTAAAAGATCTTAAGAATTAAGGAGATGGTATTGATTTATAAAGATGATATAGAAATTCTTGAAAAGAAGTAGGCCATTAGGGGTTGAAAGAATGAAAACAAAGAAGAGGGTGGATGCTTTTCAACTGAGGATAAAATAAATTACTCTCTAGGGGGAATGACATCACTTAGGTAAGATTACACAGATGATTAAAGAGTCAAGAAATACCCCACTGAGAAAAGGCTAAACCATCTGAGATAGCTTAGTGTAAAAAATGGAAACTATGAGATTATATATTAGTGAATAGTTTTGGGGTTCATAAAGGATTATTATTTAGAGGAATTTTTTGCCTTAATGAGGTCTGGACATTAAGAATTAGCTGATGATATAGCAAAGGGAGTTTTGGCTAAATGTGATGGAGGTTATTAAAAACTGAATGAACTTACCAAGCAATGTTGCAGGCTGTCTTCAAGGGAGACTGTTACAAACATACTTTTTCAGCCATCTGGAATGGTTTCTATGTGATACTATAGAACACCATGTGATGGGAAATAAATCAGGTTCCCCTTAAGTACCCTTCCAGCTTTCTGATTTAAGGCTCAGTATGAACTTTCACTTTGCTTCCTTTTTCAGAACTCTGTGACTGATGAGCAGAATTGTGGGGGTACCAGATTTAGATGAGACTACCAGTGCCCCTCTGAGCCTTTCCGCCGCCCGGTGCTGCCCACGGGCGGCAGCAGCAGCCTCGCCTGGGGGCGTGCTAGGTATGCAGGAGGGCAGGCTTCCTGCAGAGCTCTTGAGCCAGGGTCTGTCCTTTAAAAAGCTTGCCAGGTGATGCTGAGGTACTCTGAGGTTTGAGAAGCACTGGTCCAGGCCATTGTCTCTATCCCTAGAATCAACTGACTGCCTTTTTCCTGAGCAGCATTCTTTCCAAATTGTTTCAAAAGATAATATGGAAGAAATAAAAACATTCTCCTTTGACTCAAATGATTACAGTGATGGATATACATTGATTTTTATTGTCAGGTTTCCGTTTAAAGGCATTTAAAAAAAAAAATCACTTGACCATCAGGCTTTCCATGATAAAAGGGGGCAATTTAACATTGTGAAGAAAACTGAGGTTTGGTATATTGGTTTCTAGCTCATAGAAAGTGAAAAGTACTGGGGCGCCTGAGTGGCTCAGTCGTTAAGCGTCTGCCTTCAGCTCAGGTCATGATCCCAGGATCCTGGGATCCAGCGAGCCCCACATCAGGCTCCCTGCTCAGTGGGAAGCCTGTTTCTCCCTCTCCCTCTGCCCCTCCCCACTGCTTGTGTTCCCTCTCTTGCTGTGTCTCTGTCAAATAAATAAAATCTTAAAAAAAAAAAAAAAAGAAAAGCACTGTTTGTCTCTCTGTTTCTGTCCCAGCCTCTCTTCTCTCTCTCTCTCCCTCCATCCCTCTAGCCCCTCTCTCATTGTATGTTGTGTGTCCGTGTGTGCACAGATGTGTGTTTGTACAACCAAAAAGCCCTGGAAACTTCTGCTGTTTTAACTTCAGCATCCTGGCTTTATTTGAATCAAGATGGAAAGCAAGCTCTTTGGTTTTGAAGACCAATAGAAATTAAATCCAAGAAGTAAAGCTTTGTAAACTATGGTGCAAATCAACCGCAAACATTTCAAAGGGCACCACTATTAAGACAACATGGAAGTGAAGGAAACAACTGAATAACATTACAGACTAAAATGAAAGTCAACTATGTTAACAGGGTATGGACTTTCACAATGATTATCTGGGTTTTGAGCTTTTGTGAGGAAAACAAAAGATGCCTTCATTTTATTTTTTTCCATCAGCTTTCCCAAATGTATTATGAAAAAGTATTTTAAGCATTGTACTTCAGAGCTCTTTATATGATCTATGTAAAATAAAATAACTCCAGGTGACCTTATACTCTGCTTTTTTTTTCCCCCTCTTACTTGTCCCAGTGCCCTTATAAAGAGAGACGTTTGGGTTGAAGGAAAATGAAATAATTGATGGTAAGCATCATTCTAAAGGCAGCACGTAATACAGTTTAAAATATGGAACATTTTCCCTAAACTAATTTAGAATATGATTATCACTAGAGTGGCCAAGTTAACTCAAACTCAGTTAGGCCAATTTGTTGTCTCTGAATGAAGCATGAACTCTCTAGAAGGGGAAGCCTGTTGTAATTTTAAAGTGTTTAAATTTTTCATTTAGATAGCTAAGGCTTTACTCTAAGCATTTCTGTTTCCACAAGTGACCTTTCTTTTTTCAGTTTATAAACTAACAGATAAGCAGTACCTCCCATATGATGCTGTACATTTGTCTTGTGCTTCTGTGGTAATTAGTAAGGTTTGTGGATGAATTATGCCATTTAACATCTGTTATTAACTATAACCACATTTATTGCCTCATAACAGTATCATTACAAAGGAAAGCTGTGCAGATAAGAAGCATTTCTTTGTAAACCCTAATAAGTGTACAATGTGTGTGTAAATATTTACTTTTCCATAATTCTCTCACTGTTTAATTGTGACTCTGCATTCAGCCATTTTAATTAGGTTGAATTTCCAGCCCTTTAGCATTTAGATATTTAAGTTTAATGCTTTGTTGATGAAATTTTCTTGCCTTTAATCTACACTACGTGTTAAAGAAGCTCAGCCTGTGCACCATCAGAGCTTTAAACAGGAATTAGGTGGAAAGAAAGCTAACAATGCAATCAGAATCTATTCTGGGGCACTGTGGCTACTGTAGATTTCAGTGACCTGCCAAAGTATTTCTTTTAAAATGATTACACCACTTGTCAAAATGGGAATATATATGAAGCTTAACATTAGTATTTTTATGAGGAGCTTGAGCCACATTTCTTATCTTCCTTGCATCTTTAGGTAGAAAAGAAACAGCTTAATTAGGGGAGTGAGGTGGGGATGTAGCGTTAGTCACCTGGCTAGAATGAAAACAGAAGCAAATGAAAGAGACCCTCATCTCTGAGCATTGGTAGTACCTGTTGGAGGAAGAAATGCTCAGTTGTCTGTGTGATTCCTACTTCAGTAACCGGGGAGTGCTCTCTGGGTTTGTGGTGCATTCAGATGTGTGTAGAGAATATCTGCTCCAGTCCTTGGATGTTGTACTTCTTAGGAGTGGAAATATGACTGGTTTGATGCATCCTGAATTACTCTCTGGTGGTGGCGATGACATGGTGAAGACAGTTAGGAGGCCAGGATGGAGCCATGCAGAATGGAGAAAATCTGATTCAGAGCAGGCCATGTGTTCATGTCCTTTGTGAAAACAGTCGCTGAGCCCTCTGCTACCTGTGGAGACAACCACAGCAATAGCAGTAAGACCTAACACCGAAATACCATGGACAGTGTGTGTGCCAAGCACTCTTTTAAGCACTCTACATATATTTGCTCTCTTAATCCCCGTGACATGAAAGGAGTTTTATCATCGTTACTATTTGCATCATCATCACCAGCATCACCGTTTTTCAGATGAGGAAAAAGGCACAGGAAGATAGAATGACTTGCCCAAGGTCAGAGAGCTAATTAGTTGTAAAGCCAAGATTCAAGCCTGGAGTGTCTGGTTCCAGAGTCTGTGCTAATAAATACTGCTCTCTACTGTTTCCCTTGATGACTATGTGCATAGCTCATATTCCTTATTGAGTCATTGTCATGTGCCACACCCTGTGTTAAAACTTTTCCATATATTATCTTACTAGATCCTCATAAAAACCCTGTAAGATGGGTATGGTTTTGTTCATTTTTCAGGTATGAGGATTACAGTGAGTGAACAGGGGAACGAGTTTTGGGACGGTGGCCGGAGTCTACCTACAGCTTGGCTTTGATCACAACAAGACTTAGTCCACAAATCTTTCTTTGGAGAATGTGCTCCCACATGGGGGAAGCTAGTGCAGCAGTAGGAACAGAAAAGGAAGAACTGGAGTGGAAGTGTCCTGGGAACACAGCGGTTGTAACACTGGTAGAACAGGCTTAGGGAGCCTCAGGAAACATCGTGGAAACATAGCCTGGAAACATCGTGTCCAAGGGAGCAGTGTGGACACCCATCAGGGGAGGATCATGGAATCTCCCAAGTACTTCCAAAGGACAGAAGGAACTTGAGGAAGGACCACATTATGCTGATTACGATGGTAGAGTTTGGATCCAACAATTTAGTTTTGGTTTTAGTTGTTTCTACAGTTAGTAACCACATGTCTTGATTTGTAAAATCAACACTTTTGATTTGTAACCTTTCAAATTCTGGGAAAACACTTATAACAGTTATATTGTTGGTTCATTTGTAACATTACCACCCTTACCCCACCCCAAATTCTTATGCAGTGAAAACCAGACCTAGTATTTGGTAATGGGCCCAGGGAAAAGAAAAGAGGAGGTGGCCAGGAAACCAGATTGAGACTAAGCACTGTAAAGTAAGAGTAGAGAACAATCCAGTTGACCTTTTCCCAGACCCTTGAAGCAAGAGTGAATAGCTGAAGTTATGGACAAAACCACTTCTGTGGTTAAAACTGCTGTAGCTCTAGGGGAATCTCAAAAGGGCAAGAATGAAGTTTTATTCTGTTGGTAGAGAGTCTGAGCTCTTTGAATCAAGAGGCAAGTGGGGAGTTGACACAAACAGAAGGGCATATTCTTGATGGGTAGAAGAGGAGGGAGGGTGCTGAAAAGGTCATTGCAAGGCAGTCATTGCCAGGATGGCAAGAAGGGGCTCTCAATGGAAACAAAAATTTGGGAGTAGTCTCCAAGTTTAGTTCATTGGCCTATTGAATTCTTCACAGTGTAGCAGGAGCTAGACTTCCAGATGCTATCTGGGTCTGGAGCTCAAGTCTGGATCACCATAAAGAGTGTTGTGAGTCCTTGGGGGGCCTTTGGATCCTCTCCCTTTCGAGGAGAGGATGCAAAACCAACCTACAGCAATACTATCTAGATCTTCACAACCATTTGGATACTGGAGCAAAGGAAGGAGAAAAAAAGTTGTAGTTTCATTAAGTTGGAAGGCCTGAAAACTCTCCTGCCAAAATCTCAGTTCTTAAGAGAAAAATTAAAACCTTCCAATTTCTCATCACTTGTACCATTCATCCAGGCCCTCAAAGATTATTAATATGAACTCCATGACCTCATATATTCTTCTGAGCAGATACCATCTTAACAGGCCTCTTTGGCCATTACTAGTACTGATGCTTATATTTATATATCTATTAAAATAGTAGGCTGATGCTTATACATTGTCTCTAGACCCACATAGCATCCTCTAGCAGAAGGAATCTAATAGGAATGGTGAGTAATGTCCCAGTTTTAAAAATCAGAATCCCCAAGTTCAATTGAGATCCAATGACTCCACAAGACCACTTGTAGGTGGCATAACCAGGACTGAAATTGGCTTTCTGATCCCTAGACTGATGATTTTTTCACTGTTCCACTTTCAGATCCAACTCCAAAGCTCAAGAACCATTGAAACTATAAAGACAAAGGCAATCTTGTATCTCTCTGCAAGAAGACACACAATTCCCAAATTAACTCAGATATAATGTAGGAAGACTTCCACTCATCCTAGAGGTGAGGAAGTTTTTACACTTCACCCAGAGAGATTGAAAAACACTAGACTTCACTAACAGCTCTTCATAACTTCTACACAAATCATGTGAGCCTGTTTCTAAGAATACTTGTATCTAACTGTCACACTTGATTTCCTCTTCTCATGAGTAGAGAGGCTTTCTTTTGTAATCCTCAAATCACTTTGCTTCCCACTCTTAGAAGTCATGAGCAGGGCAGTTATAGCCCCATGACATAACTTAAGGTTGAGAACCACAGGGCAGTGATATGGTACTTCCCATAGTCTCATGAATACTATCCTTGGGTCTGGGGATGTTATTGACCTGACAATGTCATCTAAGAATAGCTGACAATTTAACCTCCTCCTTCTTGCTTAGTATGGCAACCTGATGCAACAACAAATTCCAGGGACTTGGCGAGTAAGGTGATTTTTATAAAAATGTGTTGTTCTTGGTAATTGCTGCAGTCAGTTAAACTAAACTAAACCTAGGTTAGACACCGTGAGTACTCCTAATAGTGGAGCCAGGAAAATGAGTGATCCTGCAAATGGTCCCTCTTTACCAGTAGGTAAGAATAGAAAAATAAATATGTTTTTCCCAGGAGTTAATTTTTTGTTCCTCGGAGCTCAATATCTATTTACATTTACTTACCTAAGGAGATCAAGGCTAGAAATTTTCTAGGGGCAAGTCATATAGTTTGATTCAGAAACTTCTGAGAAAAGCTTGAACATTTGACATATTGAAGGTAAGCTCAAAGGCTGCTGGGAAATCTTATCCTGACTGATCAATATGATGGGAGAACTATTGGCTCTGACAGACTCTTTGCTAAAATGTATTCCAAAGCTGAAAATGTGGACATGTCATTGTCCTCTTAAGAACTTTCCATATCTTTATATCATCTATAGGGTAAAACCTAAACTCCATAACATCATTTTAATAATCTGGGCTCTACCCACCCCACCTGCTCACCTGCATCTCCTGTCATTGCCTTTCACCAACCTCCTGTACCTAACCATTTCTGATTCTCTGAATACCCTAAACCACATAGGCTTCTCTGTATGTTCTGCCTGGAATGACCCTCTTTTCAGCTTGGTCAACTGGGAAACACTTACTCTTCCTTCTAAACGTATCTCAAATGATACCTGCCTTTGAACTGTTCAGTTTCCTTGCCTTTTCCAGGTGATGTAGAGGATTTCTGTCCTATGTTCCAAGGTACCTTGTACAAAACTCTACCCTTATCACCACCACCACCACCACCATCATCATCCTGTATTGGATTTGTCTCCTGGCTGTCTGCATACCAGAATGCAATCCTCCTTAAGAGCAGATATGATGTGGGAGAACAAATTATTGCATTCTATATACAGACTCAGGTCTGTATATACAGGTGGGAGAGTTTAAGTAACAAATGAATCTCATGTGCATTTTTCCTTCAGTAAAAGGTTTTGTTTCTTCAGTAAATCTTTTCTCTTTGAAGTGGGCATTAACTTGAGACATAGACTGAACCCAAAGCAGGTTACCTACACTTCTGATTATGCTCCTAGTCTCTATCCCTCCCTATTCATGCCAACTCCTCCCCAGAGTGAGGACAGTTGAAAGTGTTTTTACAACCTCAGCAACAATTAGGACCAGCTAAGACTTCATAAACTCCCTAAACAACCAAAAAATGCAAGTAAGAGCATGCTTATAGACCCGTGGATCCTAAATACACTTTAAAATAATTTTTCTCTTTGTTGCCCTCCCTCTTTCATTTTTGGTATTGGTCCAAACTCCTTTTTAAAATACTTGATCTGTTAAGTCCTCAAATAATGCTAAAACTTGTCTCGCTTCAATCTGTTGCAGTTTCCTTTTTCATGACATTATAAGAATCAACTACATTTTCAAGAGTCCAGAATGTTGCAGCTGAAGAAGTACTTTCATATTTGAAGAAAGCATAATCAAAATTCTTTCCCCATATGCTACCTTTTCAACAGGGCTATTTTTTCATCCTTAGAAATTTATAGTATCAGAATTCCTCAGAAAGTTAAAGAGTTGAAAATTAAACCCAGAATGACCTTATAACTACATTCCAGAGGAATTACCTTTTGTCCAAATTCCACTCTAGGGTCCCTGGATTCTCCCACATCCAATTCTGTGCCATGGACCTGGATCAAGCCTAAAAGAATCACTGTTCAAAAAGGAAAAAGTTTCTATTTTCATCCTATTCAACATGTGGTCTGAGATGCATATTGGAGAACAGGTTTTTTTTTTTTTTTTCCTTATGATATTTAAAATTCTCTTGATACCATCTGGAAACAGGTTTCCTTTAACAGTGTCAGTCTATCCCCACATTTCTCTAGTTCTTGCTTCCCATCTAGCTGTCTTCCAATATTGGTTGTGGTTGCAGAGACATTTTTTCCATTGCACACCTTTGTTTGGTGAGCTCTTCCTCAGGTTCCGACTCAGCCCTGACCCCTTCCAGCTCCCGCCTCTTACCTCCCACATTTCTCTCCTTTCTAATTGCCTCTTCTCAGGTTCTGTTGCAGGATGTCCTGGCACTTTATCAACTTTCACCTTGATAAGTTGAATCTTTCATGCTCCTTGGGGGGCTAGCAGCTCACACAGCTAACTATGATAACTTTTACATAATTGTGTATCAGTAAATCCTTGAATGAGAGAAAGAGTGAATGACTTTTACCAATTATGGTTTTCTTTCTCTGGGCTGTTTGCCTCTAACTTTTCCTGTTTCCTAAAAGGGAATACCATGTCAAGATTTATAAGTCCTTTCTCTTGCATTTTTTTCATTATGTACTTTTTTCTGGTAAAGTATCTTGATTGGTAGTCAGGGCAAATTCTTTAGTATAAAAGAGGTGTAAAAGAGGTGCTGATGTAGAAACAAATACACACAGCCCCAAGTATGCAGCCTGAGTGCGGACTGATTCAACATTGAAGTGCTCTGTGTCTATAAAATTAGCTCATTAGAAGGCTTTTATCTTGAGGCTATAATACCTCTAATTAGCATAACTTTGAAGGCTTCCTTCTATGAAGCTGCCCAAGTAAGTGATTCTCAGTCTTTGCATGTCATCTTTCAGCCATGGCTTTGTTAAAGCAAGCTGACTTAAGCTTAGTCATAATTACAAAACTTTTGGTGGGTATAGCAAGAAACTTTGATATTTCTACTTTACTGTCTGAAGCAACTGAGGGAAAATGAGCTCATTTATGAGGGAATGAATGTCAATGGCCATTATGAGCTGCTACCACTAGTGTTCTCTGAATGTCCCACATCACTTGGCATTGGGAGTGATAGAATTAATTTTAAGGGAGTCCACCTTTTGAGAGAAACCTGTGGCTAGTACATGGGCTTGCCTGTCTCTGAATTCAGGACACAGACATTGCTACACATAAACATTCAGTCAGGAACCTTGGAGCAAGTTTGGGGCAAGTTTGTCCTGGGACTTCTGCCTCTGCTTCTGTCTACATGGTCTTAACCCAGAGCACTCAGAAAATGTACTCTGTAGTGGCGACAGTTCATTGGAGGTGGAGAGTTGCAAAGATTTAAAGTAGCCGCAAAGACTAAAGCCAGGAATAGTTTCCGCTTATCTCCTGTCATCCTTATGGCCAAAACAGCTAACCTTGATGAGAAACGCAAGACTCCCCCATCTTGGTATCCATCCATGGCTAGAGCATAGAACACATTTTCACATAGAAATAAAGTAAATGAGGTATGTGTGGTTGGAATGATGCAGTTATTGCTTCTCTTCACTTGAAATCAGGTCCTTTGTGGATGAGACTGGATTCAAGCCTCCAGTGTGCCTGCAAGACTATACCAACTTAAAATAAAAAATTGGAGATATAACTCACTTATACAAATATAATCAGGGTCTGGTCAAAACATGAAGTAAGTTCCTAGCTAGCTCTCATTATTGGCAGTACTGGAATTACCCAACCATGCAGTCTGTACCAAACTGAAACTTAATGTTTAGAACTGAAAATGATTGCCTGAACATTACTTACCAGGGTTAGAGTAAGTATTATACTCATTTCAGCATTTAGTACAAGAGCTGGATAATGCAAGAGAAAATTACTGAAACTTTAGAAGGAAGCAATTAAAATAGGGTTGTAAGGAGGAGGGAAAGTTCCCTCAGTGTGGGGGAGTTAGATTTGAAATTCTTGTGCTGTAATTTCAGCCTCAATCAGCCTCCTTGACAATTTTGTAGACAGACATAAATTCCTTTCAAACTTGTATCTTTTATCGTCTAGTTATTAACAGAGGGAAAAACATATTTTTAGGAGCTGTCCTCTAGAATTTATGGAAATAGACAACAATATATTCATTATTTTCTGTTTCCTACTGTGGTCTCTGTTTACCTTAACCGGTAGTTTGGAGAGGGGAAATAAAAGAAGTTAGCTAAGATTTTCCAAAACCAGTTTTGTACTAGAAAGGTGAAAGAGACAACCTCAGGAAAAGTCCATCCACTAGAAAGAGAATAGATCCATTCATTAATTCTCTTTCTTGAGTGTCAGCCTTGGGTCTGGGATGCAAAGTTAGATGTGGCTTTACCTATTTCAGGGGAGATGTGTGAAAGGAGGGTTCATGGTATTCGTAGTGTGAGTGCATATAGCAGAATCTCACCTGGATTGGGGAGCCAGAGGCTTCTCTGAAGAAGCTGGGATCTCAGGGAAGGATAACAATTAACTGGGGGACCAGGGATAGTGTGAGGTTCCACAGTGAGGCACACAGTGTAGTGTGAGGGATGCAGACCCCAGAGGACAGAAAAGGAAGTGTGAGTGCACAGAGAAGAGGAGACAAGTAGTACTGGAAAGGGAGGCATTACAGATTTAATCTTTATTCTAAGACAGATGGGGAGGGGATACATGGTGGTGGTGGTGATTAGATCACATTTGCATTTTTAGTGTTATCTCTGGCTGGAATATGGAAAAGAGAGAGAAATAAATGCCAGAGAGAAAATATAGTGATTATAGAGAGAGATAAAATGGAAAAATTCAAGATATATTTAGTAAATAAACTCAGTATCATTAGGGGGTGGGTTTCCTATGAAAGGCAAAGTGACTCATAGGTTTTAAGATTTTAGATCTGAATGGATGGGGGTGCCACTGCTGTAGAAAAATAATGTCCAAGGCCCTGGTTTGTGGATGAGAAATCTCCATGATTTCTGTTTTGGGCATGTGTAGTTTTGGGTGGTTTTAAAATGTGGCAGGAGACATGACAGGTTTTAAAATGTAACAAACGCGGGGTGCCTGGGTGGCTCAGTCGTTAAGCGTCTGCCTTCGGCTCAGGTCATGATCCCAGGGTCCTGGGATCGAGCCCCACATCGGGCTCCCTGCTCCGCCGGAAGCCTGCTTCTCCCTCTCCCCCTCCCCCTACTTGTGTTCCCTCTCTCGCTGTCTCTCTCTCTGTCAAATAAATAAATAAAATATTAAAAAAAAATTTAAAAAAAAATAAAAAAATAAAAAAATAAAATGTAACAAACGCAATTCAGATGTATAGAGAACATTTGACTTCTTTATTTTCTGTAATTGATTCTTTCTTCCTCATAAACTCCCCTCCCCTGGTAGCAGAGGTGCTGGAGTACTTTAACTTGACAATTAATATCTTTCGGTTCTCTTCTGGTTTAAATGGTATCTTTTATTTTCCTCAGTCTCTTTGGGGTAAATTAGCCTTTCAGATTTCTGCTTCCCTTCCTGGACCTCCTGAGATGGTGTCTGGGTATAGTGTTCAAAGGAGTTTTTTTTGTGAGCTGGTGGTAATGGGCAGAGGAGCTTTGGACTCACATTGATCTTTGCTTCTCACTAGGATTTTGCCTCAGGGTGGCCAGCCAAGTCCAGGGCCTGGACTGATGTCCCATGAAGTGTAACTTATCCCATTAGGCAGTGGGGACATGTCACAGGCATCCAGTTCAAAAATAAATTTAACTGTCATACATTCCCTGACTCTCTCAGGATGAATTGCTTTGATTTTCCCGTTAGCATGGCACCCTTCACATTTTTCTACTTTCAAATGTCAGATTATATTCTGACTTCCTCCACATCTTTCCATCACCAGTCAGAAAATTTATCAGGGGAGGGACTTTGGTCAGTTTCCTTTTTGCATCTGAGCATAGCGCCTGACATACAAATAAATATGCAAAGAATAACTATTGGACTGAACTGAGTGGGATCTCTTACTTCCCAAAGCTTGTTGGTACCAGTTTGAGGTACCAGAATCATTTCCATTTGCTATTTAATTTTTTAAGAATACAAAACCAAGTTTATTTTCTTATGCTGAGTGGTATAGTGAAGAGATAAGGTGGTCTTAATGAAAGAAGACTTCTCTGTGATATTGGAAACTTTTTCTAAGTCTCCTTCTTTGTCTCACCTTGAAAGAGTTATCCACTCATTTACAAGTGCAAAATATAATTTGCTGTCCTGTTCAGAAGAGGTGAGACTTAAGAATAGCAATGTCTCAAGGGTCTCATGAGACCTGCATTGAAGGCTCCAGATGTAGAAAGGAATTGGGTGGAAATGAGTCATCAGAGATACAAAAAAGAAAAAACTTCCACTCCTTTTTTTTTTTCCATACCTGTGCACAGACATTCCCATACTGTCAATTGTGAAAGCAAGAGAAACGCTACAAAAAAATAAAACAACTAAAACCCCCCAACTCTCTCTACCTTAATTGTTGCCACTTCAAGTTCTCACCTTCTAAGAAGCTCTGGAAATAAATGAAGTATTAAGTCTCCGTTCTGGGAAGAAATTTATGTATTATCTATGTTCTAGAGTCTAAAATTTAGACCAATATGATTCAGGGTCCATGCTTTTTCTGTTCACTAAAGTGTTCCTAAAACATGAATGTACTTGGTGCAACAGGAGCTCAATATAGTTGACCCTTGAACATTGTGGGGGTCAGGGGCCCCAACATACACATAGCTTTTGACTACCCCTAAACTTAATTACAAATAGCCTACTGTTGACTAGAAGCCTTACCAATACATAAACAGTTGATTAACACATATTTTGTATGTTACATGTTATATACTGTATTCATACAATAAAGTGAGCTAGAAAAAAGAAAATTTTATTAAGAAAATCATAAGGGGGCGCCTGGGTGGCTCAAGTCGTTAAGCGTCTGCCTTCAGCTCAGGTCATGATCCCAGGGTCCTGGCATCGAGCCCCGCGTCGGGCTCCCTGCTCCACGGGAAGCCTGCTTCTCCCTCTCCCACTACCCCTGCTTGTGTTCCCGCTCTTGCTGTGTCTCTCTCTGTCATATAAATAAATAAAATCTTAAAAAAAAAAAAAAAAAAAAGAAAATCATAAGGAAAATACATTTACAGTACTCCACTATAAAAAAATCTATGTATAAGTGGACCTGCACAGTTCAAACCCGTGTTGTTCAAAGGTTAATTGTACATATTTGTTGAATAAGTGGATGAAATTTCTTTCTTTGCAGAAAAGAAAACTACAGTTGAGAAAAGCAAAGTGACTTGCCTAGGGTCACACCACTTGTAAGTGGTAGATCAGAGGAGGAACTCCTTTCTCCTGACATCTTATTTGCTATACTTCATGCTACACAATAATATTTCCTGCAGCTTAAACCACAGAAGTACTCACCCTTGAGTGCTGTAATAGGTTTCTAGAATTTATTTAAACCATAAAAAAAGCAGGATGAATGGTTGTTTTGGTTCACTTAATGGATCAGATATCCAGGAATGCCAAAACATATTTATTTACTCACAGGTAGCAAAACACCATATAATTCTTTTTGTGGTTGTCCAGTCAATGTAAATTTTTTTATCTGTTCTAGTAAAGCGTACACTGATTAAAAATTATTGTTGAAAAAAGACCACCACTCAAACAGAGGGTCTGAATTAGGCAAGATGTATGAACCCCCAAGCACCTGTTATGGTGCTGTGAAAATGTATGTCCTCCCTTTATTTATTTTTTTAAAAGATTTGTTCCATGCAGAAACAGAAGCTCTTTCCTGTGGTTATATTGGTAAAATTCAGCTAGTAGATGAACTAAGAAGAGAGAGAAGGCTAATAATTTTAGGTGTTTGGGAATATAAGAATCAGACATTACATTTTATGTGTGGTAAGGAGAAGAAAATACATTTTTAAATATTAGTGAATAAATCTAACTTCCCACTATCCCTTTGCT
>NC_058415.1:23372503-23468874 GCF_002201575.2 Neomonachus schauinslandi
ATATTCCAGTTAATATACATATAATATTCAGAATAACTCTTTTTTTTAAATTTAGTATTGAATTATTGCATCTTTGCAAACTGCTTCAGCTGCACTTTTTTAAAAGGTGCTCTTCCCTGGGGCTCCCTGGAGGTAAAATCTCTATAGATTCTATTAAACATACAGGGCCAATAATTGTTGCTCCTGTTAGGGGAGAAAATTTCCTCCAGCAACTAAAATAATAATGTTCCAGACTTTTATTAAAACAATCCTAGGGAAATATCTTCAATCCTATGGCCTTGTTAGGTAACGTCACCTGCATTATTACGATCTATATTGTTTCTCTGCAGTGAACATTAGAATGAAACTTTAAAACCAGGCAGATGTGTCCTTTCCTGATCATTCTTTGCCAACTATCATTTTGTAAATAAGTGTATTTTTTTTTAGTGGGGGTGCTGAAGGAGTTGAAAGAGAGAGAGAGAGACTCTTAACTATGTTTCCTTCTTAAACAAATCATCTCATAATTTAAAAATCCTAGCTAATAGCAAAAGAAGCACAGGCTCAGTGTAGCCATTTATGCAGCTATAAATAGCTCTCTACTTTAACACAGGTTCCAATTTTTTTCTAGCTCCTGCCACATTTCTGATATCACCCAGCCATGAGCACCGCTGCCTTGCAGGCATGCCACACGGAGAGAGTAGAGTGAAATTAGACTCAACAAACTGCATGCTCTCTTATTCATCGCTCAATAAAAATGCTTCCTTGGGGAGATATTATATTTCCATCTCCAAGTCTGGGAGTTTGGGCACCCAAAAATGATTGTCAGCAACCCAGCCAGAGCAAATTTAACCTTCCTCTGAACTCTGGTGGGGCTCCAGCGGGACTGTCATGAAAATGTCGACTTTTGGCCTTGAGTCTCCAAGTAGGGTCTGGAGAGCCAAAGAAAACAGAGCCTGAGTTAAGAAGTGAGGAGAGAAAGGGGCCAGAAACCTCATCTAAAGGACCCTGCATTTGAGCAAGCACAATGAGAGCCTAAGAGTTCCAAGTAAGGCCTCTCCCTTGTGCTCCACACCTCTTAGTGCTTCTGTTTTCCCTTCTGTAAAATGAGTATTGTCAAAATCCTTGTGGTCCTCAGACTAACAGCATGGGTATCACCCAGGAAGCTCATTAAAATAGCAGAATCCCAGACCCCACCCTAGAATTACGGAGTCAGAATCTACATCTTAACAGGATCACCAAATGATTTCTATGCACATGAATGGCGGATATGCTCTAGTATAAAAGGCCCAAGTCCAGATGCCCAGTAGTAAATCCATAATGGCAGATCCTCTTTAAAACACAAAGAATGTGACTGTAAAATGACAACCAGTCTTTCAGTTTAGGAGCACTTCACAGCCTTAACGGGTGTAAACTAGATCAGCAAGGACTCATTGAGCTTCTACCAAGGCAAGGGCATCCACTGAAGGCTGACTACCAGAACGGTCCCCAGGGGTTTGAAATCTGGCTGTGAAGATGAGATAAGCAGAGAAAAAAATATGTATATTGGCCCACAGGAATATAACCCGGGGGCATTATCAAAACTGAGTTTGCAAATCTATCTTGGGAAAGAACAGAATACAGAGATTGTTCTGGAAGTCTTATTTGCATGGGCATTTCTGAGTTCTTGAGAGCTTTATGCAAAGAGGGATTTAGGACTTTTGCCAATCCTTGATCCCGTAAAATACAGAGTTCAGACACTGTCAGAAGGGCACAATTGGCATCCATCCTCTAGGTACCCATCTTGTCCTGTTTGGAGATGGCAGGGGAAGAGCCTGATGGAGATCGGAAATTTATCTCAGCTATGAGACTCAGGAGTCAGGAGACTTAAAACGCAACCCAGTGAGACTACAGAGACAAATGTGTGGCATCATCATGAAATAGACACTTCTTTCACTCTTAATGCCACCCTGAGACCTTCTCAACAGTCACTGCTCTTCCAGGACTCAGCAAGAACCAGAGGGCTGATACCAAACGACAACAACAAAACAAAACAAAAAAACCTTGAGTTTTCCATCTGCCTAGAACTCTTCAGGGAAGCAGAAGGCACCAGGGAACTCCAGAAGTCCCAAGCAAGAGAGGTACTGGGCATGGCTGGGTCTGGCTGATGATGTAGCTGCTAAAAGCCCTGGAGAGCCATTTTGGGATAAGATTAGGTTCTTGACAGGAGGCACCAGCTGTGGGAAATGATGCTGAAAGCCCTTAGGCAAAATCCCTGCTGATGGAGGTTGCTACCACCCAAAACAGATACCACACTGCTGAACTCTGTGGCAGGCACCTTATTATATAAGCTCTAAGAGATATTAGCATCTGCATTTAACATTTGAGGAAACTGAGGCTCCAAGAGGTCAAATGGTCTATACCGGGTTGAACCAGAGTCAAATTTGAATCCAGGTCTCCCTAGCTCCAAAGTCCATGCTCCTTTTTTGCACTGCAGAACCTCCCCTGGGTAGATGGGGTTTGCCAAACAGAATCATGGCAGGGCTTTGCAGGAGTTGTTAGTTGCCCAGAGCCTTACAATGGGAGAAGCAGGTAAGAATGCTGGCTGGTGGAATTTTCCTGTTCCAAGCTCTGCAGCCTATCCCATTTGTAGCCTACAGAGAGCATTCTGCTTTCCACGACAATCCATTCCTCCCTGCCCTGCCAGACATTACAGCTCTGGGGAGGGAAGGAGCATTAACCTAGCCACGGAAGTTTGATGGGCTGCAGCAAGGTCGGCTTCCTGGGCAGGCAATCACTGTAGCCACACAGCGCCCCTTGCCCATAAGGGCCCTGCACCTGGGGTTTAATGCTCTGCCATCACTGTCTTGAAATTCTTAATAATTTTATCTTTGAATTTATGTTGTGTAAGTGAAGTCCAGTGGGACAGTGGAGCATGTGCTCAGGGCTTGGAGCCTTGGCAAAAACACAGCATCTCCTCAAGCTTCCTCATGCCTCCCTGCAATGGGTTGTCTGCTGCCTGCTCCCTGCCGTCTGACTCCCCAGGCCCTGCCCAACCTCCCCTCTCCATAGTGCTGTCCACCTAAGGATTCAGGTACCCATCTTGTCCTGTTTGGAGATGGCAGGCCCTTGGGGGTTGCCTGTCTGCCATGGGTTGGGGCAATGGGCCTGTGGGAGGTAGATACTGACTTTCCTACCTCTGGCTGGGGCCCTGCAAAATATGTAGCCAATCTTGAGCCACAGTTTTCTATGGTTGGAACTCAAAATGATTAGAAATTGAACACATTTGGGCAAGGTGTCTCTCCTTTCCTTCCCAGAGGCCCAGGGGAAGCAGTCTCAGCCATCTTCTGCTCTTCTTCCTCCTCCTTCCATGTGGCTCCCAACACTAAGACTGCTGCCCTGTTACAGTCTAGGGTCAACTTGACCCCAGGCATTGGGAGCAAACTTTCTCTTCCTCTTTTTTCCTCTCTAGTTCTAGTTTCTCAGGCTCTGGCAGGTGAACTTTGGATCAGCCTTTTGACATAGTGGTGAGATGTGAGACTAGGGTTTATGCATTAGGAATGAAATAGATGTAGCAATTATCTAGCAGTGCTTTGTTTCAGGAGTACTTGGGCCTATTTAATTAAAAGAATTCTTAAGTAAAAGGAGGCTTCCACATGGTCCAACTTAATGGTATTTGGGGTCAAAACTCCCCAAATAATGAATTGTTACTTTGCTTTAGCTTTCTTTGTATATATATTTCCCTTAGGGTACTTGTTGACAGGACAAAGCCCTGAGCCAAGGCAGTATATTTTTACTATTGATCTCTGGCCAAACATCAAATTAATACTATTCTAGTATTACCTAATGTCACCTCAAGCCCAGTGGTGAGATGGGTGAAGATAGAAATTTGTGATCTTCCAATAAGGTTTCTTTAGTGACAAAGCGATACATTTTTTTCTTTCAAGGACACTTTAGAGGCCAAGAATATTGTCTAGGAACTGAAGTAGCTTTAGCAACTTTAGGTTATAATCCAATCACAGATCCCAACATGGTAGAACGAGTGGTCAAGAAAGAATTAGGAGGTCATGCAAACAGCATTCAAGAAAGGTCACAGTGTCAGTAATGACTAATAGTCATGTTTTTCATATAGGTGACAATTAAATTATAATACCATAGCTCTTGAGACCTTGAAGTAGTTCAGAGATTATACATTTCAAACCCCTCAATTTTCAAATTAAAAAACTGAGAGTCTAAGAGGTGGAAAGACATATATTGTCACTCAGGAAACCATTGTAATAATTGGTATTTGAAATCCATGTGTCTAGCCCTGAGGGTCTATTCTTCCCATTATTACATATCCATAGATGTTTATTAACCATGGTGGATAATTATGTTTAACAAAGGTAAAATTGTATCTAATGTGAGATGACCATTCCTTATAAAGCTTTCTAAATTAGGATTAATCTCTGAACACAGTATAAATGGAGAAGAGTATGTATGTATGTATGTATGTATGTATGTATGTGTGTACTCACACACATTTGTATCCTGCTTTGTTACCTGAGCATTCTTTATTAGTAGGTGGAATTAGGTGATAGGCCTCATAGAAAGTTTAGGGATTCTGGGAGGACTCTCTATTGCCTTCTCAAACTTTTTACCACATGTTAGAAAATGCTTAGTATTGTAGAATTAGAAATTCAGTTCCCTTAACTAAAGAAAAGAGAGCTCTGACCTGGTAAAGTGTAATCAATTCAAGCATGAGACCCACAGACCAGAGGGTACAAAAGGGCCTTTCCAGTCTTTGCCTGACATTGGGCTCTGTTACATCAGTCTCTGGAGAGTAGCAGCCTATTCTGTGGGAAAATATCCATCCCTTCCTCCTTCCCTCCATTCTTCCCTTCAATTATTCATTTATTAATTTAGCACATATGTTTTGAGTCCCTCTACTCTGCCTGTATGACAAATATTATCTCTTGTCTCTGAGTAACAAACCCAGCCACTTTATTCTGTTTCAGTTCTCCTCCGGAGAGCATTTCAGTGAGATCTGGAAGGCAGGAGAGAAAGAGAAGGCATTACTCTGTGGCAGTAGCAATGAGAAAGTAGGCTCTGGCAGATGGCACAGGGACACGGGGTTTCACCAACATTCTCCTGATGATCATCCATTTTTGTGCCACAAGCAACTGAGATTTTTGGTTGCAGCTCGCCTGCATTTCTGGTACTTTTAGACTTCCTCAAAGCCAGCAGAGATCTCTCTGACCTTACCTCACCAGCCATCCTATTCATTGGGCAACCTTCTAATTCCCTATATTAAATTCATTGCTGCTCAGAATATTTACAGTGATTTCTGTTTTCCTGAAAAATTCTGACAGAAACAGCCAAGCACCAGGCAATGAACAAAAGATACAAAGCTGAGTCTACCTGCTCTGTTCTCAGAAGCCTTTCTTCATATTGAATAGAGCATCTTGCCTGTCTCATGTGTACATTGACCATTTTCTTGCTCTAGGTAGTTACACATAATAAATCTTGTTCATTCATTTATGTCTCAGCTCAAGTTAGCCTTCCTGAGAGCAGATATCCACAGGGAGGAGAGAAAAAGGTAAGGAAATGGGTATACAATTGGTGGGGAGGAAATACTCTTAAGTATAGAAAGACAAAATTCAGTCCTGTGTAGTTTTCCTGATTTTTAGAACATAGAGGTTGGATTCTATCCTCGGAGGGCTTGGATGAATCCTACTGATTTCAGTCAGAACAGGACAAGGGAGCAGGATAGAAGGTCTTAGGAAGCCTGATGTCTCAATATGAGGGCTCCTAATGAGATGTGCATGCAAAGCCCCTCACTTTTACCTGTAATAGTCACTCAGGAGATGACTACACCTTCTTTCACCTTTCACCTTCTAAAATCTCCTCTCTTTTTTACTAGTTGGCTAATAAGAAAAGATGCTATGAACTCAAAAAAGAGGTCTTTGCATTCCATGTGAACTGTCACACAGCTGAGCCTTAAGCTTGACTCCTCTGTCCTTTGTAAGCCACTAGAAAACTCTGTGGCCATGAATTGCCTGGGTCATCTTTCATAGTGGACAACTTTTGGCAGTATGCTTAATGAGAGGAGAAGTAGAATTAAGTGGATAATATTTTATAAAAATTTAAAAACCCTTTAAAATATGAAGTTAGTCTTTTTAAATATTTACTCTTCCAGAGAAAAATAACATTTCTCTAACAGTTCCCCAATTTTTATCAGGTTTTATAGCTTTTCATTATTATTATTATTATTGTTGTTGTTATTATTATTATTTGCTATAGATAGAATCTGTTACCCAAGCAATAACTCCAGTGTGTGTACATATAGTAGCCATCTTAAATGCCTTAGTTGAATTTAGCACCCCGGGGAACTGAAGAACAATGGAACTAGCTGTACATTAAACAGTGTTGCAGTTTAAAAGAGTCTCAGTCTAATCAGGCAATAAA
Organism: Neomonachus schauinslandi; assembly: GCF_002201575.2. Classification (NCBI taxonomy): domain Eukaryota; kingdom Metazoa; phylum Chordata; class Mammalia; order Carnivora; family Phocidae; genus Neomonachus; species Neomonachus schauinslandi. Next base: position 23,378,906 of record NC_058415.1, read on the forward strand.
TGTTGTAAAGAGTGTGTAGCTTTATGTCTCTCCTGTTCCTCAAACTTCTAATGTAAATGAAGAGAACATAGAAACCGCAGTTGGGGGAAATGACTTGCAGGAAAACCCATGAAGCCTGTCGAGTAACAGGAGAGTCTTATCTTTGATAGTGTCTGGGATGTTAAATCTTTTCCACTAACTGGGTCTGACTTTCATGCATGTTTCTAAAGAGGCTGCCTCATTACTGCCCAGAAAAAAAAAATGATTTCACTTTTTGTTTTTCTAGGCTAGTTAATCTTTCTTTCCTCACATACTTATTTAATGCTGACTCTGGGCACAGGGTTGCTCTGTGCAGTGTAAGGAAACCCTCAATAGATTTATAATTGAGTGAGAAACTGAAGACATCACACCTGAAATATAAAATAATGATATAAATACTTTTGTCATTAAGTACATTGATTAATTTAAAAATATTTCCTGAGCTGCTGCTCTGTACAAGGCAGGCATTTCTTTTGGTTACCTCCCATTTTTCTCCCAATTCACTACTCACTCTTTTCTGCTGCTTCTGGATGCACACAGATTACATCCATCCAGGGTCTCTTGCCTTCTGGCTTCTTGAGCCAATGGGAGACACTGGCATGAGATGGAAGGTGGGAAAAGAATGAAGGTGCAGTAGGTATTCTCCTGGCTCCCTTCTTGCTGGGTCATCTTAGATGGGCTGCTTTACTCACAGAGCTACCCTCTTTATGTTCTAGTAAATGTCCCATACCCTGCCCCTTCAGCAACCCTGCAGTTGCTGGTCCTAGAGTACTATACTATCTTCTGTTAAGGAAACATAAACCCTGCCCACGACTTTGCAAATAGTCCCTAAAATTAAATATAAATGACCTATTTTATTTTATTTTTTTTAAAGATTTTATTTATTTATTTGATAGAGAGATAGCAAGAGCAGGAACACAAGCAGGGGGAGTGGGAGAGGGAGAAGTGGGCTTCCTGCCAAGCAGGGAGCCCAATGTGGGACTCGATCCCAGGACCCTGGGATCATGACCTGAGCCGAAGGCAGACGCTTAACGACTGAGCCACCCAGGCGCCATAAATGACCAATTTTAATGTTCTGTCTTTCCTGTCTGGACCTGAACTCACACAAATGCAAATCAGACAGATATCTGGCCTTCGAGGAGAAGATAAGCTATGTTTCAGCATAAATATGACAAGACAATTTGTTAAGTGTGACAGATAGAGATGGTTAATGTAACAGCAAGAATAGTAAACTTGAAATTAGGTTTTATAGATTGTCACCCCTGCTCTTCTAATTAATTGTGAGCACTTGAGCAAGACATGTTACTTTTTGGATGTCAGTTTCCTTAGGTGTATAATGAGAAGGATAAGCTAGATGTGTTCAAAGATTCTGTCCAGTGTCAAGATTCTGTGCTCTCTTTGAGTGCTGTAAGGGAGTAGCAGTTAAATGCTGCAAAGGAGTGGCAGCTAAAGTGCCATGGGAACCTGAGGGAAACATTTGTAAACTGGCACTAAGACCACTAAGAACTATAAGATTTCTGAGGAAGAAGAGTTTGTTATGATGAGAGAAAGCTTCATAGAGTAGCTAGTATGTGGGAAATCTTTATTTCATCTGTTGGATTAGAAAATCATTAAGTTGGTAAGTGTTGGTAAATCATCCTATGTTAAAGCAAAGTCTATGGAATTTTTGCCATTCCATATAGACAGAATCTGACTTACCTATGGGGGTAATATGTATATGATACCTGGTGTCCCCTGAATCATCTCTGCAGAGACCCTGTGTCCACTTTAAGAGATCTAACATCACCACTGTTCCTGCCGAGCATGTACTTCTGTTGCTTCTAGATTTCCCATATAATCCCCTCTTCCGCCCATCTCGCATGGCACTGGATTTCCCCCAAACCACTAGACAGTTTGAAGATTTCTTTGCTGATAATGACTCAGATTCTTCCAGAAGTGAATTTGAAGCTCTCAGAGAGCCTCCCTGTGTTGGACAGGAAGACAGTGTGCTAGAGGAGGACTCCCTGAGACAGAACTTGTGTAACTGCCAATTAAGTTGCCATTTAAAAAAATATATTGAGCAGCTACTACTTCTTGGGCACAATGATAACCAAGAATTTAAATCTAGTAAATCAAAGAGAAGGCTAATAGTAGCATCTTAATCTAATATTGTAAGCACTGCAATATGGCACTATGTCTGCCTGGGTTATGATGGGAAACCAGAGAACCCATGTAATTCAGCTGGATGGTGGGTGGGCTAGGAAGGAATCAAACAAAGCTTTCTATAAGAGACAATGCATAAGCTCAGTCACAAATGAAGTATAAGAGTTACTTACAGGAAGAAGGAAAGGAAAGATGTCTGCTTCAATGAGAATAGGAATAGCCTTCAAAGTATAAAATGGCAAGACATGATTCTGAATTGTATGTGTGCAGGTATATCAGGTGAACAGAGTGGCTTAGTGGATTAGGAATATAAAATAAAAGTGGAAGACTTTCCTATTAAGGGTTAATTGAGCCTTCATGGTTTGTCATAGGAACCTAACCACCCAAAATGGTTTTATTTGTTGTGAAATGCATTTTAATATATAGCAAGTCAATCTATGCAGGAGACTGTCAGTGTAGCAGGTGGGTAAGTCAAGGCTCGCTGTGCAGCATTATTTCCCACACGTTGTCTGGCAAGGGGCCCTGACAAATAGCAATATAAAATCTCTACATCTTTTAGTCAATATATAATGGAATAATGTAATTCCATCCATGGATGATTTGGGAATCATACTGTCTTGCCAAAGATGGGGAGATTGATTCCCTCAGTCAAAAAAAAAAAAAGTCCATATGTAGAGGAGGCTTGGTAACATGCTCTTGCAGTTTTCTCTGGGTTGTAGGATTGTTGCTGTTTTTTCTCCCCTCTTGCTTTTAATGAGTGCCTGAGAAATACTCTGACTCCCAGGGCTTTGTAGGAAGGGGAAGAAAAAAACAGATTTAGTGCTATTCTGAGTCTTTAGACACATTTACACATCCTCCATCTGCTTGGGAGGGAAAAATTCAGATTCCAATAACAAAAGTTGTACAGGTCTTCCTTGAGGCAACAGAAAATGCATGTGATAAGGGAATAGCCATGAAGTGCAAAGGCGTATTTAGGTCTTAGCGCTTATTGACTGGAGCTGCAAAGAAGATGTGAAGGATGTGTGAAAAATCCCAAATAAAAGAGCTCGAGTAACATACAATATGGATAAGAAAATGTGCTTTAAAGGAAATGCAACTGTCACAAATGAATGTGGTGAGTGGAAAAGAGGGGGGGCCAGGGGAGGAGAAGTGTATGACAAGAATGAAGATAAGCAAGTCTCTTCTCGCAAGCTTGGCTCGGAGAAACAATATTCTGCAATTATTGGTGTGCATTACATTCATCCAAAATACAATCTAAAATGCAAGAATCCTGAATTAGATCTTCCTTCTACCTTCCAGCAATGAGGCAGATTTCAATCTTACACCAACTAAAACGCATAATCAGTGTGAAAGGTGATGGGGACGGCTGCAATATGCGGTGCTGAGAGGAGGCTGGAGACCACAAAGCCCTGCGGTTCTCTGTCAGGCTGATGCAGGGCATGTTGTGCCAACAATCACATTCAGGGTAGACATTGGATGGAAAGTATAGGAAATGTGTGTTACCACTCATGAAGACCTTCTGGGAGGAAGTATTGGATGTGTTTTGGGTGGGTTTACAGCCAATCTGGTGGACTTATGCAGCACATTGTGAAATGTCACTTTTCTATTTAAACTCTGAAAGGCCATTGGTTTCACATGTTTACCAGTTGTCATTTTCACCCTATTCTACAGCGCAAGCCCATCTGATTTATAGCATATACCCGTGTGCTGGCTATATATAACAGTCCTTAAAGTAGTACCTGCCCAAGTGTTTAGGATCTTAAAGACATTCTTAAAGTCCCTCCCTCCCCCCACCCCTTCTCCGTTCGCACTACTTACACCACAGGTCTGAAAGATATAAGGAATGACAGCTCATGTGTTCCATCCTTTTTGGGATGTGGATTTTTATGAGACTTTAGCAGTTGAGATTAATGCCATACCAGAGAAATTTCCATCAGTCCACCCCTTGGCTTGGTGAAACACAGCAGGGCCAGTACAGGAGGAACATCTTGGCCGACAACCACCCTCCACAAACAAAGGCCATGCCTCACCTCCTCACATCACAGGTAGCTCTCTAGAGCTCCCTTCTTCATGCCTCCCCCTTGCTTTCTGCCACCCATCCTGCCAACACCGCCAGCATGAGTCAGCCACTCTGTAACCTTCAGCCCTGACATGATGAGTGTTCCTGTTTCTTACACAGCTTGGTGTTGGGGCAAATTTGGGGCACATGCCCCAGTTTACTTGGAGTCTAAGAATTCCAGTAACTGGATAATGTCTGCACTGACAGGTTCATACTACATTTCTCTCTGCCATTTGGATGGGACTAAAGGAAGTTTCTGACATTAAATGTATGTTTTCGGTGTAGGCATTGGGAAGGGTTTGTTGTTGTTTTGTTTTGTTTTTCAGTAGCACCCAATCACAAATATTTATTGTACTCTTAATGGGTACCGGCACTGTTAGAATTATGAACTATTCCTGAGGAGCCAGCAGTATGTTAGGGAAGATGGATACAGGTGGTTATAATTCAAAGAAGTTTGCTATCAGGGCAGTACCATAAGAGACAAAACCTTAATGGAGACAGCATAGAAAAGGGAGCCATCACTTCTGGCTGGGGTATCACAGAAAGCTCTTGGGGGGGACCCCTTTTGAGATTGACCTTGGGGGATGGATGGAATTTCAGGAGGAAAAACTGATAAGAAAGTGCATCCAGGTAGAACATGTAGGCACCAGGGTAGGCAAGAGCATGAAGACAGGATATATTTAGTTTACAACAATTGGGATAAATTCGCTGGAGCAGAAGATGCAAAGAGAAGAAATGGGGAAGGAAAGATAAGTTGGGAACATTTGTCTTGAAACATGTTGAGTCAGGGAGTAACACTATCAAGACATGGAAGCTTAACTATTAGGGATTAAGATGTATGGTGGTTCTCAACTGAAGGTGATTTTGTCCCCCAGGGATATTGTTCAAGGTCTGGATACACTTTTGGTTGTCACAACTACATGAGAAAAGGGAGAAGAATCTAGCAGATAGAATCAGGATGCTGCTAAAAGTCCTACAACAAAAAAAGCCTCCTACAACAAAGAATTATCTGGCCCCATATGCCAGTGGTGCTGAGATTGAGGAACTGTGAAATGGAATAAAAGGGAAGTTGACTGCTTCACAGGGCAACAAAGGTTAATGCACTATTGAAAGGGTCCAGCTGAGAGGAAGAGGATCTTGACAAGATAGTGGCAGTAAAAATAGAAGAGGGGAGACAGATGAACCAAATATTTAAAGGTAGAATCAGCAAAAATTTGGCAATAAATTGCCTCTGGTGAGGAAGAAAGAAAGAATAAGAAGAGAATTCAAAACTTTGAACTGTTTTTGGGGGGGGGGGTTGGGGAAAGTGTTTAGGAGCTTCACAGAAATGAAGCAGTCATCAAGAACTGTCTGACAGGAGAAAGCAATATATCCTTTTGTTTTATAACATAAAATTGGAATCATATAAATCTGGGTTCAAATCCCAACTTTTCCACTCACTAGTTGTATGGTTTGCACAAGTTTTCTTGGTTCTCTGGGTTATTTCCACATTAGTAAAGTAATACTAATACATCTTCCTCACCGGTCACCATGAAAATAAAATCAGATCTTGTCTATAGAAAACAGTGCCAAGCACATAGTTTTGCTACATAAAAGTGGTTATTTTTTCTGCCACTGCTGACGTTGTTATTTGACTAACATTAATGCCCCCAAAAGTTGAAGCCACCAGATTCAGTGATTTGGAAGACATTTTGGCAGATAACTTGGGTTGCATGGAAGTTCTACTCTGTTCTTAGACTGGAGGAACTACATGGAAGTTATCTTTTGTGTTGTGTCTATGGCCTCAAGTATAACTCTTAGCAATGACAACTCTAACTGAAAAAATGAAGACCAGGAGTTGTTGGAGAGACTTGAGACTCCACTCTCATGACCTAATGATGGGAGAAGACTGACTAAATGAATGTGTTGAGTACCTACTCTATATAAATACTGGGAGAAATAAAGCACCCACTCATTATTTGCATAATGAATAAGAAGGAATAACAAATTAATCATAAATATCTTGTTGTGGTCAATGAGAGGCAAAGACTACACTTAAAATCACTTAAAAAGTAATTGGACCTTGGGAGGATGGGTTAGCCTGGTGGTGGGTATTGAGGAGGGCACATTCTGCATGGAGCACTGGGTGTTATGCACAAACAATGAATCGTGGAACACTACATCTAAAACTAATGATGTAATGTATGGGGATTAACATAAGAATAAAAAAAAAGTAATTGGACTTGACTTCACTTTTTGAAAATCTAATGGACTTCAAAGTTTTTCTTTGGTGTAGAAATATTGCTGTGTTAAAATATATTGCTATAGTAAAATTATTTGTTATTTGAAATGTGTAATATATACTACTTTCTTGTCTTTCTAGTTGACTTTTATTTCTTAAGAAAAATATCTTCTCATTTGCTATTCTATCACGCATACATATGTTTTCGTATGTTTAAGAGGAAGAGTACATCTTGCCAAAGGAAACTACTAGATCCACCCTTGAGAGTTTTATAGGTGCCCCATCGCAATGACCTGTGAATAGTGGAAATATTTTCAGCAGATATAACTATTAGGGTGACATGTGGACTTCTAAAAGTGTTTGAATTAGCTGGATCTTTTTCAAACTCTGCATTTGTTGCCTTCATATTGACGTCTTCCTTCTGCCATTCTCCAAGATTTCATGCATTTATTGGTTGTATTATGGACTGCCTTTATATTGAGAGTTTTTTTAGATACTTCACAGAAAATGGATATTTAGTAAAAGAAAATAGAGGAGTTAACAAACAAGGAAAAGACCTAAAGAAAAGAAATCGGGGAAGGGCTGGGAGAAGGAAGTGCTATGTAGATGAAAAGGGAAACATAAGTAGGAAGGAAAACAGAGCTAGGTGGTTGGGTGCAAGGTCCTGTTATCTCCAAGATGGACCGGATGGGTTCTGAAGGTGTTGAGGACACTCCACAGATCCTTTCAGTTCTTCTAAGAGCAGTGTTCCCTCTTTAATTTGATCATCTCTAGTTACTGTGGGGTGTGTGTGTGTGTGTGTGTAACTGTTTAATTCTTTAAAGCTTAATTGAGTACCTTTGTGTTAGCAAGTAGTTGGAAAGTTATGGCTCAAAGTAATAACTGAATTAGTAGGAGCTTTTTCATCTTTTTACATTTACATACAAATTTATAAACAAAATAAATACATTTTTTCCTGGTTAAAAATCCTTAACCATGGGACTAACATTTGTCAAGGAAGACTTACTGAGAATGTGGAAAATGTTGTTCAGCCAGCCATTTCTTCCTAAAAAATCTTCAGAAGGTGACAAATTCTCTTTGTTACAAAACATCATTTTCTTTGCAGTGAGTATGATGCCATTCAATAGTATGTTCAATATTGGCACATAATAGGTATTCAGTAAGTATTTTTTGAATAAATAAATGAATCAGTTCAAAATTAAGCTTATAAAATTGTCAAGGCTGGCATCTCCCAATATTTTAAGCTCCCCCATGAAAAATATTCTTTGTTGTACACTCACATATCTGAGAATGTACATATGCATATATATGCACATTTATGCATATGTATTCCTATAATTATATGCATGCACACGCATATTCTGGACTTCTTTTGAAAGGTTTATGTGTGGTGATACACTGTATATAAAGTGTGTCTTTATGTTGCTACCCATTCAAGGCATGTATATCAACTGTACATATGTTGCACCATATGGCATACCTTCAATGCCCATCTCTCAGCTTTATTCTTAGAGTCACTAAAGGAATGCCTCCTGAGATAAGACAGTCTTAAAATAGGTCAGAGACCTCAGGAGTCATTTTTTTTTCAGTGATAAATCACATCATAAGGAAAAAGTTGAAAGTGGGAAATACTCTTGCTAAATCAGCCAGCTTTCATAAGCAGAATTCAAGCTACTGAGACTTCTCTTTCTTGACATACTGCTTTTATAAATACCTTTCCTATAGCTTCTTACTTCGGTGGGTATAACCTAAGGATTGATGAATTTGTATCTCCCAGAATCATAGAAGATGTAAATTTGAAGGGCCCACAGAGCCTGCATAATGTCAGGCAAATACATTGAACAGATACCATATTTTGTTTTCAATACAAAACACATTTAGAGGAAAATGTATTTATAGATATTTTAATATTATGCTAGTTCAGACTCCAAGAAAACCAAGCTTAAAAAAAAAATGCTATGTGACCACTTACTAATTCATTTCTTAAACTAATCACTTAACATTATATATTCCTCACTGACAATCTGCTGCAAGTTTTGTGTTTCATTCCATTTCACAACCACCTTGCTATGTAGATAGTCTTATTTTGATTTTATAGATGAGTAAACTAAGAGATAATGAGGGACATTTAGTAATTTACCTAAGTTCACTCAGCTAGTAAAAGGCAGAGATGGTGCTCAACAAATATTTTTTAATTTATAAATAAATGAAATAATAAAGTTGCTTGGGAAGCATCTTCCAGTTTATCTGATTCTTAGGCCTAATGTCTGCTTGGTACATTGTACTGATAATATTATAACCATCCTTTCGGATGCTAATTAGCAGAGAAGGGATTGCTAATTTGAAGAGCCCATTACAAATTTTAAGGGTCTGGCTTTTGATAGGCATTTAGCACATGTGATCTCATTACGTATTCAAAACTGCCATACAAGAGAAAAACTCGATATCCCCAGGTTATACATGAGAAAAGTATAGCTCACCCAAGTTTACATTTTTGTCTAGGCTTGCATAGCTGGTAAATGAATTGTATTTAAAAAAATGTCAAACTAGGGGCGCCTGGGTGGCTCAGTTGGTTAAGCGACTGCCTTCAGCTCAGGTCATGATCTTGGAGTCCCTGGATCGAGTCCCGCATCAGGCTCCCTGATGTGTGGAGTCTGCTTCTCCCTCTGACCCTTCCCCCTCTCATGTGCTTTCTCTCTCTCTCATTCTCTCTCTCTCAAATAAATAAATAAAATCTTAAAAAAAATGTCAAACTAATGGCTGTCTCATTCTAATCAGTTTTTTTTGTGTATCATTCATAAATATAAACAACAACTAAGGAGCATCAAACATTTAAGGAAACTAAAACAGAAGAGACCAAAACAAATAAACAAAACAAAGGAACTAAGAAGAAACACAAGGCAAAGAAAAAAATTTTAATAAAAAATGTCTAATATGTCATCTATAAACATCAGGGATGCTTTTTATTGGAATCCTTGTTTGTACAATAGGTGTTATCCAAGGCTATACCCCTCTAGGGAGTTCCTAGGAAGGATCCAGGAAGCATACCTCAGTTCAGAACCATAAAGGGTTACTGCCTGCTTCGTGCAGATCCGCTCCTTAAGCTCCCAGATCCTCTGCCATCAAAGAACTTCCACATCCTCTAATTGTGATTCTTTGTATATTTGCATCTGTTACTTCATCATCTGTTGTAACTTACATGCTGGTTGAAAGATAAAGTTGTAAAACTGTCTTCAAAAATAGAACCAAGGCATACACTGAACATTCACTATGTGCCAGGCATTGTGTCAGGTGGTAGGGAAAAGGAGAAGGAAAATGCCTATCTCTGTTCTGGAGAGACACTACTGAAAATGTTTGGGGCCTGTTTTGTTTGTTTTGTTACATCAATTTTATTATAAAACTTCGTTTCATATTAAATAAATATTGAAATAAAAAAATAGAAGCAAGATGCTCAGCTGGGAAAGAGGAAGAGAAAAAAGAAGATGAATTATGGAGGTCCTGACTGGAAGGAATTTCAGAAAGGAAAATAATTTTGGGCATAATTCGCCAAAAAAAAAATACTCCAAATATATTCCCACAAATGATACACATTTCTATATTGAAAGGATCCATTGAGTCTCTAATACATTGATGAAAAGAACAGCAACATCAAAATGTTAAGTTATCATAGAATTTCTGGATATTGAAGAAAAAGAAAAATCCTAAAGTTTGCCAGCAAGAATAAAGTAAGTCACACAGAAAAGACCAGGGATCAGAATAAAGTCATATCTCTCAATGATAATTAGCAACTTCAAGAAAACGATATGGTTAAAAATTCTGAGAGGAAAATTATTTCTAATACAGAATTCTAAACCCAGTAAAGATATCAAAGATGTGTGTGGATAGAATAAAGGCATTTGAGGAACGAATGCAATCAGAAAATTTACCTTCCATGCCCTTTTTCTAGCAAGCTATTGAAAGAATGATATAAAGCAAGAAAGACATAGGATCCAAGAAAGGAAGAATTCAGCCTAGGAGAGAGGTGTAGGGAAATGTCAGGATGATGGCTGTGCAACAGGTGTAGAAAGAATCAAGTCCAGGTTGAAGCAAGAGGATCAACACGTCTAGAAGGAATATCTTTGGGAAAACAAAAAGAACCTCTAGAAGGAATATCTTTGGGAAAACAAAAAGAACCTATAGATCACCTGATGTAAGAGCAAGGTCAGCAAACTATGGTGGGGGCCAAATCCTGCCTCCTGCTTGTTTTTGTAAATAAAGTTTCCTTTCCCATACTCATGCTGCAATGTTAGAGTCAAGTAGTTCCAACATGGACCATATGGCCCACGAAGCCAAAACTGTTCACTGTCTGGCCTTTTACAGAAAAAAATACTCTGGCCTTGTATTAGATTGTTGAAAGATGTTTCACACTCTGGGGATGTATTAACACTAGATATTTACAAGAACAAAACCAGAACAAAACAAAACCCAGGACGATTATTAATGCTAGAGATAATAAAATGTTAGACAAGAAAGTTACTAGCTATGGGTTGTTTAAAACTGTGGCATATTTGTAATGAAAAGGTATAGGTGTGTCTTAGGGGTGGATATGAAAGGACACTGAAATCCTTATCTCCCCCAGTAGGAAGTTGAATAATAATATAATATAATAATATATATAAAATAATAATATAATAAATAATACTGAAAGCAGCAAAAAAAAAAAAGGCAGTAAGGATACTATGTAGCATTATGGAGGTAGATTTCAGGAGCCAGTGGTGAAAGTGGTTGCCTCTAGAAAACACAAATCAAGGGTGGGTGGGTAAGGTGACAGCTGTTTTGCAGTCTTATATAGTAAATCATGCACAGATACTACTTTGCTAAAAATACAAATTAAATTAAAAGCATGGAAAGTGGTATTAGCGAATCGTTAAAATGCACCAAACCTTAATAGTGGTGAATTATTTGAATCTTAGTAGGAGGCACTGTGCTTTTGCACACATCTGTATTTGAAGGGCTCCTCTCATAGAAAGAAAACAAAGGACAGAAAGCACCGCTGAGGGCTGTAGGTGTGGATGAAATGACACAGTTAAGCTGAAGAATCCCCATGTTGACAGCATTCAATCCAAGGCAACCTCCGCTGTATGCATGTTCTAACATATGGTAAATTTTCAATCTCTCATCTCTCTATTTTCATCCTCTGAGTCACCAAGGGGCCATTTTGCAGAAGGAGAATCTACTAAAATGGATCAGGGACTTGGTGGCAAGGAATCAATCCATTTTTTTTTTAACATGGAAAAAGCGTATGATTCAGTATTCTGTAAGCAAAACAAACACGGTTCTCACACCCTTTGAATATATGAGGCAGTTATTTAAGTAACTTGTCACTTTTTATATTTTGAGAATATTACATCTGTATTTTCCTCTGTATCTTTCTGTATTTTTGGTTTATGCAGCCAATATTCTTGATCAGAGAACAAGATCACTCATTTTAGTTTATTTGGTTTTAAAAAATCAAAGTGGCTACATTACAGTGTAAATACATTAGTCTTATCATAGGTGAAAATGAGGCACTGTCATCTGCTAGGTTTGTGATTTTTCACAAAGTGCCAAGTCACGAGGAAATTAGCTGTAAGTAGCTGTGAATCTTTCTGTGTAAAGAATGTATATTTGGAAATGTGTGTGTAAACCCACATACACGTATATACATATAAGTATGCACATATGTGTGAACATACGTACAGACACACATACATACACACTCAGTGTGTGTGAGTTTCTAGGAACAAAATTTGAATAAATGGCTTCTTTTACTATAAAATGATGCCATCCTTGGTATTTCTATAAGAAAAAATTAAATTTAGGCAATAAATCAATGGGCAGAAAAAACGTAAGTGAAATTGGCATTTCTTTTTTAAACCCCTTATGAAGCTGGTCTAGGGCTGTGAGCTTACAAAATAGAAAAGGAGTGTATATTGGAGTCCCCAGAGGACTTTCAAGAGGTCAGAAAAATACCTGGCTTTTCATGTGTGTTATGCCTGGACTTTGTTACTCTGGTAAAATGTCTTCGTAGCCTAAGAAACTGGCGGTTTATCTTAAAATCTGTAGAGTGGACCGCAATGCTGTTAGAGTGAATGCTCATCTTGCTTCTTATCTTGTTTCACACTCCAAAGGGCTCATCCAAGCATTGATTTCCAAGGACGATTTGCTACAGGTTAGCTTTTTTTTCCTTTTTTCTCTTTTGACGGCGTGAACCGAGAGCTCCAGATACAGTATCTTACACCCACTTGCCCAGTTTGGAGAGGGCCAGCCATCCATAAACTGGAGCACTGGGTGGCCGCTTTGAGAAACTGCATGTGTCTCCTGTGTGTGCATCTGGACAGCAAATTATGAGGCATTCTCTGCCTTTTTGACTCACAATCAATGGCAGGGAACAGTTTGTGTGTGTGTGTGTAGCAAAAATCCCTTAAGTCCTCTGCTTTGCTTTCCTATCATTGTTTAGGTGCTAAAGTGAAGTAAATGTGTCACCTAATCACTGCTTGTGTAAAGGAGTCATGAACTCAACGAGACTGGCAATGAACAGTCAGGCAGGATTGTGATTTTGCCTTGTCATAGAGAGACTAGTTCAAAAGTGGGAGGAATGTATTTGCCAATATAATGTACACCTTCAAATACCCATTGTTTACCTAAACTTCGTATGCTCAGTGGAGGGCATAAAAAAGACATTTACAGAGCTCATTGAAAACTGGCTTTAGGCAGCTTTTGCCACAGCAAAAGGAGCATATTAATCACATCGGTGATCACAATGCCTTCTGCACAGGGACAGTGTATGTGTTTGACTGAACTCCAGGGTAAATAGCAGAAAATATTAAGCTTGCTGGAGACTTAGCTTCAAGGCTGTTCCCTGCTCCAGTGTAGGAGTTTCTGAGTGCTACCTGAAGCTCTGTTTACCTGGAGTACATAATTGAAATTTCAGTTCAATAACTTGTTGATTCAGTCAAGCAACAGACTTGACATTCTAATCAACCAGTTATTTATTGGGTATTCATAGTGTGTGAGAATGGATGATTATGTAGTAGGTCAAAACAGATCTCTGTTCTAACTTTTTAAGTCTTTTGTACCTTGTAGCAGTCAAGGTACTGCTGTGTCCTTGGTTGTGTCCACCCAAGGCAGGTGTTCTTATCTTAACAATATATATATCTTTTAAATTTGGAAATATAGGAGAGTAGCAAAGGGCCACATGGAGAATCAAGCCCTCATTATGAAATGACCTACATACACTTTACTAACAGGAAATTTAGATGTAAATATTTGCCATAAATTTCAGGTTACACACAATGTGGTTCATGTTAACTATGCGTCCTCCATGTGAGGGAGTTGGAGAAGACTTGAGAATGTGTGGTCCTGGTGCCCATCCCAGCCTGGTCTAAACCCACCTGTTGAAACATCCTAGCTCTTCATGGCTCTGTGTTTAACCACCTTACCTGCTTCTGCATCACACTCTAGACCATGTTGCACAGTGCCATTGGTAAAGTCACAAGCTCTGTCAGCAACTGCTCAGAGCAAAGAACTTCCTGCCTCATTTATACCAAGCTCTACAACTGCATTTCTGTTGCAATCACTAGTTTTATTCCTGAGAATCCATGTAAAATAAAGCAAAGGAAAAGTGGCTTATGAATACCTTCAAATGCCAGGTATTTTTACTGCTGTGGGAATAAAATCATTTTGGGGGGGGGGGCATTGGGAGACTGGCTCATTACACATGCTCATTAGGTCGTTGGTGAATGAGTGAATGAACAAATGTTTCTTAGTAGATGATTCACTTTTCCTTTTACTACAGATACCTCCTCTGGCCTCTAAGATTGAAACAAAAGGCCTCATCCTGGGGCTGCCTGTTTCTTTTAGGCCTCTACTCTTCAGATAGCCCATGATCACTTCTTTTAGTTTATGTAAGCATTGTGCTGGATAATTTGAAGGGTATGAGGAAATAGTCTAAACTGTGATCTTGTCAGCATTCAGGATATTTAAAATGTGTCAGGAAAGCAAATCTTACGTGACAAAGCAATGAAAACAAAGCTGGAGGCATCATACCTCACAATTTCAACTATATTACAAGGCTATAGCAATTAAAACAGTATGGTGGTCGCATAAAAACAGGTACATAGATCAGTGGAACAGAATAGAGAGCCCAGATGTAAAGCCGTGCACACATGGTCAACTAATCATTGACAAGTGTGTCAAGAACATAGAATGGGGAAAGGAGAGTCTCTTCAATAAGTGATGTTGGGAAAACTGGACATTTGCTGAGAGTAGATCATAAGTGTTCGCACATTTACAAAAAAGAGAAAAAATAACTGTGTAAGGTGATGGATATGTGAATTAACTTGAATGTGGTCACCATTTCACAGTGTACACTTTATATACATACAGTTTCATTTGTCAATCACTCCTCAGTAAATCTGGGGCAAAAGTGCTGAGGAACAGGGCCCTGCCAGACACTGGAATAGGAAGCAAAGTACAATCAGTGAGATTGGGTAATTCAGGGGAGGCCACATGACGTCTAAGTGGGGTATTGATGTGTGGGCAGGATTCGAATAAGCAGGCAGGAAAAAAAAAAAGCTTGTCAAGGTGAGAAACAGCATAGAAATGACTGCCAAAAGAGTAGTATTGCTCACTCACCCTTGCAAAGACTTCTCTCCTCCTCCCATTCCAAGCTCCTTGCCTTCCAAGTTGGATGAGATTCCTGGGTATTTCCAGAACTTTCTGTAAATGCTTCTATGATAACATTTACATACCATATTCTCTTTGTTGGTTTAAGTTCTTCACCTTTGTGTGCCCAGTACCTGCATCAGTATCCAACATAAGGTTGGTAGTCAATATACTTTATGATTGGATGAAAAGAAGATTGAGTAATGATACATGGGAGATCAAAACCAAAGGGCTTATAATGAGATAAAAGTATAGAGATTAAATTTCATGAATTCAAAGTTTACGAAATTTCTCATTTGGACAGAATAAAGCAGAAAGGCTATAGTACTGACTGCAAGGATATATAGGATAGTGATATAGCATCCTTCTCTAAAGTCACTACCTGCCACTCTACCTAGTACTCACTCCATTCCTGCCACAGTGGCCTTCTGGATGTCTCTAGAACTCACCAGACATCTTCCCCACCTGGGGCTTTTAGAATTCTTAATCCTGGGGCACCTGGGTGGCTCAGTCGGTTAAGCAGCTGTCTTCGGGTCAGGTCATGATCTCAGGGTCTTGGGATGGAGCCCTTTGTCATCAGGCTTCCTGCTCATCAGGCAGTCTCCTTCTCCCTCTCCCTCTGCTTCTGCGCCTCCCCACTGCTCGTTCTCTCTCTCTCTCTCTCAAATAAATAAAATCTTTAAAAAAATTTAAAAAATAGAATTCTTATCCTTTGCATAGAATGCTTTTCTTTGTTATTGGCCTGGCTTGCACCTTCACTTCATTCAGTATTGCTCAAGCACCCCCTTATTTGAGAGTCCTTCTCTGACCACCCTATCTGAAATAGTTTCTGCTGATCACCCTGTTCTTTTGCCATGTTTTTTGTTTTTCCCTGATTTTTCTGTTTATTGTCTGTCTTCTCTCCCTAAAATGTAACTTCTATGACAGTAGACTTAGTGCCGAGCACATAGTGGGCACTCAATAAATATTTCTTAAATGAATAAATGAAAGAAAAATAAAGAAACAGGGCTAGATATGAGAGCATCTTCGTGAAAGCATGAAGTTTTGAGAGTATCTTCATGAAAAGTGGTAGTTTATAAAGGTTTATCTTGCAGTGGCATACAGAGTGGATGGAATGGGAGGGCTCAAAAAAGCAGTATGGCTAATTAGGTGGCCTAAATTGAAGGAAAGACAAATACTATATGGTATCACTAATATGTGGAATCTTTAAAAAGAGAGAGAAAACAAAGCAAAACTCAACAGAAACACAGAGTAGCAAGATGGTTGCCAGGGGCTGGGGGTCAGGGAAATGGGGAGATGTAAGTCAAAGGGTACAAACTTTCATTTATAAGATGAATAACTTCCGAGGCTCTAGCAGGGCCTGACCTGGCAGGGAAGCTTTGGAGCAGAGAGGGAGTGTTTGGTCTACTCAGGTAGGTGACCCCTAGTAGGTCTGATCCTCTTGGCATTTTGGAAATACTCCCTATCAACTTTTTTCCTACTAAAGAGGTTGGGGACCTTTCAACAGTCCCAGTTATCAGAAGGTAGTCCCCTCTTCTCCAATGTTTTTATGTATCATACAGCTACAGAATTGTTCCATTAAATGCCTATCCTCAATCATGAAATTTGCATGCAGAAAGCACTTAGCTCATTTGGAAGGAACTCTAGGGCTAGAGTGGGCACTTAGCAGGTTAGGCAATCGTGAGCTTAAAGAATTATGTTCAGTTGCACTAGGCAGATTTGAGTGCACTTCTGGAAAATAATTTAAATCTTCCTTCTCAGACCAAGATGTACAGTCCTCAAACATTGTGCCTAGCAATCAGTCTTAGATCTGAGGTTCCCTGGATGATAATAAGCTAAAGAACCTAATGGGTAGTTAGAGGATGTGGAAGGAGGCACTGGAAAGGCTTTCTTTTTATTTTAGGTACCTTAAGCTAGCTCAACTCACAACCCCTTTGACCACTGAGCCTAAAGAGAGATTTTGAGTCTCTTATACAGTAATTCCAGTTTGGCCTTATAAAATACTTTGTTTTAAGCCTGCTCGAAAGCAGTGCAGTGCAAGTAGATTATTCATTTACTATCTGTACCTCACTGAATTTTCTTTTTAAAAGAGTCCTGGTTTGGCGTTCTGTGGGGTGTTTCTTTTTTCATAAATAAAAGGCACAAGGAAAGAAATGTGACTACCTGACAATGTGAAAAGCACCCCAAGTGGATTCTGCCGATGAGCTAGAAATGACAGGTGAACACTGTGTCTTAAAGTCACCCCAGGGGATTCTCTCTCTGATATGAAGGAAGCAGCAGGGTCCATCCTTTCTGATTTAGTCTTTGACAGGCTGCTTTTCTGACAGTGGCTGCAATGTACTAAGTGCTGGATTGGGAAAAGGATAACGGCTGAAGGGCGCCAATTGCCAATTGCAAGGGAAAGAAGGGGGTCTGAGGAGCTACTGAGATGAAATATGCAAGAGGTTGAAGTTGGGAAAACCTCTCAAAAAGCAGACTTGTATTTAACTTTGCAAATCTCAGAACCTTTACTTTGATGGTACTCTTTTTGGAATGAATGAAGAGATCGAATTATAATGCATCTCTTCGTAGATGTAGTTTTAGTTAAAGACTAACGCTCTCATAGATATGAACTTAGGAGATTTAACAATGGGAGCTAATACACCTTTAGTAGGTTGGCAAACAATAAAAGCAATTATTTACCATGTGACTTGTGTGTGTGTGTGTGTGTGTGAACTATTTAATTCTGTCTATAGAAAAATAAGAAGATAAGAATTCTTCTCCAAATGCTCAGGCAATATCGTAGCTCATACCAAGAAAATGTAGGATGGAATTCTCCACAGTTGTCAGAAACATATACATGGACTACTTACTTCACCCACAGACATTTTCAGGACAGAAATACAGACATCAGGGTTGCAACGAATGATAGCTATAACCATAATTTGTATCTAATATCTTTTTAAGGGCAGTCTAGAGATATCAA
Source organism: Neomonachus schauinslandi (assembly GCF_002201575.2). Taxonomy (NCBI): domain Eukaryota; kingdom Metazoa; phylum Chordata; class Mammalia; order Carnivora; family Phocidae; genus Neomonachus; species Neomonachus schauinslandi. The sequence goes on from NC_058415.1 coordinate 23,396,996, forward strand.
ATGAATAGATTTGCCCCCTTGAGTGTCTTAGGTCAATACTTTGAGACACAGCTCTGGTTCCATTTCTTTTCTATAGATTTAAGGCATTTTTTCCCCCTCCAAACTACTTACCTTGATACCTTGAATGAATTTATTTACCCTAGGGTGCACAGTTTATTCTTCGAAAACAGTGTGCTTAGGTTTCTTTAACATAGCTATTAGCTAACTAACTATTTTACTGGATATATCATTTTTGGTTTTGTTTTTTCTTTACCCCATAGTTTTCCTTCAAATAGGAATCAGTGAACTAGATGATATATTTAAGTGCACAGCCAGCAGATGGTCAGGCTGAGATGAGAACATATGGTTGAATATATTGTATGGTTCAATCTTCCATTGGCACAGAAGGCATATCCATCTTAATATTCCCCTTTAGCACCTGGGTAAGGAGGGTAAAAGATTTCCCTTGAGTCTAGGAAATTTCTATGGCCATCACTGAAAGAATTTTACTATTTCACATCCAAAAAAAGATTTGAGTTGGGCATTTTAAAAAACCAACCACAAAGAAAGTGTAGCATAAAGACTTTTTTCCTTCTTTTAAAAATCAACTTGGGGCACTGGGGTGGCTCAGTCGGTTAAGTGTCTGCCTTTGGCTCAGGTCATAATCCCAGGGTTCTTGGATTGAGCCCCACATCAGGCTCCCTGCTTCGCCGGAAGCCTGCTTCTCTCTCTCCCACTCGCCCTGCTTGTGTTCCCTCTCTCACTGTGTCTCTCTCTGTCAAATAAATAAAATCTTTTTAAAAATAATAAATAAATAAATAAAATAAAAATCAACTTATTGAGGTGTACTTTACATATAATAAAATTCACTAGTTTTAGATATTTCTATTTCAATGAATTTTGACAAGTGCATAGCCATATAACCACCACTAAAGTCAAAATATGAAACAGTTCTATTATCCCAAGTTCTCTTATTCCCCTTTCCAGTCAATTCCCTCTCATTACTTTAGCCCCTGTCAACCAGTGAAGCGCTTTCTGTCACTATGGTTTTGCCTTTTCTAGAATTTTATTTAAATAGATATCATACCATATTCAGTCTTTCAAATCTGGCTTCTTTTACAAAACAAAATGTTTTTGAGATCCATCCATGTTGTTGTTTGTCTTTTTTTACTGCTGGGTACTTTCCATTGTATAGATATACAGCAGTTTGTTTATATATTCAGCAGCTGATGGATATTTGGGTTATTCCCAGTTTGGGGCTATAATGAATAAAGCTGCTTGGAACATTCATGTACAAGTATTTGTGATGATAGATAGAGAAATAGGTTTTTGTTTTTTTTTTTTCAATTCCCTTGAATAAATACAGAAGAGTGGACTTGCTGGGTTGTATCAATTTTCTTTTTTTCTTTTTGGTCTTAAAGATTTTTAAAAATTGAGGTGAAATTCACATAACACAGAATTAACCATTTTAAAGTAAGCAAGTCAGAAGCATTTAGCACATTTACAATACCATGCAACCACCAGCTCCACCCAGTTCCAAAATATTTTCATCACTCCATATGATTCATGAGTCACTTCCAATTAACTCAACAACCCCTAGCAGCCACCTACCTGCTTTCTATCTCTATGGACTTACCTAATCTGGCTATTTCATATAAATGAAATCATTAAAATATGTGACCTTTTGTGTCTGGCTTCTTTCAGTAAGAATGATTTTGAGGTTCATCTCTATTATGGATGTATCAGCATTTTACTCCTTTCTGTGGTTGAATAATACTCCGTTATTTGTTTATCCATTTATCTGTTAATGGACATTTGGTTTCATTCCGCTCTGGGGATACTGTGAATCATACTGTAATAAATGTTCATGTACAAGTATTTGTTTGAGTACCTGTTTTCAGTTCTTTTGGTTATATACCTAAAAGAAGAAATGCTAAGTCATATGGCAATTCTGTTTAACTTTTTTAAGACCCACCACATTTTTCCATACTTTATATTCCAACTTTATGTCCCCATAAACAATGTAATAAGGTTTCAATTTCTCCGTATTCTTGCCAACATTGTTGTTTTCTTTTTCTTTTTTTTTTTAATTTTTACTTTTCTAGTAGGTGTGAAGTAGTGTCTCATTGTGGTTTCAATTTGCATTCTGTCAATGTTTGCTTCATGTATTTTCTATTGTTTGGTGTACATGATCATAATTTTTATATCTTCTTTATGTTTTGACCCTTTTATCAATATATGACTTTCTAAGTATCCTGTAACGATTTTGACTTGAAGTCAGTTTTGTCTGGTAATAATATAGATACTCCAGCTTTCTTTTGGTTATTACTATGGAATATCTTTTCCATTCTTTCACATTCAACCTATATTTTGTCTTTGGATCTAAATTGAGTCTCTTATAGACTGCATGTGGTTGGATCGTGTTTTTGTATCCATTCTACCAGCCTCTACTTTTTAGTTGGTGAATTTAATGCATTTACATTTAAGGTGAATACTGTTAAGAAGACTCTTTCGGGTGCCTGGGTGGCTCAGACAATTAAGCTTCTGCCTTCGGCTCAGGTCATGATCCTGGAGTCTGGGGACCAAGCCCTGCATCGGGCTCCCTGCTCAGCAGAGAGCCTGATTCTCCCTCTGCCCCTCACCCTGCTCTCATGCTCACTCTCTCTTGCTCTCTCTCTCTCTCAAATACATAAATAAAAAATCTTAAAAAAAAAAAGAAGGCTTTCTTTCACCATCTTACTATTTGTTTTTATATGTCATATCTTTTTTTGTTGTTGTTCTTTAATTCCTCTAACACTGTCTTTTTTTGTGCTTGGTTAATTTTTTCTAGTCTGTCATTTTGATTCCCTTCTCACTTCCTTTTATGTGTATTTGTTAGTTATTTTTTAAGTGGTTACCATGGGAATTTAAATTAATATCCTAAATTTAAATAATCTAGTTTTGAATTGATAACAACTTTGCTTCAATAGCATATGAAAACTCCGCTCCTTCAGGGAAATCCAAATCAAATCTCAATGAAATACCACCTCACACCAGTCACAATGGCTAAAATTAACAAGTCAGGAAATGACAGATGTTGGTGGGGATGCAGGGAAAGGGGAACCCTCCTACACTGTTGGTGGGAATGCAAGCTGGTGCAGCCACTCTGGAAAATAGTATGGAGGTTCCTCAAAAAGTTGAAAATAGAGCTACCCTATGACCCAGCAATTGCACTACTCGGTATTTACCCCAAAGATACAAATGTAGGGATCCAAAGGGATACATGCACTCCGATGTTTATAGCAGCAATGTCCACAATAATCGAACTATGGAAAGAGCCCAGATGTCCATCTACAGATGAATGGATAAAGAAGAAGTGGTATATATATACAATGGAATATTATGCAGCCATCAAAAGGAATGAAATCTTGCCATTTGCAACGACGTGGATGGAACTGGAGGGTATTATGCTGAGCTAAGTAAGTCAATCAGAGAAAGACATGTATCATATGATCTCACTGATATGAGGAATTCTTTTTTTTTTAAGATTTTATTTATTTATTTGACAGAGAGAGAGACAGCGAGAGAGGGAACACAAGCAGTGGGAGTGGGAAAGAGAGAAGCAGGCTTCCTGCCAAGCAGGGAGCCCAATGTGGGGCTCGATCCCAGGACCCTGAGATCATGACCTGAGCCGAAGGCAGTCGCTTAACCAACTGAGCCACCCAGGCACCCCTGATATGAGGAATTCTTAATCTCAGGAAACAAACTGAGGGTTGCTGGAGTGGTGGGGGGTGGGAGGGATGGGGTGGCTATGTGATAGACATTGGGGAGGGTATGTGCTATGGTGAGTGCTGTGAATGGCGTAAGACTGTTGAATCACAGACCTGTACCTCTGAAACAAATAATACATTATATTTAAAAAAAAAAAAGAAGATAGCAGGAAGGGAAAAATGAAGGGGGGGAAATCGGAGGGGGGAGACAAACCATGAGAGACTATGGACTCTGAGAAATGGGGGTTTTAGAGGGGATGGGGTGGGGGGATGGGTTAGCCTGGTGATGGGTATTAAAGAGGGCACGTACTGAATGGGTGTTACATGCAAACAATGAATCATGGAACACTACATCAAAAACTAATGATGTAATGTAAAAAAAAAAAAAACTCTGCTTCTTTGCACTTTCATTTCCCCATCCTTTGTATTGTTGTTGTCACAAATTGCATCTTTGTACCTGTGTGCCCATTAACATTGATTTATAATTATTGTTTTATGTATTTGTCTTTTAAATTATATAGGAAACAAAAAGAATTCCAAAGCAAAAATATTACTAGCTTTTATGTTTACCGATGAACTTACCTTTACCCGAGCTCTTTATTTCTTCATATAGCTTCAAGTTACTGTTTAATATTCTTATATTTCAAATTGAAGACCCCCATTAGCATTTCTTATAGGACAGGTAGATAGGAACAAACACCCTCAATTTCATATACTCAATAAGAAACAAATGTTTATTATTGCAAAGCACTAAGCTTTAGGAATATTTGTTAAGGGGTGGAAGCAATCTAAGGGTCCATCAGTAGATGAATGGATAAGAAAGATGTGGTGTGTACACACACACACACACACAGGGGAATACTACACAGCTGTAAAAAAAAGGGTGAGATTGTGCCATTTGAGACAACGTGGATGGTCCTACAGGGTATTATGCTAAGTGAAATAAGTCAGACAGAGAAGACAAATACTGTCTGATTTCAGTCATAGATGGAATCTATAAAAATAACAAATGAATAAAGGGGTTTCAAGGGGCAGGTGTTTGGGCAAAATGGGTGAAGAGACAGGGCATTAATAGGCTTCCAGTTATGGAATGAGTAAGTCAGGGGAATAAAAGGCACAACGTAAAGAATACAGTCAGTGATATTGGTTTTTTTTTTTTTTTTAAAGATTTTATTTATTTTTTTGACAGGGAGAGACACAGAGAGAAGGGAACACAAGCAAGGGGAGTGGGTGAGGGAGAGGGAGAAGCAGGCTTCCCACTGAGCAGGGAGCCTGACAAAGGGCTTGATCCCAGGACCCTGGGATCATGACCTAAGCCAAAGGCAGACGCTTAACCGACTGAGCCACCCAGGCACCCCATACTGTAATATTGTAATAGTGATGTAATGGGACAGGTGGTATCTACACTTGTGGTGAACATGGCATAATGTATGAACTTGTCAAATCACTAAGTTGTACACCTGAAACTAATGTAACATTGTGTGTCAGCTATACTAAAAAGACAAACAAAAACACCTTATGTAGGGGAGGGGGTGGGGCGATGGGTTAGCCCGGTGATGGGTATTAAAGAGGGCACGTTCTGCATGGAGCACTGGATGTTATATGCAAACAATGAATCATGGAACACTACATCAAAAACTAACGATGTGATGTACGGTGATTAACATAACATAATAAAAAAAAAGTAAAACAAAACAAACAAAAAAACACCTTATGCGAAAATTGGTAGTAAGAATGAAATACAGCAATGACATCAACCTAAAATATGAAGCATTGGCTTTGGAATGAAGAAACCGTTTTAAGTGGCCTGGGAATGGCCCATGTTGTTTGGAGGTAAAACATTTGGTAAATCTTCCTTCTAATTAATTTGTGGCATTAGGCATGGAAGTTTTGAGACAGATTGTTGATAAGATGAGCTGATTGTTACTAGTTTTATTTGAATGGTTCCAAAAGATAAAGGAGCTCAGGAAAAAAATAATTGAAAAGGAATATAGAATGCTCAGAAAATCTAGAATTTTTCAGGTTGAGAAATGAAACTCTTTCAAGTCTCCACCAGTTGAAGATAAGATTAAAAATATTTTGAGTTTAAAAGGCCCTCATGGGGCTCCCTGCTCAGTAGGGAGGCTGCTTCTCCCTCTCCCTCTGCTGCCCCCCACCCCCCGGCTTGTGCTCTCTCTCTCTCAAATGAATGAATAAAATCTTAAAAAAATAAAATAAAAAATAAAAGGCCTTCTAAGACTCACACTCATGGAAAAAACCCAATTGAGTTTGGTTTTAAAAATACAGCCTCAGAGCAAAGACAAAATATGGATGTGGCTATGACACCTTTGGTTAAGTTGTACAGAGATCTTACAGCTTAAGATAGGGCTCAGTAGATCATTACAGTTGGGCAAGATAACCTCTATAAAGGAGACTAAGGGTATAATTTCAGTGAAGGAAGATATGGTCAAAGAAGATGAAATTAAGTCAAGATAAAGAGACATGTCCCCCCCAAAATTATGGGTGTGACTTTTGGCATATAGGACTGACTGACCAAACTCATAGATTAAAAAAAAAAGAGAGAAGGTGTTCAGAGAGCTGTTATTGACAAAAGTATATCACCCTCAATTTAAGAATGAGCAGTGAAAGAGAACCTAGGGATTCCAATTTTATACAGGTAAGAAACAAGCTAAGAAAGAAAGGCATATACTCTGATGGTCTTTTCAAATGTGGCCAAGGTTAACAAAAGAAAAGATATTACAGAGGGTGGATCCAAGAACCATGGAGAACAATGGACTAGGAAGTTATTCATAGGAATTGGATCTGGGGCCTAATTAGGACATATTTACTACCATCTGTGGAATTTTGGTAACTCCTAAATGCCTCCAATTCTTTTCTTTTCCAAATAGGGATGTTGACTGTGGTTATCCTGCCTCTTTTCATCAGTGTATATGTGTGTATATATGTACAGCAGATGGCTTGACATTTTAATTCATAAGTTTCTGGATCATGATTTGCCACATTTTCGCCTGATACAGATATTGTCATGAGATCCTGGTTGTTGACCCTGATTGAATATGACTCTTGGGGTATCCATGATTTGCATTTGGGAGGGAAAATTGTGATAATAGGGAAGACTTTTATATTGCAGGGGTCAACAAATGCTGGCTAGAACATAGAACATTTCGTGATGCTTTTTACTATCTGACCCTTTAAAAAAACATTTGCAAACCTCTAGTACATTGTGCTATTTGTCAAAACTTCTCCTGTACTACCCCTTCCCTGCAACTAATGCCATATGAGCAGATTTTCTTCCTTGTGTCATTGACTTTGGATTTGACCATGTGTCTTGCTTTGGTCAATTGAATGTGGTGGTGTGGGAGGGGAAGAGCATGTACCAGTTCTAGGATGAAGCATTAAGAGACATTGCCCATTTCTGTTCACACCTCTTATGTTTTGACCATCCACCATGACAAAACATACGCTGGGTAACTGCTGGGCCCAAAATGAGAAAAATACATGGAGTGTATCTCAAACCAAACCACAACCTAGACCAAGCTCAAATGATCCCAGGTAAGCTTAGCAGAGACCCAACCTACCTAGAAATCTCCACAAGAGACAATGTTTGTTTTTGTAAACTACTATGTGGTATAATAAAAATAACATTTGGTCTTTGTCCCCAGTTCCTGGCATAGAGCTTCCAAACATTTGGAATTTTCTGTCTTGCATGTTAAGATGATCCATGGTGGTAGGGGCTAGATAGCTTTAGAATGGGCACTGATCAACAGAAAAAACAATCGTGAAATTAGAGGGTTAGAACTTTTGGCTCCCCTCCCCCCAACCTCCAGGAAGGGGAGAGAGGCTGGAAATTGAATTTAATCACCAATGGCCAGTGATTTAATCAATCATGCCTACGTGGTGAAACCTCTCTAGAAACTCTTCAGTGATAAGATTTTGAGAGTTTCCAGGTTGGAGAACACATTGGTGTGCCAGGAGGGCAGAACACCCAGAAAGGGCATGGAAGCTTTGTTCTCCCTCCCTTCCCCCATATCTTGCCCAATGCATCTCTTTCTTTTGGCTATTCCTGAATTATATCCTTTATAGTAAACTGGAAATCATAAATAAAGCACTTTCCTAATTTCTGTGAGCCACTGTAGCAAATTACTAAACCTAAGGAGGGGAGTTGTAAGAACCCCTGAATTTGCAGTCTTCTGATCAAAAGTTGGGATAGGTTGGGCACCCCACTTGTTGCTGACATCTGAAGTGAGGGTAATTTTGTAGAGTTCTTGACCTGTGAAGTCTGTGCTACCTCCAGAAGTTAGTGTCTAAAGTGAATTGAATTGTTAGACCTCCAGTTGATATTAGAAAATTGATGTGGAAAAACAGCATATAGTTGGTGATAGTAAACAGAGTACACATTGAATTTTGGGAATGTTTGTTACATGTTACTATTGCAACATAAACCTAACAAATATAAAAGTTATCTTCCACATGGAATTTTTTTAAAAGCTACATATTGAAATGAAACATTTGGCTGGCTGATCATAAACTTAGGCATAAATTCCTAGTGTTTTTAATGTGACCTCAATGCACATAGATTTATGTAAAGGTAGCTGGCTGCTTAGTAAAACAAGTGAACAAAAAAACAAAACCCAAAATTTCAGGAGCTCTGAGGTTTTATTTCATTAATACAACCAAGATTTAGTGATGTAAGTGTTGTATAGGGAAAATGAAATAATACTTAAAACTATTCTTGTTATTTAGATTTTAGGATGACTAAACTTAGGAGAGTCTTTTTAAAGACTTTTGTTTTTTAAGGAGAACAAAGGGGGACCCGAGAGCACTGGATATTAGACCAGAAGAAGCTTGCTAAATAGGGAAAAAACTATAGAGAAAAGACAAACTTTATTTCTAATTTCTACCTAGGGCATTAGACATAAGCCATGGTGTTTTATATGGAACTCCACTATGTTTAGTAGAGGATCTCTCTTGTTTTCTTTACCTTTTATGTTCTTTAAATTGTTTTCCTCCTCATTTTTTCTAAGATAGTATAAGTTTTCATTGAATCTTAGGGACATTTTTATAGGTAACTGCTAGTGTCCAAAACAAGATATAGTAGATGTCTGGCCTAACTGGAGAAGATTCTAACTGCAAGTGACTCTGGGCTATGAATGTATACTTTTCTGTGGCATGGCCGTTTTTATCTCTATGGCAAGGGGTTCTAGAGAATTATCTATACACAAGAAGCTCCTTTAAGGTCAATATTCTCAACAGAAGCTGAAAATTCTATACAATTTCCAAAAATCCATTGGAGAAAACAGGAATGATGGAGTCAAATTTAGTCTATCCAGGAACTTCAAGGTAACAGTTTGTTCAATATAGAATAGAATTTGATATAAATTTGGTGTACATGGACTCTACTTAACACATTATAATTAATGAAAAACCAAAGTGGCCTTTGAAGAAAATGGTTTTTACCAAATGATTGTGATATGTCCTAATAGCATTACGGGGCCAAAGGAGAAGAATGGAACAAACATTTGTTGAATATCTGGGCCAGATATTATGTCTTTGGAGTGAAGTTTTTGAATATTTCATTTGTTCTTTATGATGTAACATCATGTCCGATATGCAAATATACTGAACTATAAAGATTTGTGACAAGTTGCAAGTGACTCTTGGTTTTGGAAACAAATCCTACCTATTTACTACCTGAGTAGATGTACTAAAAGGTCTGAATGAAGATGATTCACATCTAACCATACTTCCATAGTTTACACTTTGAATGTATTGTGTATCCAAAAGATACTTAAGGATGAATTCATGAATAATTTTTTTATTCTTCAAATTCTGTGGAAACTTCTTTGCTCCATTAATTAGGTCTTAGTCTTTTGTTTTAATGGCCTGCCAATGGTTTTCTTAATCTTTATTCTACTCTTTGAAATGGTTCTCTTAATCTCATATAAGCTTCTTTGGCTTGTGTCAACCCATTTGGGCTCCTTTGGAGAATAAATTCCATTCCCCAGTGCAGGGGCTGCTCACTCTCAAAAGAGTTAGGCCCCAATTTGGACACCTGGATCCTTCCTGAGAAGTACTGCTAAGTGGCATCTGCTATGGACATCCTACCTGATAGCCGCTCTTCTGAGATCCAGGAATTCATTATTCTCAAGAAGTCTGTGAGAACCAAAACCAAAATTGAAATCAGTTAGGTTTATTTTCTTCTTCAGAAATCTAGAGATTTCTGCAGACCAAATCTAATACATGCTTCTTGTTTCCTTGACACAATCGGATTTGGTTGGCTTACTCAGCTGTAGTCTTAGAGTCTTGTTTCTAAAGCCCCCTCTAGGTTCTATGCAGGGAGCAGGCAGTCAGCCCTCTCTCTATTCCTCTGAATGGAGGGAGAGTATTTACTCTTGTTTCCAGAAACACATTTGTATCTCAAAGACCCTAAGGTGAAGGCCAAAGAGAGCCTCTTCTAGAAGCCTTCTGAATCTCAGTGCCTCTCCTGCATATACCCACTTTTGTGCAAAAAGGGAGCCCTGGGATCTTTTTCTTTTGTCTATCTCAACAGCAGTTTTCTCCACCCACTATAGATACAGCCAAGATATCAGAAAGGAGGAAAAACCTAGCTAGTTTTGCCAATTTTAAGCAGGTAAAAGGTGACTTTTTACCTTAAAAAAAAAGTTTTAATTTAATAGTTTAAAACTGGCATGCAGTCTCCATGGCTGGAGGCTACTTTATTTCTCTGACATAGATGACTGAGAAGCCTTGGAACATAAATATATGCAATAAGCCAATAATTCTGCCTGCCTTTCTGCTGCTCCTACAGGGTATCTCAGAGCTGGCAAACAGAAGGGTAATGGGAATTAGAAGGAGGGGGAAAACAGCAATAAAAATATAAATCAAAGAAAGAAGGAAATCCATTTGCTCCTTGGCAGCAGAGACAGTGCTCGGTTAATCCATGCTGAGTGCAATCCAATACTCCTTTATATAATCCTGTGCCGGTGGAAGAAAATTAAAGTTTAATGCAATAACGGCTGACACAAATCATTTTGTTGCCCAGAAGCAGATTAAAGAATAGTTAAAATCATACAAATCTAATTTCTTTTTTTTGTTGTTGCTTTATTCTGTAACATCTTGATGCTTTAATCCCAAGCATCAGTTTTTGATTATTAAACATATATTGCCAACATAAGAGAGATTGTGGGAAAAACAGTGACAGCCAGGAAATGATTTGTGCTCAAATGGTACATGTTAAAGCTCTTTCAAAATCCATAAATTTTTCATAGGTTCGTAGAGGTCTGTGTCTTTAATCAATCTGTGTCAAGGGAATTTTAAAATAAGCATAAAAGTAATGGAATGCTATCAATCATAATTGGGGCTGGAAAGAACCATCACAGTCCATCAGCTATCACTCTTGTGTTGTGCATGTGTGTGTGTGTGTGGTGTGTATACATGTGTGTCAGAATGGTGTATTACCATTCTCTATTTTTGATTACTGCCATCAATGGGACAATTTGAGGACCTTGTATAAAGGCAGACATGAATTAAAAAAAAAGAAATTTCACTGTGGCTATAATTTCTACCTTCCCCTGCTCCCTTTACAGGAATTATTATCTCTGCAGAGACAGTGACTTGCTTCATCTGTGAAATAGACTTCTTCATCAGAACAGAAGCATTTTTAAAAATAAAGTCCCCCCAACTTTTAACCTATATAAATGTCCCTTGCTGCATACAAATGCTGCAGGGGCTTTAGAATTTCCTCACCCTGAATTCTTAATTGCAGGAAACAAACTGAGGGTTGCTGGAGTGGGGGGTGGGGTGGGAGGGATGGGGTGACTGGGTGATAGACACTGGGGAGGGTACGTGCTCTGGTAAGCGCTGTGAATTGTGCAAGACTGTGGAATCTCAGATCTGTACCTCTGAAACAAATAATGCAATATATGTTAAGAAAAAAAGAAGAAGAAGAAGGTAGCGGGAGGGGAAGAATGAAGCGGGGAAAATCAGAGGGGTAGACGAACCATGAGAGACGATGGACTCTGAAAAACAAACAGGGTTCTAGAGGGGAGGGGGGTGGGAGGATGGGTTAGCCTGGTGGTGGGTATTGAGGAGGGCACATTCTGCATGGAGCACTGGGTGTTATGCACAAACAATGAATCATGGAACACTTCATCTAAAACTAATGATGTAATGTATGGGGATTAGCATAAGAATAAAAAAAAGAGCAAATTGGGGCTCAGTAGGTTGAGCATCCCACTCTTGATTTGGGCTCAGGTCATGATCTCAGGGTCATGAGATTGAGTCCCCCAGAGGGCTCATGGTCAGCATGGAGACTGCTTGTCCCTCTCCCCCTCCTTCTCCCCCTTCCCCCGAAGTGTGTGCATGTGCACGCGTACGCTCTGGCTCTCTCTCTCTGCCAAACAAATAAATAAATTTTTTTTAAAAAAAGAAAAAAAAAAAAAAAGAATTTCCTCACCCTATCCAAATACCCAGGACCAACACAGTGAAAGGAAAATTCACACAGTTTCTTCATAACAAAATTTGATGAGGCAGAGACGTTTTTGCAAAAACTCTTGCTGGAATTAAGTCAAACTTTTGCTTTAATGCCATGGATTTCAAGTAACACTCTCTAGGGGTTTTCCCTAAAAGGTTCTGAAATCATCTCTGTCCCATTTCATGGGAACTTTGTGGTTAATGGGTATTATCCATTTTTAGTCATAGTGTCAGCAAGAGATTTCCAAGGAAAGAGCATTCTGGATGCAGGCTTCACTTGTATTATCAGGAGGATTCAGTTCTCTCCTTGAGCTAAATCTTAGTATATATGTGTATATGTGTATGTGTATTTTAACTTTTATGAAGGAAAGTTTCAAACATAAAAGCAGAAAGTATAGTATCACTCAACTTGAGTAATTATCCATTAATCTCCAATTTTGTGTCATCTATACTTTTACCCATTCTTCACCACCCCATTTGGAGCAAATCTCTGATATCACATCATTTAATACATAAATATTTCAGCATGTATCTCTAAAGATAAGGATTCTTTTTCAAAATAGAGCCAAAAAGCATAATGCCAACTTAAAAATTATCAATACTTTCTCTAAATGTCATTAAATATCCAGTCACTGTTCAGATTTCCATGATTATCTCATAAATGTCAATTTTTTTAAGTTTACTGGCTCACATAAGGATTGAAACAATTTTCCAATTAAAATTGGTTAATATGCCTCTTAAATACTTTTTATCAAGCTTCCCCTTCCTTATATCTTCATCTCTCTCTCTCTTTCTCTCTCTCTCTCTTCCTTTTGCTGCACAGAATTTTTCACAAATTCTCACCGTCTGAGTTTTACTGACTGAATCCCCTTGATGTCATTTATTCTCCTTGGTCTTTCTCATAACTTGGTAGTTAGGTCTAGAAGCTTAGTCTGTTCCAGAGTAGTCTTCCTGGTTCAGTACTCTTACTCATTCAAATGTTGACAGGGCTTGATAGGAGGTACTTTTGGGCCAGTCTAAGGTTGGTTTCAGACACAATCATTTAGTGGCCATGCCAAAAATAACCACAAACATTGGAGGCTTCGTATACAAGGGTTTTTTTTCAGAAGAGCCCATGTGTTACTAGGTTTCAGTACTCAGTGGTTACCCCATATTATTTCCTTTATCACTCCACTAGCCTAAGAGCACTGTAAGCACATTGTTCAGTGAATTTATAGACACTTAGAATTTTGGATCTGGATATGATCATAGAATTTTTAACCCACATTACTAAACATGTATTTTTTGGAAGGACACTGAGGCCAAGAGAGAATATGCAACTTCTTCAAGATTGTATGACTTTAAAAATTTAATTTTTAAAAATTTAAAAACAGTTTTATGTTTTTACCACCCATCTGTGGATGACTTGAGTTTAGAGCTTTGAGAGCAGGCCATTTCTGGTGGTAATGCTGGTGATTTGTGTTCAGCCAGTTCACAAACACAAATGAAATGTGACTTTGACAAGTATAAAAAAAGAACTTCAATTGATTAAATGCCTATTGTGTGCCATGCATTATACTAGATTCTTTACACACTTCATTTAAATTAACACATTTAAGGACAGTAAGAAGTGTGTTGTTGTTGTTATACTTTATGTGTGATGAATTAAGCCTTACAAAGTTTAGACAAAGTTGCCCAAGCCTATACAGCTAATAAATGGAAATACTGGAATATAACCAGAGTTGACTGAGTCCAAATCACAAATCACATGGTATCTCTGCTATGATATGTTGCATTTATAATGGTGGGGCTTGGAGTCAGAAGATCACAGCTCTGCCTCTAATTATCTACAATAACACTCAGCAAATCACTTGTTCTTTCAACCTTAAGTTTATCATTTCTAACAATGGATAATAAAAAGAAGTTAAGTTTGTCATTAGAGTCAAAGGGCTGATATATGTGAATAACATTTTATAAATGATAATGTGTTATACAAATCCCTGTCATTCTAATTTACCTGTTTATCTCAAGCACACATATGACGATTTTGCCTGTGTGGGCCACTAAAGGATTAGAGAAAAATGAAAATCTCTGTCTCAAAATCTTGGTTGACTTCATACATCAGTAAACCCTTATAAATCTGGTGCAGAAGACTTAAATGGTTTTGCATAGGATGTGTGGCAGACTTGGAGAAACAAGGCCCAAATTTCCATTTAAAGAATGACTTGTTGGCCAGCTCCCAGGAGTACTGTCGACAGTCAACCTCCAGCTCTCATCCCCTTCACAATTGCCTCACTTGCCTAACATATATTGCATTATTTGTTTCAGTGTTAAGAAAAAAAAAAAAAAAGGAGATAGCAGGAGGGGAAGAATGAAGGGGGGGAAATCGGAGGGGGAGACGAACCATGAGAGACGATGGACTCTGAAAAACAAACTGAGGGTTCTAGAGGGGAGGGGGTGGGAGGATGGGTTAGCCTGGTGGTGGGTATTAAAGAGGGCACGTTCTGCATGGAGCACTGGGTGTTATGCACAAACAATGAATCATGGAACACTACATCAAAAACTAATGATGTAATGTATGGTGATTAACATAATAATAAAAATTTTTAAAAAACTGCCTCAGTTGCAGAAGGCTGCATTACCCAAGAGTAAATCCTTTCTGGAGCAGTCCAAATACAGTGACTGACTGCATCAAAGATATAAGGCCCATTTAGCCCACTGCAGGACACTTTCATGAATGTACACTGTAGAACCTCCCATGGGGTTAGACAAGGTTTTGTGGGCCTGCAACATAGTTTGACTTCCCTCTTTGATCAGTTCTCCTCTCTTCTCCTTCCTTCTACAGGTATGGATCCCTAATCATACCTAATCAATACGCCATATTCCATTTCATTGTGTGTTTCCACAGAACCTAACCTGTGACAGATGTGTTTCCAGAATTATTTTCTTTTCATGTTTCATTCTAGGGAAACAAACTGTCTACTACAAACTTAGAGTCTGTTTCCCAAATGTAATTCATTCAGACTTCTAATAAAGTGCAATGTGTTTGAAAAATGGCAGATATTTTTTATTTAGGTAGGGCATTTGGGGGCTCCTTTCTTTGGATAACTTGAATAGAAATCAAAAAAGCTTTTCTACTCTGTGCTGCAATGCCTGAATATATCAACTTGATATCATCAATAACAATGCCCATGACAAAGAGAACATGTCATCATTCAGTTCTTCCTTTCTTGAGAAGAGAGAAAAGGGTCTCTGTTGGTAGATTCGATATTTCATTTGCTGTGGGTTGGATTTGACTTTAAGCATATGGTATTGTGACTAAGAACTGAATAGTGAAGGGTGATGATTTCAAAATATAGTGGAAGAAGTGAAGCATAGGAAAATAATAGAATTAGAACCAGGCTAGAATATTGCCAGTGCTGTAAAATGTGCTAAAGTCAGGTAAATGGGATTGAAGAGAAAGAACACATTGTACAAAATAAGGAAAAGAGATTGTTGTAAGAAAGTATGGTTAGAAAGTGTGCATTCTCTTTTTTCTTTCAGTCCCACGGATTAATTTTAATTTTCATAAAATGTGTTAGTTTTTTAAATACAGAAAACATGTAAGGAAGAGATAGCTTTTCATTTCACTACCCACATAGGCCTTCTAGCAAAAAAAGAAAAAGAAAAATATATAAAAGTGCAATTACAAAAGGCAAAGTTCAAAAATTCAGAGTAAAGATAGCCATATTGTGAAAAGGAATAAGTTTTTGTCCCTTGAAGAAGTCACTATTAATAGTTTCTTATTAATCTTTTTAGGAAAAAAAAAGTGGGCATTTATCGCCGTGTGTGTTTGGGTGCACTCATGTATTTAGCTATCTATGTGTGTGCATGTGTGTGTATAAATATGCATATATTATTCTGTTCTGATTGTATTACTCAAACTACCACAAAACTTAGTGGCTTAAATAATACTTTCACTGTATCTTATGATTTTGTGAATTAAGAATTTGAGCAGGGCTCAGCCAGACAATTCTTCTTCTCCTGGTGGCACTGATTGGTTCTCTAGGAAATACTCAGCTGGCACCTGGTCTGCTCTACCGTGTCCTTTTACACTGCAGCTCAGGAATCTCAAGGAGCAAGACAGGAGCCAGAATTGGCATAGGGTTACTATATGTTCTTTATTGGTTAATAGTCACAGCCTAGCCCAAATTCAAGAGGAGGGTAATAAGACCTCACAATGTCTAAGTGGCTATGTGAATTTATTTTAACTGAGTATTATGTATACTGTGTACATATTTATACATATGCAGTATGTGTATTCATAGATAATTTTATCTATATTCTACAAGAAATGCACAAAAAAAGATCAGACATTCAAAATTCTTAAAACCAACGAGTGTATATATGGTGTAGGATAAACTATCAGAAGTAAAATTCCTCTCTTAAATTTATAAGATATCATTGAACTATAACTTCATATATTTTTTTTAAAGATATACTTATTTGAGAGAGAGCACACATGTGCATGAGTGGGGGGAGAGGCAAAGGGAGAGAATCTTCAAGCAGACTCCCTGCTTGAGTGTGGAGCCCAATGCAGGGCTCCATCCCACAACCTATGAGAACATGACCTGACCTGAAACCAAGAGTTGGGTGCTTAACCCAACAGAAATCAATGAAATAGAAACCAAAAGAATAGTAGAACAGATCAACAAAACTAGGAGCTCATTCTTTGAAAGAATTAATTAGACTGATAAATTGCTGGCCAGACTTATCAAAAAAGAAAGAGAAAGGACCCAAATAAAATCGTGAATGAAAGAGGAGAGATCACAACCAATACCAAAGAAATACAAGCAATTTTAAGAACATATTATGAGCAATTATATGCCAACAAATTAGGCAATCTGGAAGAAATGGATGCATTCCTAGAGACGTATATACTACCAGGCTGAAACAGGAAGAAGTAGAAAACCTGAACAGACCCATAACTAGCAAGGAAATTGAAGCAGTCATCAAAAATATCCCAACAAACAAGAGCCCAGGGCCGGATGGCTTCCCAGGAGAATTCTACCAAACACTTAAAGAAGAATTAATACCTATTCTTCTGAAGATGTTTCAAAAAATAAAAGTGGAAGGAAAACTTCCAAACTCTTTCTATGAGGCCAGCATTACCTTGATCCCAAAACCAGACAAAGACCCCACCAAAAAGGAGAATTACAGAACAATATTCCTGAGCAACAAGGATGCCAAAATTCTCGCCAAAATACTAGCCAACAGGATCCAACAGTACATTAAAAGGATTATTCACCATGACCAAGTGGGATTTATTCCTGGGCTGCAAGGTTGGTTCAACATCCACAGATCAATCAATGTGATACACTATATAAATAAAAGAAAAGACAAGAGCCATATGATCCTCTCAATAGATGCAGAAAAAGCATTTGACAAAGTACAGCATCCTTTCTTGATTAAAACTCTTCACTTTGTAGGGATAGAGGGAACATACCTCAATATCATAAAGCCATATATGAAAAGCCCACAGCGAATATCATTCTCAATGGGGAAAAACTGAGAGCTTTTCCCCTAAGGTCAGGAACACAACAGGGACATCCATTATCACCACTTCTATTCAACATAGTACTAGAAGTCCTAGCCTCAGCAATCAGACAACAAACCTAAATAAAAGGCATCTGAATCTGCAAAGAAGAAGTCAAACTCTCACTCTTTGCAGATGACATGATACTTTATGTGGAAAACCCAGAAGACTCCACCCCAAAATTGCTAGACCTCATACAGGAATTCAGCAAAGTGGCAGGATATAAAATCAATGCACAGAAATCAGTTGCATTTCTAAACACCAACAACAAGACAGAAGAAAGAGAAATTAAGGAGTCCATCCCATTAATTGCACCCAAAACCATAAGATACCTAGGAATAAACCTAACCAAAGAGGCAAAAGATCTGTACTCAGAAAACTATAGAACACTAATGGAAGAAATTGAGGAAGGCACAAAGAAATGGAAAAACATTCCATGCTCAAGGTTTGGAAGACCAAATATTGTTAAAATGTCTATGTTACCTAGAGCAATCTATACATTCAATGCAATCCCTATCAAAACACCATCAACTTTTTTCACAGAGCTGGAACAAATAATCCTAAAATTTGTATGGAGCCGGAAAAGACCCTGAATAGCTAAAGGAATGTTGAAAAAGAAAACCAAAACTGGCGGCATCACAATTCTGGACTTCAAGCTCTATTACAATAAGCTGTCATCATCAGGACAGTATGGTACTGGCACAAAAACAGACACATAGATCAATGGAACAGAATAAAGAACCCAGATATGGACCCTCAACACTATGGTCAACTAATCTTTGATTAAGCAGGAAAGAATGTCCAATAGAAAAAAGACAGTCTCTTCAACAAATGGTGTTGAGAAAATTGGACAGCCACATGCAGAAAAATGAAACTGGGCCATTTCCTTACACCATACATAAAAATAGACTCAAAGTGGATGAAAGACCTCAATGTGAGACAGGAATCCATCAAAATCCTAAAGGAGAACACAGGCAGCAACCTCTGTAACCTCAGCCACAGCAACTTCTTCCTAGAAACGTGGCTAAAGGCAGGGAAGCAAGGGCAAAAATGAACTATTGGGACTTCATCAAGATAAAAAGCTTGTGCACAGCAAAGGAAACAGTCACCAAAACCAAAAGACAATGGACGGAATGGGAAAAGATATTTGCAAATGACATATCAGATAAAGGGCTAGTATCCAAAACCTATAAAGAACTTATCAAACTCAACACCCAAAGAACAAATAATCCAATCAAGAAATGGGCAGAAGATATGAACAGACATTTCTCCAAAGACATACAAATGGCCAATAGACACATGAAAAAAATGCTCCACATCACTTGTCATCAGGGAAAGACAAATCAAAACCACAATGAAATACCATCTCACACCAGTCAGAATGGCTAAATGAACAAGTCGGGAAATGACAGATGTTGGCAAGGATGCGGAAAAAGGGGAACCTCATACACTGTGGGTGGGAATGCAAGCTGGTACAGTCACTCTGGAAAACAGTATGGAGCTTCCTCAAAAAGTTAAAAATAGAACTACCCTCTGACCCAGCAATTGCACTACAGGATATTACCCCAAACATACAAATGTAGTGATCTGAAGGGGCACCTGCATCCCAATGTTTATAGGAGCAATTTCCATAATAGCCAAACTATGGAAAGAGCGCAGATATCCATCGACAGATGAATGGATAAAGAAGATGTGGTGTATATACACAATGGAATACTACTCAGCCATCAAAAAAATGAAATCTTGCAATTTGCAATGATGTGGATGGAACTAGAGGGTATTATGCTAAGTGAAATAAGTCAATCAGAGAAAGACAATTATCATATGGTATCACTCATATGTGGAATTTAAGCATCAAAACAGAGGATCATAGGGGAAGAGAGGAAAAAATAAAACAAGATAAAATCAGAGAGCGAGACAAACCATAAACCATAAACCATGAGACAAACCATAACAAACTCTTAATCATAGGAAACAAACAGGTGGCTGGAGGGAAGGGGGAAGTCAGAGGATGGGGTAACTGGGTGATGGACATTAAGGAGGGCATGGGGATGTAATGAACACTGGGTATTATATAAGACTGATGAATCACTGAACTCTACGTCTGAAACCAATAATACATTATATGTTAATTAATTGAATTTAAATAAAAAAATTAAAAAGAAATCTACTTTGAAGGATTGTAATATTAAATGGGATAATATACATAAAAGCATGCTTTACAAAATTGAAATACAACAAGCAGTACTTAATTTTTCTAAATTAAATTAAAGCTGGATCAGAGCCCCCATGTTGAAGGAAGGTATCCAATATTAGTCATCCCTGGCAACGGGGATGGGGGGTGGGGGGGAGAGGCTTTTGCTATCAGGCAAATATACAATATCAGGCAAATATGTAAGAAAGAGACTCTGCTCTTGAGTCCATCATGGTTGCCACTGGGATGTTCGTTGCCCAAGCTCCATTGGCCCATTAACAGGCCAGTGGTTGTATAGCCACTTTGCCCAGTGTGGCAATGCAGTATTTTGTTGCAGCTCCCAAGGTAATGCGGCTTGATGATCATTTATCTCAGCAAACATCATTTCATCCCTCAGAAAAATAGTGCTGTCTCCTAGAGGACTTCCACACAGAACCCATCCACTCGGGAACTCACCTTACACCCTTAGTATCAAGTCGCTGGAGCCACTGGTACCTTCAGGCAACTCTCCTTTCAACCCAGCACCTACATCAACCCCTATCTCCTCTCTCCTGAGAACACCCGGTGAAAATTTTCCTCACCCGTAAGAGTCTGGACAGGACTATCAACAGGTGCCTCACAACTTCTCTTTGGGGGTCAGGAAACATGAAAACCATTAACCCCTGAGACAGAAGCTCAGAACTTCCTGTAAGACAAAAAGGGAAGTGAACTTTTGTTCCTTCTGGAGTCCCCTCTGGCAGGGAATAGAAGCAGCAATCAATAGCTTGGTAAAATATCCTGCCTCAAATGAAGGCTGCCTAAAGCTGGGAAAGAATCCCTACGAAGAAAAATTACCCACTCTTGTCATTGCCAGCCCAACCTCCTCCCCACAGGGAAGCACTGCTACACTTATATATGAATCAGTTCTTTCCCTGCTTCCCCACTCCCACCAATGAAGGAAGGAACAGATCTTGAGTCTCCTGGGAGAAATAAGGAGGCAGCCTCTACAAGTCTCTGAACCTGCCACTTGGCCTTCCTAATGAAGACCAAATGTGCCCTTGTGACCCCAGGAAAATAGCCTAGTTTAGGCTCTGATCCAGGACCAATGGAAGTTCTAGGGGAAAAAGCTCAAGAGAAGAGCCCCTTCTCATAGCCTGGGCTCTTTCACTGCAACCGCAGATTGGGACACAGTTCTGTGTTAGTCCTTCTGACGGCTGCCTCAAGGAATCTGATCGCTTTAGGCACCACCTGGCACCAGAGAAATTCACAATGCCTGAAGCTGGGAACTGGGGTCCCCATGCCCAGTCCACATTAAGGTACCATCAATTCATGCATTTTGTCAACCCTGACGTTAGGTTTAGAGTTTAAGCTTGAGGTTGTAAAAATTCAGGTAACCCATTCCCATTGCATTATATGTCCGGGACAATTCTTCAGGCACCACACTATATCACGTAAATGACACTCTCCTAAAATTTCATAACACTGTGATCCCTGACTGTGGGCACAAAGCACATCTTTTTCTAGAGAAATTGATCTTCATCTCTCCAATCATTTTTCAGCTAATACGCTTTCTTAGTTTTTTATGATCCTGATGCTTTCCCATAGGAACAGGAATCTGGAAGAAAGGAAAACAATCCTAGAAGCAGAAAAAAAGTATGAGATCACTCACGGATGGTGTTACCAAGTCATTTGGACAGATCACTTCCTAGATGTTCTAAGTGTCCAAGTTCTGTCTCATTGCCTCATTCAATATTTCTCTGAAGGGAAGCAATAGACATTAGCTATGACTTGTTATGTGACCCCGGGTCATTAACTCAACCCCTTTATGCCTTCACATCTCCCTTAGCTAGAAGTGCTCAAGCCATAGGTACATGGAAAATATCTCAAAATGGGAGTTATATGCTCTAAGATCCCTAGTACTGGCTTTTCCATCTATTGGATGACCAATTCTCTCTGATGTTCAAGCTATGAGAGTTAAATTTGAAATGAAGGATGTACTATATTAAATATATTAATTAATAAGAATAGAAATTAAACCTTGCAACCTGAAGGGGTTGCTTCCTCTATAAGCTTGACTAGGCCTACAAAAGCTGAAGGTTACTTCTTTAGACCTATGGTCTGAGAGTGGTCTGGGAGCTAGGGCAAAATGGAGAGACTGTGGTAGAGCCAGGATAAGACATGTTACACCTACTTTTTCCTCCCCTCTAAGTCTGAATACTGGTAAGTCAGGTGGTCCTGAGGGCTCATTTTACTTTACCATTCAAGATAAACCCATACTACCTTTACCTCTCTATACCACCTTTCCTTCCTTCTTGGATGCTCCAGTCTCTTTGATGTTTACTTACCAGCCACCACTCCACTTAGCCATTAAACAGTTTTAACCTTGATGACTTGGTATGAATGAGACAAAGATCCACTTGGCACCTTTGGCCACTTTTGCTTCAGCAAACTGAGTAGGGTGTCCAAGAAGAAACCCTTGCATTAGGAAGACTTCTAAGAAGATTCCAATGATCCCCAGTTCCTGATGTTCAACCCTTGTGTAATTACCCCTCCCTTTGAGCATAGGCACGACTTAGTGATTTGCCTCTGACTAATAGAATAAAGGAAAGGTAATGGGGTGTCATTTCCGTTATTAGTTTACAAAAGATTGTACTACACTTGATCTTAGCCAAAAGGCCGAGAAGCGATAGTTTACAAAAGATTGTAACTTCTGTCTTGTTTGCAAATTCTCTCCTTGCTTTGATGAAGTAAGCTGCCATGTTGGAGAAGCCCACATGACAAGGAACCAGCCAGCTCCAGCCAAGAGCCAGCAAGGTTCTGAGGATCCCAGTCCAACAGGCTTTGAGGAACTGCATCCTGCTAACAACTGTGTGAATGAGTACAGGAGTTGGTCCTTCCCCAGTCAAGCCTTCAGATGAGAATGTAGCCTCAGCAAACACCTTAATTGCAGCCTTGAAGCAGAAGATCCAGGTAGGTCTCACCTGAATTTCTGACCCACAAAAACCGTGAGATAATAAGTATGTATTTTTTAAGCCACTAAATTTTGTAGTATCCATTACACAGCAATAGATAATTAATGCACTCCTAAACTACTGTAAACTTGATGTAAAATGTTGCATGTTTGGGAAGGCAGGCACGATACAGGAGGACAATTGTCCCTGGAAACATCCCTGGACGTACTGTCTTTATGCTCAAAGACTATCCCATATACTCTTATGCTGAAATGGTATCATTGGGTTCTAATAAGCCCTGAGTAGCCTCCAGGAGGTGAGGCCTAGGTGACATAGTAACTCACCCCACCAAACAGATAGTTTGGGAGCAGATGAAAAGAGAGTTTTGGGGCGCCTGGGTGGCTCAGTTGGTTAAGCGACTGCCTTCGTCTCAGGTCATGATCCTGGAGTCCCAGGATCGAGTCCCGCATCAGGCTCCCTGCTCAGCAGGGAGTCTGCTTCTCCCTCTGACCCTCTTCCCTACTCATGCTCTCTCTCTATCATTCTCTCTCTTTCAATAAATAAATAAAAATCTTAAAAAAAGAGAGAGAGTTTGAACCAAATTCTAGACTTTAAGAGTTTTTCTCACTTTGTAAAGGCCCGAAGGTTTTCAGAGTAAGCTTTTTGTACTTTTTATGAAAAAAAAAATGTAAATGTTTTAATACAGGACATCTGAGCAGGGTCAAATAAAGGACCCCAGGATAAAACTGAGAAGGCCACTGTCCGGCTTCTTACAAGGGACTGGTGCACTTACAGAAGCCAAAGAGGAAACCAGTAAGAGCTGAACACAGTTCTTCCTTTCCCTAAGCACAAGCCCCAGCCCCAGGCCCAGTGCAGCACACAGAGAACAGCACTCTCTATTAGAAGAAACATTTATTGAGGAGGATTGATATTCTTTGTTGTGCTGAAGGTTGTTCTCATCAGAGGATATATTGTCATGAAAACTGTGAGGCTTTCTTAACAAGGACGGAATGATTTCTTTAGGGAAATTTTTCTCTGTGGAAGTGCTGGAGAAGCATTTTCTGCTTGAGTAGAAGAGTCAAATCACTAAACACAGTACTTTCACCAGGGTCACCCCTGGTGGCCGAAAGGACCTGGCATACTTGATGCACACAGGTGGGGCTTGGATGAGGCACAGGTTCCCCGGAGGGCAGAGAAGAAGGGGGTTGACTCTGGCTTAATACCTGGTCCTTGAAGGCCACAACTTTTCGGGGATGTCTGACCCTGTGTCTGTTCTGTCTGACACGTCTAAGACGGTTCTGGCCAGCACAGACGGCTTCATGGCTGCAGGACTTGATACTTGCCCGTTTCTTTTGTTGTGGGTCAGAGAGAGCCCAACAGTTGGAGGAATATCTCTTGTCAGGCCCTACCTGGGCCTGTAGTTCCTCCTGCTGCTGGCTTAATGCTGAGGCCTCAGATCCATACCTACATGCCAGCTTCTCTTCTAGGACCTTCCCAGTGGTAGTCATGAGCTTGTGAGCTTCAGGAGGCCCATCACTCACAAAAGTAGTCACACTCTGAACTGGGTCTTGGTGCTGCACTAAGGTTGACATGAACTTGGCTTTTTGCTGGGGACTTTCCTGCTGCCCTGTGATTTTTTTCTTGGAATTGATCCACTGAAAAAAGTGCCTCATCTTTTTTCTGAAGTAACTTTCAGGAGGAAACTGTTCATTCTGTGACAGAGATGGGGAAGCCCTCTCTAATTTTCTGTCCTCAACACGGTAGCTCTCCTTTCTGCCTACAGATGTCCCTACTCCTGAGTCCTCACTTCTACATTTTCTTGCTTTGGAATCCTGAGGTCTCACTTTCCTTTCACTTTTTCTCTGTGGGAAATTCTTAGTCCGGCACTTACAGAAGGCCAGCTTAGAGTCCCAGGACTCCTGCTGCTGCCCCGTGCTAATTCTGCTGTCCTCCAATTGAACATGCAGCACCTGGGACGCTTCCATGTCCCCACTGCAGACACTCTGGGACGGAGTCAGGGAAGCCTTGGAAGTCAAGCTATCTGAAGTAAGGGGCATGTCAGTGGGACATCTTTGAGCACTCAGAAGCTGTCTTTTCAGCTCTGATAGCTTAGAATCTTGGGGAACCAGTATTTTTGGTGAGCGATGTTCAGTGGTCAGGGCAGTTTCTACCTTACTCATACTGACATTTATCATTTTGGAGCTTCCCAACTCACTGGTTGTCAAGGTGTCACAAGATTGGGATTGAAGAGTACAGAGCTCCTCGGTGTCGAATATATCCGTGGACAGGCTGGACATGGCAGAATGTTCTAAATTCTTCTCCACCATCACTTTGCCCTGTACCATTTCTACTCTGTTGCTGGAACCCACATTCTCATGCCTTGGCTCATGTCCAGCCGCAGCTTGCCTTGTGGGCACCTCTGGGCCACATGTGTTTTTTGTTACAGTCTCACTGGGTCTGACTTGAGCTCCGATGCTGTGTGTAAGGGGCTGAAAAGTCTGGCTGCCGCACTCAGCTATCTGGATACACTCTGCAGGCTTGTGTTCAGTGTGAGAGTGTGATGACTTCAGGACCCCCCGTCCTTCATTGCCCACAGATAACATAGTAGGGAGAGGATGATGCAGGGTGGGGACTGAATTTGCTGTTCTCACCCTGTTTCCCAAAAAAGTTTTGGAGCTTCCCTCAAGGGGTTTAAAAAACTCAGCTTTGGAATCCACCCCAGAAATATGCATGGCTGAGGAGGGAAAGTCAACTTGGGGAAGAGGCCATGTTTTGGCTTCTCTCAACATATAGAATTTTATGGATTCAAGAACCCTGAGGGGTAGACCCCACCTCTGACTCATGCGAAATCTTATAATATGTGCCTCTAGCACCTGTCGTGTTTTGGGATCAAGAAAAGAAAGTTCTAGAGTGGTGACCTGGCAGTAAACCCTACCCACCATAGTCTTTTTTGAATTTGTGTTTTTTGAGGTAGTCTGGGAACTCCCAGAGAAAGACAAGGTATTGTCATCAGCCAGCCATGAATAACACACACCTATAGGAATCCTACCTGCTGTGATCTGCCAAAACTTCTTGCTCAAATGTAATCTAAGAGTGCTTTTGATTTGATTCCGGTCTGTCTCCTTCCTTGAGACATTTAATAATTCATTCCCTGAGTGATTCCTTGAATGACACACACAGTTACTTGTTGTCTCTAAGGCAGCCCTGCGACCCTTCACTAGGTAGCATTCTGAGACCCTTTGTGGGCTCTTCTCTAGGATATACCCAAGATTCCTCCTCATATCCTTCCTTAGCTGGAACTTTGTTGGGACCCTCTCATGGAATCTTCCTGGGAGATTCAGTTCAGTCTTTGCTAGATCCTTGCTACTATGGCCCTGAAGCTCATAGAATTGTGAGTGAACATGTCTGCTTTTTTGCTGAGAGATTGCTGTTAATTTACACTGAGGCTCCATCAGTGCTAGGGACTCTAGGTTTCTACAGTCATGGAGGCACCAGCGTGGGATTACCTTCCTTGGACTATGTAACTG
Source organism: Neomonachus schauinslandi (assembly GCF_002201575.2). Taxonomy (NCBI): domain Eukaryota; kingdom Metazoa; phylum Chordata; class Mammalia; order Carnivora; family Phocidae; genus Neomonachus; species Neomonachus schauinslandi. Next base: position 23,423,401 of record NC_058415.1, read on the forward strand.
CAATGTCTCCTGGGGTTCACAGGTGATATGAAAATGGCCGGGAAGGATGGGGACTGGTACATGGGCATGGGATGACCGGCTAACCAATGGAAGGTTGGGAGCTCGAGGACAAATGGTTTCTTGAGATTTCTGGAACACAGGGACTAAACCCCACAAGCTTTCCTGTTGCTTCTGCAACACGTGCCATTCCAGGTGTTGATGTTCAGTCAAGATATGAGAATCTGACTCATTCTTGGATCTATGGAAAGACACTCCACAGTCCCTAACCTGGGATGAAGAAGAAGATGGTATGATTCGGAGGCGGGATTGAAAATGGGCCTGGGTGTTCACCTGAGTGAAAGTTAGGGGCTGGGATTGGGACAGGGTTTGAGGCAAGGGTTGGAGATGTACACTGGGGAGAGGCAGGGGATGGGAATGAGAAAGTGGTGGAGATATGAGATCCTGCATTTTGACTGCAGAGGTATTATGAATTCCATTGAATAAGACAAAGTGAGACTCTAGTGGGGAAGTACTACTAGAAAACAGGAGAGTGGCTACTAAGGACTCACTGTGCAAAGAAGGAAGACCCCAGAAGAACTGGCTATATTTCTGATGCAAGTTTTCCCCCAAAGACTTGACATTGAGGAGCTGCTGATAAATACGCAGCCACTCTGGTTTGCCTTCAATATTCCAGCCAGTTTTGGGGGCTGTGGTGACCTGTACATCAGATGGCTGCAGCAAATTCCCTTCAGATGTCCATTGGTATTCTGACCACATTTGTTTGGAAAATGGCCCCTCCTCTTTTACTCTCTTCTTTAAAATCTGGAAGGCCATTCTATTCTTCATTTCTCTCTCCAAGAGAGCCTGGAAGTTAAGGCCAGGGAAAGAAATTGCACTGACCTCCTTGTGCTTAGTAGCAGAGTCTCTCCAGAGATAGGTTTCTGGTAGATGGAGGGAAATTTGCTCTTGCTGAAAACTGGAGTGTGCTGACGTGGGGAGGCACATGTTCTTGGCCTGAGCCTGCCAACAGGAGAATTCTGAAATTGACAGGCTTGAGCAGTCACTACCTCGAATTGTTGGGACACAAGTGGACAACCCAGCATGGCTATCTGGAGATGACTTCTCAGGATCAGGCTTCATTGAGATGGAAATCGATTTAGATTGAGTCACAGTTAAAGTGCAGTGTGGCGGTGGTGAAACAGACAGGGTTGGTGGTGCATGATGACAAGCAAATGAATCAGTGGGATTCCTTGCCTGGGACAGATTTGGTAAGAGGTTGATACCTTGTGAAATGGTGGGGTCAAGAGCGGAGATGGTATTCAGAGGTAAAGTGGCCTCTAGTTGGACAACAGGATCCCCTTTCTGAATGTCATGTAGTAGGAGAGGGGGAAAGGCAAGGGGCTGGGGTATGGAATGGGTCACTGGGAATTCAGAATCCCAAGGTTTTGGTTGTAGGGGCAGGGAGTGCCTGGGGGGTGAGGGTAAGAAAAAGTCAGCTAAAGAGGTCATTGGGTTAGGTGAGAAGATAGTGGGGGGTGGTGGGGAGGGCTCAGGCAAAGGCACTGGTATTAGGTCTCCTGGACGGACTGCTGAGAAGTCAGGGGATGAAGTGAATGATGAGTCAGTCACAGGAGCCGTGGAAACCAAGGGGATCACAGAGGGAGTAGCATCTTCCAGGGCCTCTGGGAACAGCAGCCGATTGACTTCAGCCGTTGTGCTATTACACACCTCACAGAAGGGATCTGGACATAACAGTTGACGAAAGTGGATGGTATCATGATGCCGGCCTAGGGGGCTGAGGAGACAGGAGGTACAAAGCTGCAGCCAGGACCAGAACAAATATATGTGACCCTGGCAGATCTGGCAAAGGTAGCGCCCCATCCCCCACCACCAACACCACCAACATCCCCAAGACTTTCACATTCTAACTCTGAGGAATTTCCATCCCATGTCAATCCCGGGCTTCCCTGAGGCCCTAGAAATTCATAGACTCTGCTCAAAAGGGGGGGGGGTGGTACAAGAAAGAAGGTAATGTTTAGTCACCTTTGCAGAAGAGAAAGCACCTTTCTTGCCTCCTTTACTTCACTCTGGCAAGTTCTCCCACCTGGGAAACCAGGAGAATGATGAAGATAGAAGCAAGAGATCTTATAAGAGGCTGAGTAGAGTGTCCTTTAAGTGATACCCTTGGTAGATTGGACTTGGAGAACTCCAAGAATTAGGATATAAGGTCACATGATCGATGAAAGTAAGGCTTGTATTTTTATCATTCACAATGGACTTTTGTATGTATTATCTATCCCATGTGATACTGAAAACCACCCTATGAAGAACATAGGGCAATGGATACCTCAAAGAGGAAGTTGAGTATCCATAATGTCGTAGGTCTTTCACAAAGTCAGGAGACAGAAGTTCTGACTTTTGACGTCTCACACAGCCACCTATTGGGCAACACCCATTGCCCAGATCCATCAGTGCTTCATGCAGAGCAGGGAATCTGAGAAGGGTTTTGTGCTCTGATTGCCTTTCCATAAGCCTCTCCTCTGAGGCCTCTGTTTTCTAAGAGGGACTGTGTCTAGCAGCTGACCTCCTCAGAGATCATGGACCTGAGCCATCATGAAAAGGACAGGAAGGGTCACCCTTGGAGAGCTCAAGTGGAATAGGCAGAACCTTACCTTTCAGATTCCCACCTTTCCTCCTCCTCTTGGCTCTGCCCTGATGCTAGAACAAAAATAAAAGAATGAGGGTTTGGGACTTATCTCTCACTCTTCTCTTAGAATGGAAACATTCTTTATCCAAGAATAGTAGGACTTTATTTCAATTAATAGAACTTTGTGTTCCTTGCTTTTATCAATTTTTAAAGCTGATAAAATGTTTTCAATATTTACTTCTTTGAAAAACTCAAAGGAGGATTTTGTCTGGGAGATCCACACTTGATATTCCCAGTCATAAGTCCTTTGTTCAATGAGGACATAGAAACTGAAGCCCGACAGTCACCTCTGTGCTCCCTCAGGTAGGACCCTGCATGCTAGGACATACCTCAAACCCCTGGCTCTTCTCAGAGGCTTAGCACTGTTCTCCTGATCAGCCCAACACAAAGGAAGGCTTGTCCGACTGATGCTTGACATGGGACTGTGACTCCTGATCAAGTGCTGGAAAACTTTGTTCTCTTACACAGATCCCATACTCTCGAAATAACCCAATCCAAGACTACAGAATCCCTGTGTTTGGGATTTTACCCAAGACACGCCACCATACCCACATAGACTGTGAGTTTCAAGTAGAAAACTTAGTCTTTCCTTAACCCTTACCCCTGCCAGATCTCTTTTCCTAGAGCAGTGAATGTCTCTAGAATAGAAACTTTCCAAACTGAAATAGAAAGAGAAAAAGAATTTTTTTAATGCTAATATCTAGAATATCCAAGAACTGTGTTCCAAAATGTGTAACATATAGGTAATAGGATACCAGAAGGAGAAGAAAGAACAAAAAAAAATATTTTAAGTAATAATGGCCAAGGATGTTCCAAAATTAATGACAGATGAAACATACATTGTGGAAGTTCATACATGGACGTATCATATTCAAACTGTAGGAAAACAAAAGGAAAATTTTTGAAAGAATCCAGAGGAAAATAAAAACCCTACCTCTAGAGGAAAAAAACATAAGAATCATGACCTATTATCATAAACCATGCAAGTAAGAGATTGGAGTGAAATATTTAGTGTTGAAAGAAAAATACCACCAATCCAAAATTTTATATCTAGTGAAATTATCCTGCAAAAGTGAAAGAGAAATAAAAACTCAGACTGATAAAAACAGGGAACTCATCAGCAACAGACCTGCCTTGCAAAAGATATTGAAAGAAGTTCTTTGGGGAGAAGGAAAATAACTCAGATCTACGTAAAGGAAAGAAAGAGAAGGAATGAATGAAGACAAAATAAAACTTTCATTCATCTTACTCTCAGTTGACTTAATAATAATAATGATAATGTGTTGGGTGATTTTAGTGTATGGATAAGTGAAATGAATGGCATCAATGTTACAAGGGACTGGAGGAATTGGACACTCCTGCACTATCTATGAATTGGCATAGCGTTATATGAAAGTGGACTTAGATTAGTTGTAAATGTATATTGCAAACTCTAGGACAACCACTAAAATATTTTTAAACAGGGAACCATTGGTATGCTAACAAAAGTGAGAAAATGGAATTATATATAATGCTTGTTTAAAATCAGAAAAAGGAAAAGGGGAAGGATAGGTATAATGAATAGTAAACAGTACGGACCAGTAGAGATATTAATCCAAGTATATTTAAAAACCACTAAATAGAAGTGGTCTAAATTCACCAATTAAAAGAGAAGACTGTCAGAGTAGATAAAAACAAGACCCAATTATATGTTATGTTGTCTATAAAATACCCACTTTAAATATAAAGATACACATAGATTAAAAGCAAAGGGACAGAGAAAAATGTACCATTCTAACACTAACCAAAAGAACAGAGGAGTAACTGTATTATTTTGGACAAAGCAGACTTCACAACAAGGAAAATTATCAGGGGTAAAGAGGAGCATTACATAACAACAAAGAGGTCAATTCTCCAAGAAGACACAACACGCCTTAACATGTACACATGTAACAACATAGTGTCCAAGTATGTGAGGCAAAAACTGGTAGAATTGCAAGAAAAAATGGATGAATCCACTGTTATTGTTGGAGATTTCAACAGCCCTCTATCAGAAATGGGCAGATTCAGCAGGCAGAAAACCAGTAAAGATGTAGTTGACCCAAACAACACCATCAATCAACTTGATCTAATTGACATTTATAGAATACCTCATCGAACCACAGAATACACATTCTTCTCAAGCTCCCATGGAACATTCACTAAGATGGACCACATTCGGCACCACAAAACACACCTTAACAAATATAAAATAGAAATCACACAAAGTATGTTTTCAGACCATAGTAGAATTAAACTAGAAATCAACTACAGGAAGATAGCTGGAAATCCCAAAATGTTTAGATTAGATTAAATAACACACTATTAATACACAGGTCAAGGAAAAAGACTCAAGAGAAAAAAAAAATATTTTAAACCAAATGAAAATTAAAATACAACTTAAGGGGCATCTAGGTGGCTCAGTCGGTTAAGCGCTTGGCTCTTGGTCTCAGCTCAGGTCTTGATCTCAGGGTCATGAGTTCAAACCCTGTGTTGGGCTCCACACTGAGCGTAGAGCTTACTTAAGAAAAGAAAAGAAAACAGAAAAGAAAAGAGAAAAGAAAAGGAAATACAACGTAAAATTTGTAAGATTCAGTAAAAGCATCATTTGGAAGTTGTTAGCTTTGAATTCATGTATTTGAAAAGAAGAATTTAATATCTCTGAGGGACTCGACTTACCTGATTGACATCTCTCTGTTTCCAAAATATTGGTGAACAAGGTTTCCTCTTTAGGTAGCACAGCACCAAAAGAAGGAGCCCCACCCCACAGAGGAAGGCAAGGATGGGAAGACCGAGCAAGTTTAATTGGAGTTCAGCCATGGTGCAGTAAGGCTTCTCAGACAAAGATGATTCACATCATTGGAAATGCACTGCTGCCTCAGGCAGCTGGGCATTGAGAATACATGTTCTAGACTAGAGTTCCAGGCCCACATCACAGAGCCTTAGTACAGACACCAAAGGTTCTTGAGGGTGGGGGAGGGGACAACACAGGCGAGAGAAACTCACATGCCCCTTCCCCCACCATCCAGCGCAGCAGATGTGTCCATCCTTCCATGGCCCGTTAGATGCCTCCAACCTACCTTCCTCCTCCACCTATTCACCGTATCATATATTTACCGTAGTGAAATTTTCTCGTTCCACCTGTTACCCTGATATTACCTGAGACCCTTTTTACTACGTAGTGATCTCACTTTGGACCTCACATCATCTCTGAAAGTTCGCTATACCCAGGGATTTACATCGCCAAGATCCACTCTGCCTTCAGCTGCAGCTCTCCCTCATGCATTTTTACCTGTGTGAAACCAGAAATAGACTCAGCGGCAGCCCCATCCCCCATATCTCCTCAAAAGTGTTCAAGTTCACTAAAGAGCAGGAGAAAGCAGAATAGTCTGTACCAAGGAACAGAAAGGATGACAAAGAGGGAGACAAGGGCATGACGCACCCATGGACCTGTGGCACGCAATTTAGAAGTTTTAGTAATTCTTTTATTTCCCCAAATCCCTCTTAGGCTATTCACGCCCTACAGGTTCTCTTCCACACATACAGTGTCTCACCCTGCTGCTCCCTTTCTTCTCGCCGTCAAATCCCCCTTCTTCCCCCAACATTTTTGAAGATTCCTTTATTTTACAGAGCAAATGTGCTGTAAAAACAGCCCACAGGACCAAACTCATCTTGATTTAGGAAGTGGGCTCCTCTAGCATAATGTCTAATGAGCACAATTGTAATTATATTTAGCAATACCTTTTGGCATTTTTTGAATGACACCTATGCTTACTTTTTCCATGAAAAGTATTTTTCCCATATACCTTCAAACTTTTCACCAAAATACCTATTGTCATCTCTACCGGTTTTAAAAATAATGTCATTTTTGTTGATGGTTTATGTGTATTTATTTCATCTCCCCGTGCTACCTAGTCATCTAATTGTTGGAACCCTTACAGCTTCATTATTTAGATTATAAACTGTTGAAATTAAGCCCTGTATCATTTCCTTACTTGACTTGCCTATATTCCCTCTCTGATGAATCAGTCTTGGCCCTAGACACCCAGTCCTTTCCCTCCCATATGAGGAGGGTTTACCAGTAATGACAGCTCCTTTCTTTATCTCTCTTCTCCTGCATCCACAGCTTCACCATTGTCTCTACCCAAAAGGAAGGTACACTTCAAGCCCATCCCACTTCACATACCCTCCCTTGACTGCAGGAGGTATGTCTGTTAAGAAAAATCCCTCCACATATCTTTGCATCTCTGGAATTGTTTTTAAATAGGAAGTGTGATCTTGACTGCCCCTAAGGCCCCTAGGACTCACAATTATAAAAACATCCTTTAAAGTCTGAGCAAGATAAGCTCCACCCAAAAAAATTTCCAGGTGAGAAGGGGTTATAAATATGGCACAGCAAATTTATTTTTCAAAAATGGCCTTGTTCTAAAAGAGGTTGGGAAACTGATCCAGATTAAAGGAAACTAAAGATACACAACAACTAGATGTAGTATGTGATCCTAGACTAAATCCTGTAAAGGAGGTTTACGCACACACACACACACACACACACACACACACACACGACATTACTTCATAAATTGGTAAAAATGGAATGTGAATGGGAGATTAGTTAAAAGTTTCATGTCAATGTGAAATTTACTGAAGGAGATAACTGTGCTGTAAGAGAATATGCTTTTCTTAGGAAATACACAATGAAAAATATTCAGGGAGAAAGTGCATGATGCATGAAATGTATTCTCAAATATTCAAGAATGTATGCATAATTTTTATACGTGTATATGTGTGTTCCTATGTAGAGAGAAGGGGAAGGAGGAAAGGAGAGAGAGATTGTAAACAGGTCAAAATCTTACTAGGTAAATCTGTATAAATGGTATGGTTTTACCATGTATGCAACTTCTCCACAAGTTTATTTTCCAATACTTACATTTCAAAAATGAATTTAACCCAGCCATTGAGATTTCTGGCTTTGATTCCAGCTGCTGCTGCTTCCACCATACTCAGACCCCAGATGTGTGCAATGCCAACTTTAAAACAGTTGTCTCAGGTTCTGTCCCACGCGAGAAACCTGGGATCCTCTCTGCACATTTGAAGCATGCTAACATTTCAACAAGGTTTTACAAAATACAGGCAAAGAGCACCCCCACTCAAAAAAAAAAAAAAAGATCTTAGAAATTATGTGCAATATAAAACAAACAAAAAAGAACAAAAATTCAACTTGTTTATTAACACGGAACCCCTCATTTCTTTTTCTTTAGTGCCACCAGGTTGCTCGTCTCCTGGGTTTTGCAGTGTGAATGATTTGCCAGCACTTTGTTTGCTCTGCTAGTCAGTTAGCACTTCTCCACCGGATTTCCATCTTCCAAAAATATGTTGACATCTTTTGTCTTATATGCTCCCCTTCTTGTCATCCTTAAGCACTTATTTTTAAATCTTTTACTTGTTAACACCTTTATTGAAATATAGTTCACATACCATACGGTTCACCCATTTAATGTGTATAATTCCTTCATTTTCAGTATATGCACAGACACGTGCATCACCACAGTCAATTTTAAAACATTGTCATGGCTTGAGAGAAAAATATCTGCAACCTTTTGCTATCATTCCCCTCTCCCGTCCTCCCCCCAGCTCTAAGATGAATCTACTTTCTGTCTCTAGACTTCCCTATTCAGAACACTTCATGTGAATGGAATTATATGTGGTCATTAGTGACTGGCTTCTTTCATTTCACATAATGTTTTCAAGGTTCATCCATGTTGTGGCATGGATTGGTCTTCTTTATTCCAAAAAATATATCATATGGATCTGTCATATTTTATTTACCCATTTCTGAGTTGATGGATGTTTGCATTGTTTCTGTCTTTTGACCTTATGAATAAGATAGCTGTGAACATTTGTCTACAAGTTTTTGTGTAGACCTATGTTTTCATTTCTGAGTATATACCTAGAGGTGGAACTGCTGGGTCATATGATAACTCTATGTTTACCATTTTGAGCAGCTGCCAGCGTGTATTCCAAGACTGCACCATTTTTCATTCCCACCAACATTGTGTGGGGGTTCTAATTTCTCCACATTCCCAACAACACTTGTATTCTCTTTTTGATTTTAGCCATCCTTGTGGGTGTGAAGCGCTAGCAAATACTGGTTAAGATTTGCATTTCCCTGAAGGCTAATGATACTGAGCATTTTTTTCATCTCATCTTTTACTTTTAATGGCATTTTGGGAAAGAGGGGAGTGTTTGATCTACTGTATTTAACTTGAAACACAATAGTTCATTTGAAAAGTGACAGGACAAATTTTTCTTCTAAATATTTGAAAACAGAGCAGTGTCAAGTCTTTATTAACATAAAGTGTTCTCCTATGTTTTTTGCAAGTTACAGTTACTGTGTGATGAAGGGACAGTGAAATTGTGCCCTGAATTTGCTCTGGAAGATTACTTCTTGTGTGGAGTGGAGGAATTCACTCAAATGGCTCCTCAGGGTTGACTATATGGCAGAGCAGAACTGATTGCCAAAGCCTCTAAAGCTCAGTGGTTTTTCGTCACCAATGCTGCATACATCTGTTGTGAGTAAGTATGTTCCGCAGGTGATAAATATCAAAGAAATGTGAGAGCTTTGACATGGGCACATGGCATATGTCTCAGAGAGGGATGGCAAGATGTTTAAATGGGCTTTTGCACTTTAATCATAGTGTAAAAGATGGGATGGGTGTAACACACCTGCCAAATGATAATAGTGCAAGTTGTGTGAGGGATATGTGGGAAGTTATATTGTTCGATCTGCTCTTGTACATGTTTAAACATGTCTGTAGTAAAAAGCGTTAATAAAAAAAAAAAGATGTTGGGTGCCTCGGAAGGACAGGAAGAGGGGCAGAAGGAGACGTGGAAAGGGTAGATCAGTCCATCGAGACTAGAATTTAGCTATCTCTCAATGAAGACATTTCAAAAAGTATGTTTCCTTTGAGATTGGGAAGGAAACCTCTTTCCATATAACAGGAAGAGGAAAAAGAGGAATAGGAAAATACTTTTTGGAAGGTTTTTGTTTTGTTTTGTTTTGTTTTTTGTTTTGTGAAAAGCTCCCACGTCACGCCTGTGAACTGTGGTCTAGCACATCTGCTGGGCAAGTGAAGATGGCCTAAGTCTGAAGAAAGTGAAGGAAGTTTAAAATAGATCTGAGGGGCGCCTGGGCGGCTCAGTCAGTTAAGCAGCTGCCTTCAGCTCAGGTCATGATCCCAGGGTCCTGGGATCGAGCCCCATGGGGGGCTCCCTACTCAGCGGGGAGTCTTCTTCTCCCTCTCCCTCTGCCACTTCCCCTGCTAGTGCTTGTGCTGTCTCTCAAATAAAATTTAAAATAAAATAAAATAGATCTGAGTAACAGGAGAGAATGTACTAAGGAAATAGTGACCTAACTCCATTTATTTTGTTCACGTTAGTAAGCCTGGGATAAGTATCTGTGGAATCAGTGAATGATTTCCAGGTAGTGCTGGGGCTGAATTTCTTGTGGCCTCAGTACTCTCAATTGTGAGTAGACTCAATTGTGAGACGTGAGATTTAATCCAACCGTAATCAGTTACTTACAGAAAGGCATTTCTAGAAAAGGCAGAGAGACAAGATTTTGCCAGACAGGAAGGATTGAAGGGGATTAAATGGGGCCCACTTGTACTGGAGCCTGTTTTTTTTTTTTTTTAATGGAATAGTTGATGCAATATCATTAGTTTCAGGTATGCAACTCGATACTATGCTGTGCTCACCACAACTACAGCTACCATCTGTCACCAGATAATACTATTACAATACCATGGACTCTACTTCCTATGCTGTACTGGAGCTTTTTACATGTTGGTTACCTGATAAGCCATCAGTTCTACCTTGGAGAGTGAGGAAAGGAAGACAAGGCCTTGGTAGATAGGCGAGAAGTGGAAAATGAATGAGGTGGAGTTGGAAAATAAAGAGGGGACATATACACTGGAAGGATGGGGGGATGAGGCAAAAGGACAGAATGTCAGACTATACTATTCCTGATGCCAGAAGTATTCCCAGTAATAAGCTCTACAGAGGAGTGGTAACTGCACTGGATTGGCCATAAAGGACCCTAAAATGAGATTATGTAGGAACTGGCAGGCTGTGTTATTGGCTGGTTTATCCGCATAGATGTTAGAGCCTCCAGGACCTCCTCACTTCTTCAGGTTCCCTACCGTTGGCCCCATCCCACCTATTGTCCCTCTCAGGGCCTCCACAGCATCAAAATCTGCATTCTTTCTGTGACCCTAACGTTCAGATACTGTATGGTCAATGATAACCCTGGACAAGAAGGTACAAGTGTGGTAGTGAAAGAGGTCGTAGACATCTGGTTTTTTGTTTTAGCACTGAACAGTCATGAGTCTGTCCAGAAGACTACCTCAGGTGCTCTCTAGGACACTCACCCCGTTTTTGAGTCCCAGTCTCAAGTGGAGTTGCCTTCCCTCCAAAACCCTATTGTAAGTGTGCGTACATGTGCAGTCGTGGCTGAAAAAAAGCATTCCATGGAGTTCCATGATAAGCACCCAAATATCTGTACCCTGGTATGCAGTCGAGAACTCACCTCTGGCTCATAAGTTGCACATCTTCTGGAGAAGATCTACCATGGCTCCACTAAGGCCAGTGAATATGAGAGGTGGCACCTCCATCCTGTCCATACTGAAAGCAATATCTTACATATTGCCATCAAGCATGGATGGAAGGAAGGCACCAAGATCGCCAAAGGGGATGCCATGCCCGACAGCCTGCAGATATTGTTTGAGTGCTCAAGGAACAGCCCCATGCCTTTTTGGTATAAGGCATCAGTAGGCTGTGCCGTGCTCCCATCGGCCTCAAAGTGGTGGTGCCTGGATCAGACTGAGGAAGGAGGGGAGCAGGACAGGGTCAAGATAAGGGGATGAGTAGACATAAGTCTTTGTTCCACCAGCAAGGTCACTCTTTCAACTTTTCATTTCTTCAAAGGTGTCTTACCCTGGAAGGTGGTAGCTGCCTGGTCAACATTCCTGCCACTAACAGCTAAGTGATGCTTTTGTTCTGCATTTGTTCTGCACAAAACGTCATCAGTCGGGCAGCCTGAAGAAATGCCCAGGGAAGGGGAGCGCTTCCAGTGGGAAACCTCAATGTCAAGTTTAACGTGACTCACATGACAGATTCTTAAGCAGCATCTATGCTGTTCTTCGACCCTACCCCAACCAGCCCAAGATCAACTGGGACGACACCCTCCCCCAAACACTCCCATTCAGAGTTCACCCACCTGTGGGATCCTCTGACCACTGACTTCTACATAATGATTAAGCTACTGTGTAGTAACAGTGAAGTAAAAACAGTGGCTTAATCATTATTTTCTGAAAACTATACCTGTGTTTGATCCTAGAACACTTGCTCTAAAGGGTATAAAACATTCAATGAGGGCAAAGGTGTGAGCTACTATACATTTTCAGGAAGGCTAAGCCAAAGGGCAGGAGACAGAGCCCATCTCCTCAAACTTCATCAGGAAATGGGCTTTGGGGGTCTTGGGGGGCACATGATATCTATTTCTCAAGAGCTCTGGGAGACTGGTCACCTTTTAGAAGCCAAAGGAAGTAATCAGTAACAGCTGAACTGAGTTACCTGAAACCCATGCCCCCAGTACAGTACACAGAACAGACATTGCTATTATTAGAGAAATATTTATTGGAGAGAATCAATATTCTTCACAAGGGATTATTTTGGGGTGGGAAATATCCCCCCCTGGAAATTCTGGAGAAGGGTTTTCTGTCTAAATAGTAGAGGCAGATCTCTGAACACAGTGCCTTCGGCAGTGGTGAGAGTGGCCGGAGGCCCCCTGGCCAGCTTGATGCCTGCAGGTGGCGTGTGGGTGGGGTGCAGGCTCCCTGTGGGGCGTGGATAGGGGATACTTGTTATGCAGTCGCTGGTCCTTAAATGCCACAGCTTTCTGGGGCTGTCTGTCCTTGTCTCTGATCTGTCTAATACTTCCAGTATGGCCTTGGCCAGCAAAGACAGCTTGTTGGTGGCAGGACTTGGTATTTGTCACCTTACAGGAGGGAGCCCTGTAGTTGAAAGGATACCCCTGGACAGGCTGTGCCTGGGCCTGCACTTGTGCTTCCTGCTGAGTTTTCCCATACTTGGTTGGGAAGGGAATGGGCTGTTGAGGGCAGGTGCTATCTATTGCATGCCAACGCCCTTTCTCTTTTAGGAACTTCTCAACGTCTGTCATGATTTTCTGAACTTTGGTTGTCCCAGTAAAGGCAGTTCTACCTTTAAGTAGGCCTCTGCTTTCCACAGATGATAGAGGGCTGCCCTTCTCCTGGGAGTTTTCTTGCCTCTTGCATTTTATCCCTGGATTAAGCCATTGCAAAAAATGCTTCATTTTTTTTCTGAAAGGGCTTTCAGGAGGAGGCTGACCCTTCTGGGAAAGGCTTTCAGGAGGTGGCTGACCCTTCTGTGATAGGGCCTGGGAAGGCTTGCTTCCCAGCTTTTCCTTCAGTAGCACGTCCTGAGTAGGGAACCTCTTCTTCAATGCCACATCCTCAGTAGGGAAACTGTTCCTTTTAAGTTGGGATGTCCCCAGTCCTGCATCCCCTCCACCAAGCTCTTGTGCCTTGGAGCCCGGAGGGCTCATGGTCACCGCAGCTGGTGGGAGATTATTATTCTGGCACTTCCTTAAGACATGCTTAGGGACCCAAGGCTTCTGCTGTTGTTCCATACTAATTCTAGTGTCCTCTGGATGGACATGCAGCACCTGAGAAGCTCCCATGTCCCCACTGGAGACACCTTGGGCATGAGTCAGTGAGGCCTTGTAAGTCAAACTCTCTGAGGCAGGGGGCAGGCCAGTGCGTTGGGCTTGGGCCCGGCTATGCTCTCTGTTTTCCAGTTTAAACTTTAACTCATACAACAGTTGTTCTTTAAGGTTTGAGGATTTAGGATCTTGGGGAATTGATAGGTTTGGTGGGGGGCTTTTAATGGGGATGGTAGTTTTGACTTTATTATCATTCACCTTTATGATTTGGGAGCTTACTGGCATGCTGGTTGTCAAGGTATTAGATTGTGATTGATGAGCATCAAGTTGCTTGGCCCTGAATATCTCCCTGGACACTGTGGGCACAACGACAGGTTCTAGATTCTTCTTTTTGCCCTGTTGCATTCCTCCTCTACCTCTAGAATTTGCACTCTTATCCTTTGGCTCATGTCTGGCCCCAGCTTGCCTTGCAGGCAGCTTTGGGGGCCATCTGTTGCCTCTGGTGTCATGTTTGACAGGTGTAAGAGTCTGTGTGCCATCCTTAATCTTCTGAACATCCTCTACAAACTCATGGTTGAAAGCAGAGGGTGATTGCCTCGGAATTCTCTGTTCTTCCTTGCCCACAGTTGAGGCGGCAGGGAGAGGATGATCCAGGATGGGGGCTGAATTTGCTGTTCCCACTTTGTCTCCATGGAGAGATTTAGAGCTGCCTCTAAGGGAGTTGAAGCCCCCAGGTTTGGAATTCACCTCAGAAATCAGGTTGGTTGAGGAGGAAAAGCTAGAATGGGATGTGTCCTTTATCAGTTTAAAGAGCTCTATGGATTCAAGGACCCTGGGGGGAAGGCCCCACGTCATCCTCATATGAAACTTTTTAATATGGCCTTCCAGCATCTGTTGTGCACTAGATTTAATAAAGGGAAGCTCCTGGAAGGTATTCAGGGAGTAGTCCTGAACCTCTGATGGTGGCAAACTTCTCTGTTTTATTTCAGTGTGGGAGTTCTCAGAAAGAAGCGATGTCTGCTTCATACTATGCCATGAATTATGCACAGTCCCGGGGAGCTGACCCTCATTGATTTCCTCAAACTTTTTGCTCAAATGTATTTCCAAGACATTTTCAAGTTGTCTCTGACCTAAAGTCTCCACAGACAGTGTTGAGTTTTTCTCTGGTGGGCTCCTAAGTTCTTTTTCAGAATCATACCCCATATCATTACCTGAAGAGCTCTCTGGGTCACTCAACAGATAATCTTTTGAGCCATTCTCTGGGTTGTGTCCCTGATCCTTCTCCAGGTCATCGTTATCCTTCTCCAGGTCATCGTCCTCTAGCTGAATCATTTCTGAGTCCCCCTCAGAGCTTTCAGATTCGCTCAATTTACTCTCCCTCTTAGAGATCCATGTGCGTCCACGATAGCGCTGCAAGTTAGGGGTCTCTGAAAAAATACTTGGACTCATCAGTGATAGAGACTTATAGATCCTGCGGGACAGGCCCCACCGGTGTTGGATGAGCCTCTTTCGAAGGTGACGCTCTAGTTTTGTTCGAAGCTCATCAGTGAGAGGAAACTGCCCAGGAAGGATAGAGATTGCAACACGGGCCTGGGAGGCCCGGTGATTAAGAGAAGGGTTAGGAGCTGAAGGACAGAAGTCCTCCTGGGATCTTTGGACAACAGCGGGTAAACCCCACACAGTTTCCTGTTTCTTCTGCAACACGTTCCATTCCAGCTGTTGCATTTCAGTTGATAGGAGACACTCTGATTCCTTCTCAGGTCTGTGAAAACACACTCCACAGACCTTAATCTGGGTTAGAGGACCAGATGGCAGGATTGGGAGTGGGGACTGAAGGTGGGCCTGGGGCTGGACCTGAGGGATAGGTAGGGGCTGGGGTTGGGGCTGGTTCTCAGGCAAGCACAGAGGAAGAGGATGGGGAACTACTGGGGATTCCTGCTCTGTGGAGGCATTCGAGATTCTGTTAAAAATAAAGATGGAAGAACAATTGTCCAAGACATGGGCAGCAGAGAACAAGGACTCACTATGCAGAGTTGGGAGACCCCAGAAGAGCTGGATAGGGGTTTGCTGTAAATGGCCCTCCTTTAAGGTGGTTGTAGGATATGGGGGCTGCCGATGCGCATGCAGCTCCTTTGATTGGTCTTTGCTGCTCCAGAAAGGAAGGGGGACTGCCAAGTCATGTTTATCAGCAGTTGTTTGTTTTGGAACAGAACCCTTTTTCATTTCCTTCCACATCCAGAAGTCACTCCTCTTTTGGACTTGTTTCTCTAGGAGTGCCAGGACATCAGGGCTGAGAAGTGAGAGGTTAGCAGGCTCCACAAGCTTGGCTGCAGGGTCTCCCCTGGAAGAAGCCTCTGCAGAATGGAGGGCCAGCAACTCGTGATGAACATTATATGGAGCCAAGGTTGAAGGGCAGAAGTCTTTGGCATGAGTTTGCCACCAAGGGAAGTCTAAAATTGACAATCTGGAGGCATTAATGCCCATGATTGTCGGGACATAAGTAGGCAACCCACCAGAGCTATCTGGAGATGAGATCTCTGGAACAGGCTTCATTGAGATGGAAATCGATTTAGATTGAGTCATAGTTAAACTGCAGTCTGGCGGTGGTGAAACAGACAGGGTTGGTGGTGCATTATGACAAGCAAAGGTCTCAGTATTTAGAGACAAAGTGGCCTCTGGATGGACAACAGGATCCACTGTCTGAGCATCATTTGGTGGGATTGGAGGAAAGGCAAGGGACTGGGGTGGGAAATTGTCCTTTGGGAATTCGGAATCCAAGGGAGGAAAAGACTCTGGTGGCAAAGAATCACCCGGTGGTGAGGGTGGAAAAAAGTCAGCCAAGGGGGTCACTGGGTTAGGTGAGAAGATGGAGGCAGGTGGTGGGGAAGGCTCAGGCAGAGAAGCTGATATTAGGTCTCCTGGAGGGACTGCTGAGGAGTCAGGGGAGAGAGTGAACGATGAGGAAGTCACAGGGGCTGTGGAAGCCAAGGGAGTAGCATCTTCCAGGGCCTGCGGGAACAGCAGCCGATTGATCTCAGCAGTTGTGCTATTACACACCTCACAGGAGGGGTCTGGACATAGCAGTTGATGAAAGTGGATGGTATCATGATGCCGGCCTAGGGGGCTGCAGGAGACAGGAGGTACAAAGCTGCAGCCAGGACCAGAACAAGGGAAGGAGGACATGCTGGCCTGGCAAGAGGGAGGGGCCACCTGAAGCCTGCTGACCCCTCCCAATGCCCCCCCTTTATGACTTCACAATGTACTCAGTAGCCTTCACCCCAATACCTGTTCTTATGGCTACCCCCTCCCATGGCTATAGCAGGCTGCACTGAATCCTACAATTGCATAAAACGTACTCTAAGAGGGATCAGGATAAAAGGGGAAAGACTAGTCACCTTCTTAAAGCAGAGATCAGCTTCCGGGCTTCCTCATCTTCTCTCTGGGAGCATCTGTAGTCTGGGAAACCGGGAGAATGGGATATATGTAGTGAAAGTAGAAACATAGGTATTAATACAGGAGTCCCCTTCTGGGACACCCATGGGATATTAGACTCTGAAAGCCCCAATAATCAATAGATGAGGTCAAATGGTCAATGATGTGATCCTGGTTAGTATTCTTGCTTCATGGATAAAGTACTTTCATGTAAATTATCTCATGTGATACTCAGACCACCTCTGTGAAGCACAGAGGTCAGTGGTTACCTCAGGGAAGGGTCCTGAGTATCCATGATGTCACAAGTCTTTCACAAAGTCAGGAGACAGAAGTTCTGACTCTTGACATCTCACACAGCCACCTTCTGGGCAACACCCACTGCCCAGATCCATCACTGCTTCATGCTCAGGAAGAGACTCAGAGCAGGGAATCTAAGGGTCTCAGGTTCTGACTGCTCTGAGGCCTCTGTTTTCTAAGAGGGACTGTGTCTAGCAGCTGACCTCCTCAGAGGTCATGGACCTGAGCCCTCATGGAAGGGACAGGAAGGGTCACCCTTGGAGAGCTCAGGTAGAATAGGCAGAATCTTACCTTTCCGAGTCCCACCTTTCCTCCTCCTCTTGGCTCTGCCCTGACGCTAGAACAAAAATAAAAGAATGGGGGGTTGGGACTCATCCGTCACTCTTAGAATGGAGACATTCTTTATCCAAGAATAGTACGACTTTATTTCAATTAATAGAACTTTGTGTTCCTTGCTTTTGTCGATTTTTAAAGGTGATAAAATGTTTTCAATATTTCTTCAAAAAATTTAAAGGAGGATTTTATCTGGGAGGTGCGCACTTGAGAGTCTCAGTCAGAAGTCCTTTGTTCAATGAGGACATAGAAAATGAAGTCTGGGCGCGCCTGGGTAGCACAGTCAGTTAGGCGTCAGCCTTCGGCTCAGGTCATCATCTCAAGGGTCCTGGGATCGAGTCCCATGTCAGGCTCCCTGCTCAGCGAGTCTGCTTGTCCCTCTCCCACTGCCTCTCCCCCTGCCTATGCTCTCTCTCGGGACGCCTGGGTGGCTCAGTCGGTTAAGCGTCTGCCTTCGGCTCAGGTCATGCTCCCAGGGTCCTGGGATCGAACCCCACATTGGGCTCCCTGCTCAGCGGGGAGTCTGCTTCTCCCTCTCCCTCAGCCCCTCCGCCTGGCTTGTTTGTGCTCGCTCTCACACTCTCCAATAAATAAAATCTTAAAGAAAAAAAAAAGAAAGAAAGAATATGAAGTCCAACAGTCACATCTGTGCTCCCTCAGGTAGGACCCTGTATCCTAGGACGTAGTTCAGACCCCAGTCTCTTCCCAGAGGCTCAGCACCATTCTCCTGATCAGCCCAACATGAAGGCTTGATCGAGTGATGCCTGACATGGGAATGTGACTTATGATCAAATGCTGGGAAACATTCTCGTACAGATTCCATACTCTCTAAATAAGGACTACAGAATCCCTGTGTTTGGGATTTTACCCAAGACCTGCCACCACATCCAGATAGCCTGTGAGTTTGAAGTAGAAACCTTAGTCCTTCCTTAACCCTTAGCCCTTCCAGACCTCCTGTCCTAGAGAAGCGAATGTCTCTTCTCTTAGACTTCCCATTTTAGGTGTTTCTCTGACCCTACCAAACTCATTTTAAATTTTGGGATTAGGAGCTCAGTCGAGTTAAGCATCTGCCGTCAGCTCAGGTCATGATTCCAGGGTCCTGGGGATCAAGCCCCACATCAGGCTCTGTGCTCCACAGGGAGCCTTCTTCTCCCTCTCCCTCTGCTCCTTCTCCCCAACTTGGGCTCTGTCTTATTTATCAAATATATAAATAAAATCTTTAAAGTAAATAAGATTTGGGATTAGAAATGGAAACCATAATAATCTGTGTTGAGGGCTCCTTACCTTTTGGGTGGGTTTGGTTTTCCAAGTTGGAAATGGAAGCATCAGGTAGCACAGGAACAGAAGAAGCAATCCCAACCCACACAGGAAGGTGAAGTTGGGGTCAATCTCCAACCATGTTGAGCTGAAGCTCAGACATGGTTCAGTATAGGTATTCAGAAATGAGAGAACATTCCAGTTTTTGAACTCCATTGTCTGAATCGCAAGGCTGCCTGTAGGCAACTGAGCTCTTAAGTGTGCAGACGCTGAATATATATCCTCCCCAAGCTTACATCACAGAACACTTAAGAGTCACAAAGGGTTTGGGGGGGTGGGGGGGAATTGAAGAGGGTGTGTTCACAACCCCTCCCCCACCCACTAGTCCAGAAGACCCCTCCACCTCTCCTAGGTCCTTCAGGTCTCTCTGCCCTACCCTGCCATCCTATTTCCTATGGCTATATTCCTATATGCTACCTTAATGAAATTTTCTGCTTGTTCCATCTATAGCCCGTATATTACCTGGGTCCCCCTTTACTGTCTGGAGACCTTGACTTGGGTCTTACCAGTTCCACTGCCTTGAAAGTTTGCAAAACTACCTGGAATTTTTGCTTGTACCCTGACATTTATACTCAGGATCACATATGTCCTCAAATCCATCTTTCCTATAGAATGTGTTTGCCTTACATGAGCCCAGATATAGACCTTAAAGTTCTTTCTTATTTATTTAGTTTTGTACATGTTGCATAGCACATTTTAGTTTTTTGTTTTAGCCTTTAGCATCTTCAGTCAGAGAAGCTGACTCAATTAAAATCAATAATTCATTATCAAATATTCCCAAACTAAAATCAGTATAAAATAAATATAAATAATTAAACCTTTAAATGATCTTGGGGATAAGTCTGTAGCACTTTTCTGAAGTTAGGGAAGCTTAATCTGCATAAAACCTTTGGGGTAATGCCCCCCCCAACACACACACAGGCAAGAGTGGGGAGAGGGGCAGAGGGAGATCTTCAAGCAGACTCCCTGCTGGGCATGGAGCCCAATGCAGGGCTCCATCCCACAACCTATGAAATCATGACCTGAGCCAAAACCAAAAGTCGGGCACTTAACCGACTCACCCAGGCAGCCCTATAACTTCACATTTTAGATGAAAAGCTTCAACTACTCTTCATGATATTAAATGAATATAGATTTTAGAACTTGAGATTGGACTCTGCCTAAATGCAGCAGTATTTTCTGCCTACAGACACTGATTAAAGTACTTACCTTCTTTTTTTTTTTAGGTGTATTAATCTTAATTCAAAGCAAACAACACAACAAAAATAAAGAAAAGCCTCATTATTGATTTTAAGGATTCTTTTCCTTTTCCATTTGCTCCTCACTTAGTTGGCATGTTGTTACACACTATTCGTACAATTGGCTCCTGGGAAACTGTGGTAAATCACAAATAGTAAATCCTGAGTTGGTATTTACTGGTTTGGCAGTAAGGTGGCATCTCTTAACCAGCTGTGAGGGAATTAGCTGAGGTGAGAATACAAGAGAATACATTCTGTATAAAAGGGAATTGAGTTTTTCCTCCTTATGCTGTCAACTCCCCTCAGGCTTAAGAACAGCCCCTCTTCCCCACTCAGAGCATTCTATAGGATAACCAGGCTGTTGGGATCATGGAACCACCTGGTGGCAGTTTGGGGAACTGTCTCTTCTTTATTGTGCCCTTTTCTTCCCCATGGTCATCTCTTTTATTTCTTCAGAGAGGGGTTATGTATACTTGAAACTTCCCAACTTTCTGTATCCTCGATGACTCACTAATCTCATGCAGAGAAACCAAAACGCTGTGGTTTTGTCCAATCCCTTCCACATTCACCCCTTTTCACTCCCTTACTTCCATCTGTTCATAAACACAGCAGAACTACAGAGAACTTTCTATATTCGTATTAAAGAAAACCAAATGCATACACCTTCAAGGAAAATTATATGTATTCAAAGAATTCACTCTTTTTAAACTCTGAAGAGCTATATAGAAATATGGCACTTCCAAGCTGTATTTCACATACTTCCTGGTTTAATCAGATGAACTTACTTCTATCGTGATTTAATCAGAAAAATGTATGTTACTGTCAATATCCTTGAAAAGTAATGAGATTACCCTCATTCATCCATTCATCAGTAAATATTAAATGCCTCTTATATGCTGGGCACTATTTTAGGAACTGGAGGATATAGCAGTGAATAAGACAGACGTAGTTCTCAAAAAAGTTATATTCTATTGTTTATGTGCATGGAGTTGGGTAGTCGAAGAGGGCATTAAAATTCTTTCTTATTCTTTGTCCAGGGTGTTTAGGTTTCATTCACTATGGCAGACCAGCATTCAGCAGGCCTCAAATGTCATCATTTGGTTTGATGGTGGCCTGGGATGCTAACTGAAGTACAACCTACAAGCCTCTGTATTATCTTTTGCTTCCAAAAACTTTTTAGATTTTATATTTTTCTCAACAACGTCTGGAAGACAACTCTGTATGCATCTGTTGTGTTTCTGCACATCTTATGAGCGAGGCATTTTCTGCCCTTTGTTTCAGGCTGTCTTTTCAAGGATATTTATATATAGAAGAGTCTTAGTAGATAGAGAGAGTGTCTCCCTCAGGAGTAAAGGGCAGGCATGCTTCCTGTCCAATATAATAAAGATGATGTCTCCCTCTGGAATAAAGGGAAGGCATGCCTAGTGCTCATTATAAAAGATTCAAGTTCCCCAAGCTCCGGGTTCCTCTCTTGTAATGCAACTCTCTGCGTGGACAGGTATCTTCTTGCTTTCTTCACGTCACCCTGTGGGAATTTGGCTTCGTGGAACTACCGCAAAAATGCCAATACTCTAGCTACTGATGTTGCTGCGAGTTATAAACTGCCCTTCATCTATGACCCAGGAGTCTTGGGTCTTCTGCCATCATCCATGAAACTTGGCAGGATAACCTGTTAGCTTGCAAATAGGAAAAATCTCAGACGTTTCACAGCTCTTGAAGGTAACTTCGTGAAGGAAACCATATTGAAATGAATGCTATTCCAAAGGTCTTATTGGTAAATGATTATTCACTACTCTAGAGCTTAAAAGGGAATAAGGCAGGGATAGAAAGAGGTGATGTTTCCTACATTCCAGTTCTTGAGAAACATGGCTACATTCCCCACATTTGGAGGGGACAGTGGAGTCAGAACTGCAAGAACAAAAGTGAAATATTGATATATCTCCTTCAGCACTATTCTTTTTTGGAGTGACTATTTTCATGTGCATTTTAATAAAATATATTCTCTAATTTGATGCCTTTTTAAATACAAATATTAAACAGGATTCCAGCCTTCTGCAGGAGGCAAGCTCCTCATTGCAAACGTAATTTACTGTATTAAACTACAGCTGTGTTCTTGCTGCTTTGCAGAAGCCTTAGGCTGACAACTAACTTTGCTGTCTCCTTTCTAGGTGTTGAGTGCCACTTCACCAGAACACAGCCTTGTTCTCTTGTTACTTCTTATCTGCAGACCCACATTTTTAGATCAGAATACTGAATTTCACACAACTTCTGGGCCCCATTCTCCCACAAAGAGGAGGGCAGCCTCTCCTACATAGTAAGTTGGCAGCTCCCTGAGACTTTTACACTTTGGGCTGTGTCTTACAGATAGATGTGGTGGATGTGATATGTTACCATCTTCATTTTCTAGATGTCTCTCTTTTCCAAGTTTTAAAAATTGTCTTGTGTATCACTTATGAATTAATCGTACAGTGAGTCACTTTTCTGTGTGTGCTCTGATGTCTGTTTTGCAATGGGTGTGACGATCGTGTACTAATTACTAATTTACTTACTTTCTAACTAATGATAGTCCTGATTTAAGACAGTGCTTATTTTAAGTTATTTAATTATTTATTTTATTAATAATATTTATTATATTAGTGTATTGTATTATATTTTATAATACTGAATATATTATTTATTGTATAAAACATTCAGTTACTATTTATATAATATATATAATAACTTATTCTTGCCATATATGGAACACATAACTAAAGATAATATGTATATATTTATGTAAATTCAAAACTATCTATATACAAAATAATTATATATAAATATGTGCCTGGATAGAACGCTAGATGGATAGGAAGGTAGGTTTTGCTGTGGGACAAATTAACCTCCAAATCTCAGTGGATTGAATTACAAAGATTTATTTCTTGTGCACACTCTATGTCTCTCATGATTGGTGAGGGATCCTGTTCCACATAGTTGCTTGGGGTTCCAGGTTGAGCCACCTTGTGATGCTGCCATCTTAGCATGTGGCCTTCTGAGGGGCCAGTGAAAGAGAAGAGAGTACAGAGAATTCATACCTTCTCTTAACTGCCTCTGACCAGATATAGTTGTCAAATCTAGGCACATGTCCTCCCTAAGTGCAGAAGGGACTGGGAAATAAAGGGAAGCACATGGAATATTAGGTGAATATTATTGCATCTGCCACAGTCACAACTAATAGAGCTGAGTGAGCAGTAGATTCATCTGTACTCCTACCCTTGGCATGGCAAGGATACATATGCTTCCTGTGGCATTGCAAAAAGTAGCTCAGCTTGAGTCTTCTTCCTGTAGCCATCGGAGGAGAGATGCCTACCCCCCAAGATGACCCCAGAAGCAAAAACACTATGCATTACTGTTGAGAGTAGGAAAAAAAGGGAATGAAAATGGAATCATGCAGCCGGGAGGAATTTGTAGAACCAACAGATGTGTCTCATGAGAGAGCCAGCGTGTGAACACCTATCGTGCGGATGGCACTGAGGCCTCAGCCAGAGAAGCAGGGGCAAATAGCAACGGAATTTTGATCACATGCCCAGTTAACAAACAGGCTTTTGTCCTTTGCTCCCTATTCCTTCTCTTGGCACCTGGCATGAGTGAAGTTAGGTTTTGTAAAGGAAGGAGAATAAATGACCCCAGAATAAAACCTCCTAGCCAATCCTACCTTGAGGATGGAGGTGGGGTGAGGAGCAAAAGACCACATGTGTGTCATGCATGTGTGTGCATGCATATACATAGAAATACACACACACACACTTCAGTGTCCTAGAACTAAAACCTCACCGGTGATGGATATCACTTTAAATCAGATATGAGATTGGAGTTTTAAAGTGAACTAGATAGGATTCTTGTTATGGTCACCTGCAAAGGCCAGTGGACTCCCTCCTGCCCTCCCCTCCGTTAGTTGTGATGTCGAGTGATGACACCAAACACACACACATCAAGAAGGTATGAAAACATTCATTACTTACATTATTGAGGGTCAGAATTCTTTGAGGGAGCCAGAAAAGGAGACTGGCCTGAGTTTTTATTGTAGCTGGGAGTGGGGCTGGGCCCACCTGTGTGCATATAGGGGCTTGTGTGATATTAATCTCCCTTCGGAGTGCCAAAGGAGAAAGTACCCAGGGTTCCTTATCAGCTCATCCAGATGTGGGGCACAAAGGGAAGAGTGAAGGCACGGCTTAAAAGTTATCAGCATCAAACATCAAAAAATGGAGTCAGAATCCTCATTGCGACTCAGTAACTGAAAATGATGAGATATGGTGAAATCTCCCTGAGGCATTCATTGGTTGAGGGTCAGAGGAAAGGTGGCATTTTGCAGCAGAAGAAAGGGAGGATAAGAGAACTTGTGTCAAGTCTCCTTTATGGCAGAATGGCCTCTGAAACAGGTTGAGACACAAAGGACTGACTCTCAGTTCTTATTGTAGACTTAAAACATAGGGTAATATGTGCCCTTGTTCCTATTGCTACTTAAGTGACCTCACAAAGGCAAAGAGATTCTAAAAAGTGCTATGTTTTATTAAATATCTGTTTAGTAGAGCACCACCCTATTAGTGTCTATCTGACCAAGCCAGGACAGGAAAGTTCAATTCTTAGGACTTGACTATAAGGACTAGATCAACCAGCTCTAAGATGAGGCCTGCCCACTAAAGCATAGGATCTGATGTGGTAACAGGGCTTGTATGGTGACATATATCTTGATAAGTATTAGTATCTTCCTCAAATAAATTATTTCATGTAACATTTAATTAGCCATGTAAAATAGTTAAAAGGCTCACGGTGGAATTATTTTAAAAAGGAAGCCTAGGTTAGGAGAGAAGAGACACTTTGGATAGGAAAAATCATGAATATTATAAAATATTATAAAATAAAATGTCCTCTATTTTCCATTGCATTTAAAAGTTATTCCCCATAGCTTTAAGGCCTTTAGTTTAAGGCCTTGGGGGATTTGGATTAAACTGAAGTTTTATAGAAGCAAGAGTTAAAGAAGTGTTAAAGTGTTGAAGAAGGAATTATATACCCTCCCCCTGCCTTTTCATGTTATATATATAAATTACTATAAATCCTAAAGTTATTTAGGGCTATTTCCCCAAATCTAGCTAATAAATGTAATTATCTGGGACCCATGTTAAAAAAAAAAATGGATTTCTAAGCCTCACCCCAGACCAACTACATCGGAATATCCAGCATGGAAGTTAATGGATTTGTATTTTTGACAATTCCATTTCCCCCAGATGATTCTGACAGCAGCCAACTTCTGATGCTCCTTCGACATGACGCATGGTATCTACTCTATTTTGGAGTAACAAGATCTCTCCTATCAGCTGAGGAAAGCCTGGGGCCGTATGATAGGAAAACAATGGTTTTTAGAACATACGAACTGTACAAAAGAACTCTTCTGGGTTTAATTACACTTAGTTGATTCTATTTTGGACATGTTGTGGAAAGAGCATATTTTGTTGGCTAATACACAGCTCATTTTGGTTGTTTGGTTGTTTGGTGAGACTATTAGTGGCATTTAGGTGGCCTTTCCTCTTTGGTCTAACAACACCCAGTCCCATACCACCATTAGGACAGGACACCTTTCACATACTAATGTCTCTTCAGATATCCATCTGCCCCCTCCCCTACCCCCAAGATTGAGCGTCTTGAAAGCAGAGAGCAAGACTTTTCTAAGGTGGAGCTTTGGCAGTTAGGATAGGGATTATTTGTTAAATAAATGTAAGAATTAATGAATGGATTAATGAATGAATATGTAAATACATGAGTGTGATAATTACATTAATTAGAGGGGTTCAAAATAATTATGAACAGGCAGATGACAAAAATCAGTTGGTAGTTCTTTTTCAAAGAGAGCTTATATGACCCTCAATAATGTAAGAGTTACCCAAAGAGTTACCCACCCAATGTCATAAAAATCTGAGCACTAAAGCTTATGTATAATGAAAGGGCAGTAAAACCCTCTCAAGGTCTTTAGTAAAAAGCAGCTGCTAAAAATTCTTAACAGGGAGAACATCCTAAGAGAGAAGTGGTAAAACGTACCCATATATATAACCTAAAAACATATATGTGTCATGCAAGAAAGCTTTACAAGTAGGAACTTGTTAAACATTTTTACTATACTTTTTATTCATTTATTAGCTTGGGTTCTTGCCTGGCATTGCCACATCTCTCTTTGTTGAAGAATTTTATGCTTGCTTGTCTATCTATTTATATGAACATCTCTGTTTGGGCCAATTTTTTTAACTCTATGTAGTATCTATCCCACACTACACACATTGGCACTTAATAAACATTATTTGAGCATGAAGATTTGATTACTGGCAAATGGCAGTTGAATATTTAATAGAAGATGACATCTTTGCATTTAAATGTACACTCATTCGTAAAATGTTAACCAGAAATAGTTGGGGGAGAACCTTAAAGAATGAGCTATCATGTTTCTAGATTATGTTGGCAATAATTCTCCACTATATTAGTTCCTTCAAAGGTGAATGATTTTTGATTATGATATAACCTTAACTTGCCATCTGTTCTGAAACAGTGTATGAAGCTTAAACTTAGGATTTTCAGCTTCACAAATTCTCCAACAATTATGGACTCTTACTGACTTCATAATTAAGTCTAGGCAAGGTTAACCTGCCATTCTGTTAATGTGATTGTTCAGCTGTGAACCTTGCAAATTCTTGTAAGTAATTGTGATCTTCGTTTTGAAAAACAAATATTTTTATAAACCTTTCAGGGAGTGAAAAATCCTATGACAAATCAGAAGGACTTTTGAGGCTTAAGAGACAACTTCAAATCTAATTCTCTGTCCACTTCCTGGGATAGATCCCCACATTGAAGAACATACGAAGTAAGGAACTTTTTCAACATCAACTCTGCCAAGGGCAGAGTTGGAATTAGAACTCATTTCTTTCTAATCCAAAATTTGGGGCAGTGTCCCACACAAGTTGAATGGGAGGATATTGTATAAACAAAGATGAAATTTATCCATGGCAAAGCATTTAGGAGCTGTGCTTTAATGAAACAATATTCTTGTGATTATGCTGCTATACATCTCTTACACGGTCAGATAATTTACAGAAACTTGCTGCTATGGGCAGCATCTGCTGTTGCTATATATGACTTGCTGAGTATTTTTCTCAGTAGAATATATACTTTGATTACTGGATAAATAGTCAGCATTTTATGAACTATATGTTCGTATACAGTTCTTATGAACTATAACTTACTTTCCACATAGTTCTCAGTAATGACCAGAAGTTTAATAACAGTCACAGGTGTTTGCCTCTGATATGAAAAGATTTCCTAAAATGATGTTAGGCCTACTACCATTAAGATGGAAGCCCCTCTTAGTTTAGCCCAGCTCAGTGCTTGCTCATTCTCTCTCTCTCTCTTTCTCTCTCTTTCAGTGGAGGCTCAACTAGTAAGAGGATGATTGACCCCAAACTCTGTGCTCCCAGACATTATTCTATACTGCCGTTCATGTGACCTGCTCCTCCATCCTTGCTGAGCCAGCCTGAGCTAATGGCCACCTCCAGTAGAGTGGTGCAGATAACTCAGGGTCCTTGCTCAAATGCACCATAACCTAGGACTCTCTCTGATCCTGTCATACACAGCAGGAGACACAGAAAGCTGCTTGTCATGAATGTTCAACGTTTTGTTGTATTCAGGATTATCTTCCCCTTGAATGGAATCAAATTTTCATAGTTGCCAGCAACTGTGGTCCTCTAAAATATGTTCTTTCATGATGAAAAGCACCCTTAACCACTTAGACCTGCCCTTCCCACATATACTAAATGCAATCCAATTTAATGAGAACATGTCTAGCCAATCCAGGTCATAAATGAATAAGTCTTTACTCTGGGTGCATTTGACATAATAGAAATTATTCTCAGAGGAGGGTTATCAATTTAAAATATACAATTTGGGTAGATATGCCACTGATTTTACTGCTGCGCTGTTCTTTCCAACACAGTCAAATGTGTCTTTTCAAAAAGCAGGGCTTCACATTGCAGTCAGGGTGTGGATAGATGAGGTCCTAGAATAATCAGAAAGCCACCCGGTTGTGCAGGTTTTCATTCTCTCATTCGGTCATTGTCTTCCCTTCAGCCTTTCAGAAGAAGAAAAATATTATTCCCCATGGCAACGTCTAAAAAAATTACATTGGGCCCATTTACACAGGAGTTCCAGAATGAAAGCAGTATTTTTTTTTTTTTTAAGTAGTGGCAAGATAACTCTGAAGTGCTCTGTCATGGAAAAAATTTAAGGGTAGAAAGAGTTGTAGGCTTAAGGTTTACAAGAGACAAATTGTTATCATCCCTTCCTACCCATCCCATTATCCTCACCACCTTTTTGTCTACTGTTTATTCTTTTTACCCTTTGTTTCTTCATTTATTCCTTCCTTTCATAAACTTTTGCTGTGTATCTCCTATATTCTAGACCCTAAGGAGATGGGGTACACCCCCACCTTCACATGGGACTGCATGTAGGAAACACAGACCATTGTAGGATAGAAAAGGGAGAGTGGGGAGGCTCCAGGGCAGTGGTTCTCAACCACGGCTGTAATTAGAATCACCTGGAAACTTTAAAAAACAAAAAACAGAACAAAACAAACAAACAAACAAAAACAATGCTAGGGATGCACCCCAGAACATTTGAATCAGAATTTCTGGAGAATGGTGGATGGTTTTTTTTTTCAGGATTCAGAACTATTGCTTTCTATGGAGAATACAAAAGGAAAGAGGAGTTCAGTAAGTAGGGTTAGGGAGCCATTTGATGTTTTTAACTTGCCTATGTTTTATGCAGGTAGCCTAATAGCCCCTGGCAGATCAAGAGAAGTTAGCCACACAAATATCAGTGGCTTTCCTAAAATTAACAAGAAAAAATACCTTTAATTCTTCTACCAATTGACACTGTGGTGATTACAAAGCAATCTACCGACCTTTGGAATTGTTGTTTACAGTCCCTGAGCTTGCTGGCTTC
Organism: Neomonachus schauinslandi; assembly: GCF_002201575.2. Classification (NCBI taxonomy): domain Eukaryota; kingdom Metazoa; phylum Chordata; class Mammalia; order Carnivora; family Phocidae; genus Neomonachus; species Neomonachus schauinslandi. The sequence goes on from NC_058415.1 coordinate 23,452,496, forward strand.
TACTATGGTGGCTGTCCTCTAGATGAGGAAGCAAGGCTCACCCGACATCTCCTCTCAATTTGGGCAGCCCACTTGCTTTACAGAACCCCAACTTTTGCTTTATGAAGTTCAAATTGTAAGGAGTGAGCCTTATAGAGAAAAGCAAAGGGAATTGAGGGAAGAGCACGTTTCCCTTCTATGGATAATGGAACTTCAGGTATTAGTCAGAAAATATTGCCACTACAAAGAGTATCCAGCCCATTTCGTGGTGGAGGAAATCGAAGCAGAGTTTAAGTGACTTACAGTACTCCCACTGTTCTTGTCTAAGACTTCCCAAAACTCAGTTGTCTAGGTTCCATGTCCCTATTTCAGTGCCATGATGCATACTTATGGAACAAACTATGTTTTGAATAAATGACAAGTATCAATCATGAAAATAAAGAAGGAAATCTCTCCATGAACAAGAAAAACCATATTTATGGAGTAGAGACACTATTAATAATAGGCCCTCAAGCTGAAGGCATGAATTTGGAGTCAGGGAAGCAGAATATTTGCTTGGCATCCCTGCCCCCGGCCCAAAAGAAAAGAAAGAAAAGGGGGAAAAAAGCAATAGTAGTAGTATTGTGGACTGTCGACAACCCCAAGGTGGTTTTGTGGAGCTATGTTGTTTGTGAAAATGACCACAGGTCTCAAATCACAGCATGGCAAATGCCAGCACAGTAGAGCCATGTTTACACATGAACCACAGATACCATTCCTCACAGGATACATGAGGTGTTAGCTGAGAAACTCTGCGCTTCATTCAGTAGTAGAAATTGTTGGATATGGCTGAGCTGGAGTCAAAACCATGAAATTTCCTTGCTATTTTGGGGCAGGGCAGTGGGAGGAAAGGGAAGGGAGGAGATGTGAAAGAGTGGCTAATGTGGACAACTATCTCTTGGCTCCTATAAATTTATAGTGCTAGTTTTTGTGGAGTTGGTTTTGTTTTTTGTTGAGCAGATAATTACAGATGAGGCAGGTAAGCATTGGAGGAAGATGCTGCTGATGTGATTTTTATGTCTTGCTTGGAAGGCAGACTGTTTAAACGTTTTGGATTTCTAGCCTGACTTGGGTTGCTCTTGTGATATTTAAGATAAAATAATCTGGAACATATTGGTGTTGAACTGCATTGGTCTATGTCAATGTCTTAGTGGGGCTATAAAGCAAGACCCCACTTCATTTGGCACAGGTAGAGTTTTACGTCATGGGAATGGTCAATCATTATTGTCAGTCAACTGGGAGTAGATCATTACGGGGCCAGGAATACGGCCTGGAATAAATCCTTAATCTAACAAAGAAAGATACTCTTCCCCTCTCTGGAATATGACGTGGATGGTCTTGGACTCTAAAGCCTAGGTACTCAAAATATTCCTGCTGAAATGGGTGAACTGATCTCTACTGGGTGGGAAGAAATTATAGACTAGAAAGGAAGTGACCCTCTGGATGAACCAGAATATTTCCTTTCCATCATCCTTGCTGTTTAATGAAATCATTTAAAATCTTACAATCTGGATTTAAAGATACGCTGGAGAATTAAGGAAAGAGCATGATTTATACATCAGACAATGAAGGCAGATGGAGGTTTGCAGCACCCCCTCTAAAGATACAGTGGTGTAGCAGAAACAGACACTCTTAAGGATGTCCATATCCAGCATAGGGGTGGTCCTGTCACAAGGGGACAGTGAGAGCAGAATTAGAGGACATAAGCCAAAGGACATGAGAGTCCGGATTCTGAATATCAAAGAAGCAACAGTGGTAACTCAGAGAGAACTGGTAGACAATGTGCAAGTGGGGGCTCTGAGTAAATTACAAATTGGAGATATAAATAAGTGGATAATATAACTTCAATTAGAGCTAAATCGGTGACGTTTGTACTCTGACTGGCAAATATCCTTAAGAGATGATCCAGGAACGAAGCAGGTATTCTGAATACATTGCCAAACATTGTCATCTGTTGTCCTTACAAGCCAGGCCTGATAGTAAAAACTGCTAACAAACCTGTATTACATGTTTCTTCTGTGTCACATACAGTGCTAATACTTTAAAATTCTTAGGATAACATTTTGAGTTTCATATCACAAGCTTTCTTTTGTCAGTGAGGAATCTGTGGCTTTAAAAGTTTAAATAAATTGCCCCAAATCAACAGCTAGTAAATGGTGGAGGTGGGAATCAAAAAGAGATCACTTCTTCCAAAGCCTGAGCTCTTGACCACCACACTACGCTATCCATTAGGAACCAAAGATGAAGGCATGGGAGTGGTGGGGATGGGAGGAGCAAGATGGATGGAACTAATATAATTACACAATTTTAGGATATATCAATATAATCAGTTTTTCAGGAAAAGAAAGAATAAAACATTTAAACTGTGTCAATTATAAGATACTCTTGCTTTCGGAAATATTGAAGTAAGAAAAACGAATATTATAGAATATGGGAAATATGGTACATCAAGTGCTTCCCATGTTCTAAGGCTCTTGTGTATTATCTTATTTAATGTTTATAATGATCCTCAGAGAAGTAAATGACTTGTTCAAAGTTAAATAATGGGTCAGCAACAGCACCAGAATTTAAACCCATACCTGCCTGCATATCAACTCAATATTTAGAGGGTACAAAGCTTCAGTTCCTAATTTTTTCTCCCAAGACAGGATCCCACGATTCCACACTTGAAAGAATGGCCTTAGATGTGGTTTCCATAATTGCTGCTCCTGAAAGCAATGTAGGTGAGAGTTCTACAATCACCTTCAGCCATTTTGGATGCATTAGAGAAAATGGTAATGGCTTTTGCGCTTTACCTAGTAACCACCACTTTCAGGAGCTCTACTTTAGAGCCAAGTTACTTATGTGATTTTGAGCCAGTTTACTTTGGAATCTAACACTGAGGTGGTTCAAGGCATCATACATGAAGGGTTATTATTATTTCTTACCTAGAAAAATATAAATATATTCCAGTGCGTCAGTTTCTCTCAGTGTGCAATACTCTTTGTGCTGTATACACATTTGGAAACTGCAACAAATGCTTTTGGAAAAATTAATTTAAGCTGATATTTATTACCCTTCTCGTTAAATGAATTAAATATAAATTCCTAAAAGTTTCCTGCTTATAATTGAAGACAATACAAGGAGCATTTGTCTCGCTGAGTAACAGAATTCTGAAAAATTCAATTACCACAGAAGAGTACTTACAACAGGAAGTCCAACTGGATTGTTGGAGATTGACTATATCATCATACACACACACACACACGAGTATGTCTATATGTACATGGATGTGTACACTACCCACATATACATATGCCCTTGGAAGAATCATTTGACCTCTAAAAAAAGGTAATGGATATAAAAATATCTCTAGATAAATACATTCACACATCTCAGGCATAAACACACATACTCAAATGTATACATGTGCATATACACGCACTCCTCATCGAAGATAGTCCTGAAAAATTGTGAATTGAATTTTTCTTTAAATAGATTTTAATTAACTTGATGAGCCAATATTTAACTGAATACTTTTCAATAAAATTTGTTCTTGCTCTCTCTTTTGTTTTATATATTTAAATTTTTAATTTGCATTTATTTTAATTTTTAAATTGAGGTGTAATTGACAAAATGACTTCTTTTTTAAAAGTGAAAATTCCTGGGCACCTGGGTGGCTCAGTTGGTTAAGCGACTGCCTTCGGCTCAGGTCATGATCCCGGAGTCCTGGGATCGAGTCCCACATCAGGCTCCCAGCTCAGTGGGGAGCCTGCTTCTCCCTCTGACCCTCTCACCTCTCATGCTGTTTCTCTCTCTCTCTCTCATAAATAAATAAATAAAATCTTTTTTTTAAAAAAAGTGAAAATTCCTTAGGCGGTTTATATGATTTACAAAAGAGAAGTATACACTCTTCTCAAACAAGTTGTCCATATTTTAAATATATACATATATTGCATTTGTTCCATCAATGTCAGTCCACTCAATGCACCTACTGTGAACATAGCATTCTGCCAGGTGCTGAAGAAGCCATGTATTATGTGTGTGCACAAGCGTGTACACACACACACACACACACAGAATTAACGTATGAATTTGTAACCAGAAACTTATTGAAATAATAAAAATTCTTTGGTCTCCCCGCAGTCTATTGGTCCTTGGGAAGCTATTAACTGCATATGGAACCGAGCTCTCCTGGGCACTATTAGCAACACAGTCTGTCCTTAATCTCAGTCTTTTAGTCTAGACCAGACATTTACACTTGATTCCCATATGCAAATCCAAGCCCACAGCCAGATAGTCCAATATATTCATTTTAAAGTCCATTCTACAACTTCAAAGTCAACAACAGATTGAGAACATTAGTCCAAGCAGAAAAATACACGTTCAGATCCTAAAACTCTTCACTGCTTGTAGGCTGTGTGGGAAAGCGAAGGGTAGCTGAAGCAAGGACACCTGATGGGGAGAGCATTTCGGTGTGGTTCAGCAATCATTTGTGAGTCCAGGTTGGTGTGCTGTTGAAAATCCTTCAACAGTTATGTAATACCAAGAAATTGGCCCCCTCAAGCAATAAATTGCTTTTATATTCACCACAACACAACAACAAACTGGCTGTCAAGTTTGGCAACCATTTGAAAAGAGGCGGACCTCCTCTCTGAACTCTGAATGGAAACATTATTTTTCCTCTACTAGAAGCCATCATCACTCTTTCACCATAAGGAAGGTCACCCCATCTTTCACAAAAGATTTGCCTGCTTGTAATTACTGCCTGCAGCATACAGAAAAACGCAATCTTTTAAAATGCTAACTGTGTTATACTTAGACCCAAGGGAGCCGGGGTACCAATGTAACGCAGCCTTACCAGTTTGTCTTAGCAAGACCGTACAGTGCTGATTGAAAACAGCTGAACTAAATCAACAGTTACCTTGAGCCAGGGGCCTTTGGAGAGCAATTAGAGTCAAGGCTTGGGTTTTGAACCCAATATGCTCTGTCAGTCTCAATGATTTGTGTTTGTTGTACTCAGTCTCATTTCCTGCATGAAATATGAGGCTGTATAAAGAGGAAAAATTCCCAAGATTAAAAAATATTTGACCTCAGTGCATTTGTGAGCATAGAAGTACACATGTCTAAATGACCATTTGGGTTTGTAGTACAAAGTTCTATTGATGTTGGCAGCCTGAGCTTCCCCGTCTCAAAGCCACATGAATGGTTTCGAGTTTCAGCCAAAAAATGTTTTCCACATGCTTTAGTGTGGGCCAATTTACACAGTAGATTTCGTGGAGACTGCGGCCAAGTGCTTCATAAAGGGCTGCCTTCTCTGGGATCAGGGAAACCACAACAGACACATTGCTAATGCAATCTAATTATCTGCTTGAATATTTTTCCAGATGTATCCAATGTCTAAAAATACTGCAATAAAAAAGGTATTATTTGGCTCCCTTGACTGAAACAGTGGCATAAAGAACCTGTTTGTCTAGAGGGAAAGTTATGACATTGTACCTCTCTGACTGCATTTAAATCAGTCAAACAAAACAGTACCCACAGGGTGGGCCATGCTCTCTGTTTGAGTGAGCCTTCCAAACTGAGACCTTCGTATAAGAGATCATTTCTTTGTATAAAGGGGTGACCCTCTCACTTATAAGTTAATTCCTCTCATTTGTGGCTTCCTAATTTGATTGAGGTTGGTTAGTGTAATTCATGACAAAAAGAATCCATGCTTTTTCCACTAAGCTCACGGTACGCCTCACACAACGAGACAGCAGACCATTTCCTTCCTGTCAGGGGAGAAAAATCTTTTGACGAATAAGTTGAGATTTTTACCCTGTCCCCATAGAAAAACTGGCTGTTCTGAAGGTCTTAATGTTTCCCTTTTGTTTTCCTTCAGCAGGATTTATTTTTGTATAGCAAGCCCCATACTTCAGCCTAGTTTCCTTTGTGTCCTTTGGATCTCAGCTAGTCCAGCAGATACATGATGTTATGCCAGGTTATTGTTCAAGTTGTTGGCAACAATGCTCATTCCTAACACATCCAACTGCCTAGGAGAATACAAGCGCATTCAGTAGGAATTTGTTGAACTAAATTGAGAGGTCAGTTTTACCAACCTGTGTTTTTACACACGCCTTTAACAAAGACTTTAGAAGGAACTATAACATTCCAAATAAATAACTAAGGCTAGGCAAAACATACACACGCACACATGCACACACACATACACACACAGTCACGTTTTCCCAAGAAACTGAAAAACTTTATGAAAAATCTGTATCTTTGTCTTTTTTTTTTTCAATCCTCCTTCAAGCACCAAGGGTGGGAGAGGGATGCGTTCTGTATTAAACCTTTCAAGACGTAATAAATCAGAGGAAAGATGTTACCTTCACTATTTTAATTTGTCTCAGTCACTACCACAAAACACTGTGCCAGCTTCTCTGATTTCCATACTGCACCACTAGAGTGAGAGAGATGCCCAACATGGAGATAACTTTAAACAGTTATATACCGAAGTTGTGGCTGAAACTAACAAAAAAAGGAAGCGGCGTGCCAAGGACTGCTGTGAGCTAATGATGAGGAAGGGAGCCCCCCAGGCCGGGTCATTCCATCTTTCTTAACTGAGCTCTTCTCCTTGCAAGGAGCATTCTTACTGATTGATTTGGCTCTATTGTTTCTTGTGAAATCTTGAAACCGTATTTTCATTCACTCCATTGTTGGTTTGTGTTTTTTTTTCCCCCTCAGCTGAGATATGGTTTCAAAATCTGTTCATGTTCCCTGAAAGAGATCCGTAGGGAGTGAGGTCACCTGGGTTTTCCAATTAGAAAAAAATAAACAGTTAATTCCTCTGGCAGTCCTTTTTTATTAGATGACCTCCCCTCCCAGCAATGTATGATTATCCTATTTCCATGTATCATCAAGATATTCTCAGGGAAGTGGGGGCAGACAAGACAGCAATGAGATGCTAGTCACTTTGGCAAATAGAGAATATTTTATTTAAAAATTCATTGTGTTTGGTATCATCAGAAAGAATGCCTCGTGATCAAAATAATTAGTGCTAAGTTATGAATAACCTCATAATCGTCTCAGGCTATTTGCATTTTAAGGAAGCATGTAAATTAATCCCAAATAATATTTAACTTGTTTATTTCAGGCAATGTGATAAAATTGAAAAAATCAAAAACTTGGGGAAAACAAGATTTGATATCTGGATCTCAGCTCACAAGCCAGCCTGCCCAGCTTACAGCTTTGCTCTTGATGTAAGTGTTCTGAGTTTTCACATATGATTCTCTCTCTAAAGCTCTAGAGAGAATGCACTCTTTTAGGGATTCCCCCTTTTAAGGAAGCTGGTTCCCTTCACTAACTTCCTTTGTCTGACAGTATTGTTAGTACATAGGGTAATTGTAAGCCCAAGAGTTACTGTAGCACAAAATAAAGTGGAGCTCTGAGATCTAAATTTGAGTTTTAGAAAATGCTGTCCATAACCTTCATAATTGTTTTGGACAAATAAAGCCAAAATACATTTTTTTTAACTTGTCAAAGAGCAGGTTAAGAAATGAGCCACTTTGAACTGAATTGCTAGGAATTAGACTTTCATGGCTCCTAAAGTTGGCTACTTTGGTTTTGGAAGTTTTGGTTTTGGTTTTCATGGTTTTGAAGATCACAGCATGACATAAAGCAGTGTTTCTCAAAGTGTAGTCCATAAATCATTTGTGTCCTCTGGCGGTTTTTTAGCAGAGTTTAGAACATTCAGAGGAAAAAGAAATTAAAACAAACTTTGTTCCCAGGTATTTAACAAATTTAAAATGTAAGATTAAATTCTCATTGAGGTCTCCGATGTTCTTAAGTCATTAACATCTTAAAGGTAGCCACTCATTGAAAGGACTCTGATGATCAGACATCAGCTTCCAGTCAGTTAATTGGATGCAATGCATTTAGGTTAACTTATTTTCAGATTATTTGCATGTTACTTGTTTGTATTTGTTTACTTTTGCCTTTTTAAAAATTATTATTGAGGTCTATTATTAGATTTCTAATTTTATTAAAGAAGCAATTACGTACACAAGTAGTTTATGCAAACATAAAATGGTTATAAAAGTAGAGACAGAAATACACCACCACCATAATCATTTTTGGTGACCAGTTTCAGAGTGAATGTAGAATGGGATTGCATATATGCTGAAACAAGGGGAGAGCAGCTAGAAGCAGCCAGATATAAAAAGTGAAAATAGGAAATCCAAAAATAAACAATGGAAAATTTTATTTAAGAAGGCTAGCAATCATTTTGACCCTGGTGTGTAGTGTGTGTAGTAAATTGCCTTTCATAAAACTTGGTTAAATAGTGGCATGAAGCCATCAAACTTTGCATGTAAGTACTACGTACCTCTCTGGTTTAAAAAATGATATTTTTCTATAGAAATATTTCCCAGTTTTAAATTGCTGGATTTTATCACTGAAGGAAAGGGAGATATCAAACCTACAGAGGCATAATTCAGAAGTTATATTTCATGTAGCAAAAACAGGTATAGGTGCAAGTCATACTTTTTCAACGTAACTAAAACTAGCTACAAAGCTAATAACAAATAATGAGCTCAAAGTGAAAGCATAGTAAGAATTGGCAAGACTTCCCTATCATATGAAAATTGCATATCATGGAACATTAATGGCATGTAATGTGTGTGGTCTAGGAGATATTTTGCTTTCAGTTGGCGGTGTGCGTGTAAGGTATGAATCAGGTCTTGGCTAATACATGATATGTGCGCAGAGGAGAAGTGTTTGGTGATTTTTATTTTGTTCTGTTAACCATTCAAAATTTGTGGTGGAGAACATTAGTAATGTCGTTGTTTTTCTGAAGCATGATGTGCATTGGGAAAAGAGTATTGGTACTGTTCCTAACAAGGCATCATGCATGTGCACCACAAGGAACAGGATTGCTACACGATACAAAGTGTGACAAAACTGCCAATGTGCATGCATTGCTATTAAGAGTGAATGGCTGGTGATCAACAATATGCCTCCTGATCTTGGTACTGTGTTGAAGGAAATACAGAAATTTGTGGATATAATCAGATGGCAATATATGTCTTGTTAGCATAGTCTGGGAAATGAGATTTTTCTTTTCCATGCTGAAGTATGCTAGCTTCCAAGAGGAAATTTCCATAACTTTTAAAATGATGAACTATAACACACACAGAGGAAAAGGTACAAAACACAAAAATGTACAATATAATGAATCATTAGAAATCTTTTTAACTACCACTTAAATAAAGAAATAGAATCTTGTCGACACTGAGGAAGTACCCTTCTCAATCACATTTCGTTCATTCTCTTAGATATGTATAATGATTTCTCCTTTGATACTCTCTGTATTTCTGTTACTCTTGTATGTAGCCATAAATAAAATGGCTAATATTAACTGGTTTTAAACTTTATATAAAGGCATAGTTTAAAAGAATTTCTTTCGATAATAGGTTTGTAAGATTCAGTTAGGTTGTTGTACAAAGCTCTAGTTGGTTCACTTCAATTATGGCACAAAATTCCAGTATATTAACAAGCATGAGTTATTTATCTATCCTAACATCCTTACTTCCTGATGGATATTACAGTTGTTTTCAGCTGTGACAAAAATTGTTGCCGTGAACTTTTATTTACAGGTTTCCTTACACACATGTGGATGTACTTCTCTAGGTATATACCCAGGAATGGAATTGTTTACTATTATTTGGTCACAGAATATTGTTTTGTTTTGTCACAGATATGTATGGGAAAAGACAGTATTAAAGTGGTTGAAACAATTTTCACTCACGTTAGCTCTGTATGAGAGTTTCTTGTTCATTTTTTCACCAGCACTTGGTATGGTCAGACTTTTAAATTTGCCCAAGCTCATGGATGTATAGAAAGACATCATTATAGTTTTAATTTGCACTTGAAGGAGAGAATTATTTAGAGGAATCTTTGACATAATAAATGAAATTTTAAAATATCTTCATAAAATTAGTAATACCAGTAAATTTTTCAGAAAAAGCAGTGATCACACTTACTCCAAAGAACCTTTAAATGGTCTATCAATGGTCAACATTTGATAAACACTGGCATGGTATAAAGTGCCAGTGACTAAGAGCTAATGACAAAGATTCTAGGACTGCCTTGGCATTGCAGCTTTGACAATCTGGAAGAATTATTAATACTTCTGAGTTTCTCTTCCTTCATCTGGAAACTATATCTCATACAGCTGCATTGATTTGCTCATACTGTTTTGTCTAAATGAGATAATATGAAAACATATCTTAAAAACCATTCTGCTGCCAGTTATGATGGGGTAGCTGGTATCAGACTCAGTGAAAAACTTTGAAAGTTAGGTACAATGCAATAACAAAAATGAAAACAAAACAAAAAAAAGGGGGTTTTGAAGGTACTAGAGAACAACCAAAATAATGAGGACATGAGTGGCTAAGATTCTAGATGAATTTACATTTTGCAATTTCCCTTCAAGGCATTTTCTGACCACTAATCAGTATTTGAACAGGGAATGGTGCTGAGAAAATAAATATAAAGCAATAACTAAGCTAAGCAGAGATTATCACAGCTTCAGGATTGTCTAAAGAGGAGGGGTTTTAATAAACACCTCAGAACCCTGAACCCTGAACACCTACTCTCCAGGAGTAATAGCAAGACAGAAGTAGACTAGTCTTTACTGAATCAAGGTGATATACCCATATTCTATATGCCTGACAGATGAAACCTAAATCCTCTTTGGAGGAGATAACATCATTCAGCAGCACTAGCTTAATTCATATACATCATTTAGCATTTACTCAGAAATTACCAGTCATGCCAAGAAACATAACCAAAGCTGCAAAAATCAAGAGAAAATAGAAACAAATCCATAAGTGATCCAGCATTAGAACTCGCAGACATGAACTTGAAGATTATTGTGACAAGTTAAAAAAATGGAATGGGGAAAAAATGGAATGGGGCAGCGTAGAAAATTTCATAGCAAATTAAGAAACTATACAAATAACAAAATAGAAATGTTTATAATTAATGCATTTAACAGCTGATTAGATAATTAATAAACTAGAAGATAGCTTAGTAGAAAATGTCTAGATTCAAGCAATGAGAGAGAGAAGAAAAGATAGTTTAAAAAACCATAGGAGATATATGGGACACAGTGAAAAGATTGAATTTATGTGTAATTGGAGTCCAGAAGAAGTGAGATAGAATGGGATAGAAGCTTTTTTAAAAATATCATGGCCTGGAATTATCCATAATTGTTGAAAGGCCCATTGATTCAAAAATATCTATAAATCAAAACCAGGGCAAAATCAAAGAACATCACAACTAGACATATCATAGTAAATCTGCTGAAAGCAAAAGACAAAGAGCTAATCCTAAAAGTATCCATAGGATAAAAAGAAATGTTACCTTCAAAGGAACATTAAAGCAATGGCTGAATTTTCAGTAGTATGATTTCTTTCTTAAAAGTTTTTAAGAATTCTCCAAAGGATCTCTCTAGGCATAAAATATTCTTTGCAGGAAAGTTTTAAAGTTTTATTTGATTCATTATAGATATAGGAAATTACATTTTCTGTTCCTTCTGTTAATTTGGATAGTTAATTTTTAAAAAGGAATTTGTCTATTTCTTCTAAATTTTAAAATTATTTGCATAATATTTTTAAATCATATGCTCTTTTTGTTTTTTGAAGTGTACTTTCTAAGAATATCTTCTTTTATTTTCATGCTACTGGTAATTTGTCATTTATTTCTGTTTTTTTTTTTCTTTTTCTATTGCTTTTCCTAAGGGTTTATCAATTTTATTAATACTTTTAAAGAATAAACCTTGGGCTTTGTTTATTTTTCTTTACCGCATTCTGTTTTTTATTTTATTGACCACATCTCAAATATTTTATTTCTTCTACTTCTTTGATTTTATATTGCTGTTTATTTAGATGGTTGCTTACATCTTTGATTTTCAGGCTTTTTTCTTTTCTAATATAGTAATTTTGACCTATAAATTTCCCTCTAAAATTACTTTAACTCATTTTATAATGCCAGCATAATCTTAACACCAGAGGACGATCTAAGAATTTTCCTATGTGTCATAATGGCCAACTTCTCTCATTAAAATAAATGCATTTTTTTCCAAAGGAAATATTAGTAAAATCTACCCAGAAATATAAAAAAGAGTAATATATTATATCCAAGTAGGCTTTCTTCCAGTAATACAAAATTGATTTAACAATAGAAAAATTGGGGCGCCTGGGTGGCTCAGTCGTTCAGCGTCTGCCTTCGGCTCAGGTCATGATCCCAGGGTCCTGGGATCGAGCCCCACATCAGTTTCCCTGCTCAGCAGGAAGCCTGCTTCTCCCTCTCCCACTCCCCCTGCTTGTGTTCCCTCTGTCGTGCTGTCTCTGTCAAATAAATAAATAAATAAAATCTTTAAAAAAATAGAAAAATAAATCAACATTATTCACCACAACAAAAATAAACTTTTTTAAAAAGTACAATATGATCATCATAAAACATTTTTTTTAAAAAAGCATTTAGTTAGATTCCACAACCTTCAGGATAAAAACCTTTGGTATCATTAACCTGACCAAAAATGTCTACCAAAAAATCTACAATAAAAATATATTTAATGGTGCAATAACTAAAGCTTTCCTCCTGAGACTGGAAGTGACAAGCATGTCCTGCTTTTACCTCATCTTCAATATCATACTGGAGGTTCTACCCAGTGTAATAAAATAAGAAAAAGTAACAAAAAGATATAAGAAACAGAAATGTACAAGTGAAATTGCCATTGTTTATAGATAACATGATTGTGCTAATAGAGAATTATCAAAAGAATCTATATATGAAGCTCTGAAATTAATAAATTTAGTAAGGTAATTGGCTATAAAATCACTATATTAATTATGGTCCTACACACTAACCACAGAAAAAAATTTTAATGAAATTTTAAAACATCATTTACTCTAATAACAAAACAGAAATTATGTAGCAAAAAATACATGAAGAGAGCTATATAAGAGCTCTAAAAATAAAAACCCTAGAAAACATTGCTGTGAGAAATTAAAGTGTAAACAAATGGAGGCTATATCAAGTTCATGGATTAGAAGACTCAAAAGTGAAGAAAGTTATTCTATAGATTCAATAAATTACAATTAATATGTAGACGATCCCAATGGAAGGAGTAGTGAAAACTGATACACTGATTTTCAAACAGTTTTCACAGAATAAGAACAAAGTGGGAGTACTTATATTTCCAAATATCAAGGCTTATTATGAAGTAACTACAACAGTGGTATTGGTGTCAGAATAGACAAATAGAACACAACAGAGGAGCCAGAGAGAACCGTATGTTTATAGTCACCTGGTTCCTCTTTGCAGTATAGTGGGGGGAAAGAATGCTCTTTTCAATAGGTACAGTTGGATCAATTGAATATCCATGGAGATTTTTAAAAAGAACCTTTACCTCACACTTCACACTGTATATAAAACCATTTTCTAGTGGGTCGAAGACTTACACACAAAACATAAAACAATAAAGATTCAAAATATAAAAGAATATCTTTTTTTTAAAGATTTTATTTATTTATTTGAGAGAGAGAGAATGAGAGACAGAGAGCATGAGAGGCAGGAGGGTCAGAGGGAGAAGCAGACTCCCCGCCGAGCAGGGAGCCCGATGCGGGACTCGATCCCGGGACTCCAGGATCATGACCTGAGCCGAAGGCAGTCGCTTAACCAACTGAGCCACCCAGGCGCCCCTAAAAGAATATATTCATTGTCTTGGGGGTATGCAAAAAATTCTTTTAAACACTAACCATATAGAAGTACAGAAACAGTAACCATAATACAGAAGATTGATAAATTCTTTTTGATTGAATTTAAGAACTTCTCTTAATAAACTTAACAGATACTACTAAGTAATGAAAATTCAAGTCACAGAGTAGAATTATGTTCACAATAATAGAGCCAAAAATAAGGAAATCCTGCAAATTAACAAGAAAAAAAACCCAGAAAATCTTATGTAAGAAAGACAAATGACAAAGAAAGACAAACTGAGCCTGGGTGGCTCAGTTAAGCGTCTGCCTTCAGCTCAGGTCATGACCCCAGGGGCCTGGGATCAAGTCCCATGTGGGGCTCCCTGCTTCACAGGAAGTCTGCTTCTCCCTCTGCCCCTCTCCCCACTCGTTCTCTCTCTCTCTTTTAAGTAAATACATAAACTCTTTTAAAAAAATGGACAAACATTTCCTAAATAGGTAATAAGCACATGAAAGGGTAATCAGTATCATTAGCCACTAGGATAATACAAATTAAAACTACGATGTGATATCACTACATGACCACTAGAATGTATAAAATTTAAGGGGAAAAAAAGATAAAACCAAGTGTAGAGGAGAATACAGAGCAACAGAAACTCATTCACTGCTAAAGGGAGTATAAACTTCTGTCTGGCAGTCTGACATATGACCATATGATACAGCAATTCCATTTCTAAGTACCAATGAAAAAGCATACATATATGCAGCAAAAGATATGTATAAGAGGGATCATAGCAATATTATCCAACATAAAAATGAAAATCAATCTAAATGCTCAATAATAAAATGAATAATAAATTGTGCTATATTGTACAATAGCATACTAGCAGTAATGAAAAAGAACAAGCTACTGCTACATGCAACATGGGTGAACATGACAGGTACAATGTTGAATGATAGAGCAGAGACAAAAGACTACATATTTAATTCTATTTATATAAAATTCTAATACAGGCAAAACTAATACGTTGTGATAGAAGTCAAAATAGCAGTTGTATTTGGTGAGAAAGTCATGATTGGGAGGGTGCATGAGAGAGACTTCTGGAAGTTGGTAAATTTGATCTGAGTCATGGTTAACAACTGTGTACATAAGTAAAATTTATTGAGCTGGATTTGTGTATCTTATAGTATGTGTGCTATACCTCACTACTAAAGTAAACAAACCAACAAATAAATGAATAACTTAAACAAAAGAGAAAATTGAGGAATGCTTATTCATTCTTCTCCTATCTCAGCTGATGAGATGGAACATCTTGGCTGATTATAGGGACATTACAATTTTATGTCTCATACTTAATGTTTTCATGAGGTTCCTAAAATAAGAAAATGAGACTCTCCAATCCAGACCAAAGAGCATGGTGGGGCAAAGGAGAACTCAGTATGTTGCTAAAGGAGAGAAAATGATCTCTGAGCGGAGCTTACAGAGGGGGATTGTCTCTTACATTATGTTGCATGATCCTTAATGGTAGTGATAGTAAAATACTCATCTCAGCACACCCAAGTGTGTATGTAGCAAAGTACCTAGAACATAGTAATGATTTAAGCTGATATTTATTCAGGGCTTACTCTGTGCTCTGTGCAGGATTCTTATAAGTATGGTCTCAATTAATTCTCACAAAAACCTGTGAGGTAGCTAAGATTTTGTCCCCATTTTAAAGCTGATAAAACTGAGACTTATGGTAACTACTTCACATGCCAAATCATCCAGTTTTTGTGAGTGATGCGCCTGGGTGGCTCAGTTGGTTAAGCATCTGCCTTGGGCTCAGGTCGTGATCCCAAGGTCCTGGGATCAAGCCCCACATCAGGATCCCTGCTTAGCGGGAAGTCTGCTTCTCCCCCTCCCTCTGCTGCTCCCTCTGCTTGTGCTCTCTCTTAAAAGAATAAATCAAATCTTAAAAATAAACAAATAAATAAATAAATAAGAAAATCCAAGGCATTACAAATCTTGAGACTATGTGTATAACTATCATACTTCTAAGAAAGCAGTTGGGTATATGAGGCAGGAATCTTCTCTATATCTCCCAATTATAGAATTGAAAACAATCCATTTATTTATTAAGTTTAAACTCTGGAATTCCTCCTCCCTAGGCTGTAAGATCCTTGAGGCAGGGATAATATTTTATTCATCAATGAGTCCCCATTTTCTACCACAGTGCTTGGCTCATAATAGATGATGAATCAAAGATTTGTTCAGTGAGGTGGCTTGATTTGCCATGGTTCTAGGGTTACTATAGAATCTATCCATTCCTATACATGTGTTTGTAAGTAAAATGGAAATTGCCTCTCACAGGGAACTTTACAAGGTAATATGAATATTCACAGAGTCCTGATGCAAATTGTGGGAACTTGATGGTATCTGCTAAATCCGAAATTAACAACTGCTCCAGAAAGAAAAGAAAGAAGAGGAAAGGAGAGAGGAGAGGAGAGAGAAGAGGAGAGAGAGAGAAGGAAGGAAGGAAGGAAGGAAGGAAGGAAGGAAGGAAGGAAGGAAGGAAGGAAGGAAGGAAGGAAGGAAGAGAAAGGAAAGGAGAAGAGAAGAGAAGAGAAGAGAAGAGAAGAGAAGAGAAGAGAAGA
>NC_058415.1:23789437-23893055 GCF_002201575.2 Neomonachus schauinslandi
TTAACATAAGAATAAAAAAATAAATAAAAAAAAAAAAAAAAAAAAAAGTGGGTGCTAAAGTGACATTGTCAATTCCAAAAATCATGAATGATTTTAAGGCTTTTAACAAAACAACTTAAAAGTTTGACATTTTAATTTATTGCTGTACTGCTTCCTATAACTGTACTTTGATTGGTTCCGACTACTTCCCAAGTAGTAACTTTTTCACATGAAATATAATTTACACTTTTAGACGAAATCAGATAGGAACAGTGAAGGCATGAGTAATGTAAATATAAACCTCTTCTTAAAAAGCCAATATTCTGCATTATTTTTCTCATTTTAAAAATGTTAATGTCAGTAGCCACAAACATACAAAGAGCTGGATGTATTTAATTTCCACAAAAAGATATTGGAAACTCATTTGTATAATTTTGGAATCTCACTGAAGAGTGTGAAAAATAAATTTGTTACTCTATGTCATAAAAACAAAAGAAAAGTACACTAATAGTCTGATCCCAAATATCACAAATGTTGGACTTCAAAAGCTACACTGAGAAGAGACAAAGTAATGAAATAATGTCTAATCAATATATTTGAATAATGTAAGATTAAGATCATTAAGTAGTCGGTTAATGTTTATCATTTCAATCAAATCAAAGTTTTAATGGAGGAAAGTATTGGCATGAGTAACTCAGTAGAATATATCATCAAACAATTTGTATTAAATATATGAGTACTTTGCTCTTTATTTGAATGTAAATTCTGGGAGAAACTCAATTTTGTATATTCATGATATTACAACTAGATAATGAAATGTGCTGAAAATGTCCTACTAAGGAGAATTGGTAAAACTGATGCAATTTCTTATTGTTTTTCCCAGCTCACTGCTCAGCATCCTCTTCTGTAATAGGACAGAAAACATGGTATGGTTAATCCAAAGCGCTAGCTTAAAAGGAAACTGGCTTCTCCCCTAGACTGCTTGTTAACCATTCCTTTACCTGGTCAGAAGAGGTCAATATGAAACTAGGTACGTTAATTTAAACAGTTCTCCCTTTGATCTGTCCTCAAATAATCATCAATGTTATGCCCAGAAAAGACAGAAAGAAAGCAGATTAAGTAGCAATATAAATACAGTGGAAACAAGATATGCTGTAATTTATGTGCCAGCAGATAATTGATAATAGAATGCTTTGTAATTAAACATAATACATCCCATATAAACACAGTGTTATGTTTCAGTAACCATATTTCTGGAATACAGTAACTAAATACAAAAACAGAGAGCCATTAAATTACTTAGAGTGAAACTTTTAACAATATTGAACTTTTCTGTCAGGATTTAGATTGTGATAAATTGACTTAGAGTTTATATTATTAGTTAAAAATAAAATATTAATGAAAAAAGGTTTTCAAACACTTTTGCTCGCCAACATTTGCCTCTAATAATTAAAATGCCAGCTTATTCAATGCTTATATCATAAAAATAACAATTCAGGGCGCCTGGCTGGCTCAGTTGGCAGAGCATGCGACTCTTGATCTTGGGGTCATGAGTTCGAACCCCATGTTGGGCATAGAGCTTACTTAAAAAAAAACACAATTCAATATTATTTTTAATACCATATATTATAATTACCATATATTGACTATATAACTTGTTTTCATGTTCAATCACCTGCAGGGATACCTATATTTCTTCAAAAGGAATAAATGCATTTCTTTCACATAGGGATATGTCAGGTCACCCTTAAGAAGTCAGACTTTATCAGATGACATGGTTACCTGGTACTTTGGGGACTATTCACACAGAAAATCCAGGTAATTTAGACAAGGATATGGGTTTCCTCTTAAAAAAAAAATTAAAAATCAACTTTAAATTATAGGGTTAGCTGAGTGCAAAGTCCTAAAGGCATCAGCTAATTAAGTAATGTTCTGCTGCCCTGCGGCTATCTACAGATTGCATTTAAAAAGTAACTGATAGATCAAGTTACATAGAACAAAACACACACACACATGCCCATGCACACATGATACACCTGAGTACACAGTAAATGAGTGCATATAAAGATTGGTGAAAAATGAATAAGATCTGGAATCAAGTTAATAGTGTTGTATTAATGTCAATTTTCTCATTTTGATATTGTACTACAGTTATGTAAGATGTCACCATTTGAGAGAAGGACACATGGGACTCTGTGTACTATTTTTGCAACTCCCTGTGAGTCAATAATTATTTCCAAAATAAGAAGTTTTTTTTAAATAATCCCATGATAATATGCCCCAGTGAAATGACATATTGCTAATATGTAGAATGCTGGATCAGTACCACAGAAAAAGATCTAAATGTAAATCTTTTTTTAAATGGGGCATTAATTTGCGGTCATTTCTACCACTTTTTGATCCAAAGCTTTAAAAAAAAACAAAACAAAACTAAGTTTAGGTTAGGATTCGGGTCTTTATCAGAGGTGTGCTGGTAAATGTTTAAGAACCAGTTCTTGAGAAGGGAGCTCTAATTTGTAGCATTTGCCATTTTCCATAGTGTAAATATTCCACCATGATCATTTTAAACTACAAGTGTAATAACCAGCTCACAAAATTCCTGAATATTTAGCAATCCATTCTCATATGAAACCTGTTTCACCAAGAAAGAAAATGGGCTCTTGGCCCCTTGGACTGTTTGCCCCATGGAGAGGGTGCAGCAGGACAAGGGCCAGAGTGATTTAAGGTCCCCCTTGTCTGAATTAAATCATCATCCCATATGCCAACTTCATCCACCTAATTCTCTCTTGTTATTCACTTTATATCTGAAAAGGATTTAGCCAAGATTAGAAAAATCTGATAAAATTTGGAGAAGACATACTTACTAAGTATTTCTTTGTGGGATAATTCCTATTTCAATGGTCTTCCTGCCACATCACATATCTGAACCATGCCACAGGCTGTAACCAATTTGTTTATAACTGATTTTAGAGAATCAAAGCACCCTCTCTTATTAGTACACAATAGATTCCAGCAACCACTTCTGCAAAGAATGATGAGAGCTTCTTTGGAGATTTTGTGCTCTTCACTTAAAATTCATTTCTCTTCTCTCAGAGAGAATCATGGTCTTTGATAAAGTATGTGTTTGTTTCCTGCATCTTCTCTCCTCTTCTTCTTGAAGATTATTTGGAGAACTGATTTGCTTTTCCTCTTTCTATACAACATTCATTAGACAAATTATGAGTGTCCTTATTCCCTGAGAGGGGATCCCACTAATTTTTATAACCTGTCTAATCATTTTTTTTTTAAAGATCTTATTTATTTATTTGACAGAGAGAGACACAGCGAGAGAGGGAACACAAGCGGGGGGATTGGGGGAGGGAGAAGCAGGCTTCCCGCCGAGCAGGGAGCCCGATGCGGGGCTCGATCCCAGGACCCCGGGATCATGACCTGAGCCGAAGGCAGACACTTAACGACTGAGCCACCCAGGCGCCCCTGTCTAATCATTTTTAATCACTCAAATTAAAATCCCCCAAAAGTGTGTTAACCTGGCCTAAGATCACTATGGAAGTTTTATATTAATTCAGTTCATCTCTTCCTATGATTTTTTATTAGAGTAAAATAAAATCCAAGCCCATTTCCATGGCCTATAAGATCATACATTCATTCTTTTTCAGACTGCAGATAAAATTAATTTAGTGAATTATAACTGACATTGCGTTTTAATGAACGGCATGGCACAACATGCCACAGTACAACATAATTAGAATAGAATAGAATAGAATAGAATAGAATAGAATAGAATAGAATAGAATAGAATAGAATCCATTTATGAAGTATTATATGGGAAACTATCACCCAGAGTTGCAATCTAAAAGTTATATTTTACCTCTAGTAATAATTTTAAAAATCAAATTCCACAACCCTAAAGGCCCTGCCCTCCCCTGTGCCCTCAACCTCCTTCAATCCTCTCTCTCACTCATCGCCCACACTGGCCCTCTGGGTTTCTTAAATACATCAAGTTCATTTTGGTCTCAGGAACTTTGCCATTATAACTATTTCTTGAAAGTTCTAAGAATGAAGGCAACTCTTTGCAGTTCTAGTTTTATTTTCCCTTATATTTCATGACATTGAGCACCTTTTCACATACTTATTGCTCATTTGGATATTCTATTTGGTTAGGTGCCTGTGCAAGTCTTTTGCCCATTTTGTTTTTGAGTTGTCATCTTCTAATGAATTTGTAGTTCTTTATATTTTCTGTGTATGGATGCTTTGTTCAATATAGGTATTAGAAATTTCTTCTCCTAGTTTACCTTTTGTTCTCTTATTGGCATCTTTTCATAAAGAAAGCCATTTTATTTATTTATTTAGGTCAGCACTTTGGCATTTTGTTTCAGAAATCTTTGTCTACCTAAAGGCATAAGGATTTTACCTATGCTTTCTACCAAAATTTTTGTTTTGCCTTTCTGTTTTAGGTCAATTATATATGTCAAATTACTTTTTACACACAGCATGAGGTAAGGATCAAGGCACATTTTTTTCCATAATATTTCATTGCTCCATCCTGTCCCTACTTAGCAGTTTCATCTCTGTCTTACCTTAAGTGACTATATATGTGTGGGTCTATTTCTAGACACCCTATTCTGTTCCACTGGTCTATTTTTCTGTCTCCATATCAACACCACTCTATCTTAAACACTGTAGCCTTATAGTGATTCTTCAAAATATTGGTCTTTAGCAATAAAAAGGAATGAGCTATTAATAATATGCAATAACTTGGATGGATATGAAGGAAATTATGCTGAGTGAAAAAACAATCCCAAAAGGTTACATGCTGTATGGTTCCATTAATATAACATTCTTGAAATGATAAAATTATAAAGATGGAAAACATATTAGTGATTGCCAGAAATTAGAGATAAGGGAAGGAAGGGCAGGAGATGGGTTTTATAAAAAGTCAGCACAAGCCCAAAGAATCCTTGTGGGAATGAACTATTCTATATCTTGTAACGAGGGTGATAACGTAACTCTCCCGTGTGTTAAAATTACATGGAACTAGGGACGCTTAGGTGGTGGAATTGGTTAAGTGTCTGACTCCTGGTTTCAGCTCAGGTCATGACCTCAGGGTCATGAGATTGAGCCCTGTGTCAGGCTCTGTGCTCAGCACTTGGGATTTTCTCTCCTTCTACCTCTGCCCCTCTCCACCACTCCCCCCACTCAAATAAATAAATAAATCTTTTAAAATAAATAAATAAAATTACATGGAACTAAATACATAAATGCACACACATTTGAGTGCATATAAAACTGGTGAAATCTGAATAAGGTGTATGGGTTGTATTAATGTCAGTTTCCTGGTTGTGATGTTGTACTACAGTCATGAAAGATGTTACCAATTGGGGGAACCTAGGTGAAAGTTACATGGGGTATCTATATCATTTCAAACAATTGTATATCAATCAATAGTTATCTCAGAACAAAAAGATTAATGAAAAAGTATTGAGTTTTCCAATGAACATAGGATAGCACCCCATTTATTTAGATCTTTTAAGTTTTCTCTTGGATGTTTTGTATTTTTCAGTATAGAGCTGTTGCACATTTTTGTTAGATTTCTAGGCATTCTAGGTGTTGATACTATTTTAAATGACACCACTTTAAAATTTCATTTTCCAGTTATTCATTGCAAGTATGTAAAAATACAACTGATTTTGTATGTTGATTTTTATATCCAGTAATCTTGCTAAATTCACTAACTGTAATAGTTTATTTTTACCTTATTTCAGATTATTTAATAAGCATAATCATATTTATCATCTGTGAATAATAATTTTACTTTTTCTTTCCAAATTTTATTTTTTTATTTCTTTTCTTGATTTATTGCACTAGCTATGATCTCTAGTACAATACTGATTAGAAGTGGTATTATTGGATATCCTTGTCTTATTCGCAAATTCATGGGAACATGTTCAATTTTTCACCATTCAATATAATGTTAGCTATATGTTTTATCAAATGTTTTTACCCATCTCTATTTTTCTCATTCTGTTAGTGTGGGTGCTGCACAAATCTCATATTTTGTTCTATTCTTTCCATTCTTTTCTTCTTACTGGAGTTCAGTTTGAATATTTCCTGTTTTTTCAATTTGATAATCCTGTCTTCTGCTCTGTCCAGTCTGCTCTTAAACTCATCCAATAAGTTCTTAATCTAACAAATTAGGTTTTGCAGTACACAGTTTTTTAATAAACAGATTCCAATTCTCTTTCAAAATTCTCAAATATTTATCCATTTTGTTCATGTTTTTCTCTATTTTTTTAACATACATTTAATAGTTATTTTTAAATACTTGTCTGGTAACTCCAAGATTTGAATCATCTTCTGTTGCTTGTTTTTTCTTTTGTCAGTCATATCTTTCTCCCTTTTTTGTACCTAGTCATCTTTTATTCTATGCAAGAAATTGTGAATAAAGGAATCATGGAGACTGGAGTTGATGCTATTTTCCCCTGAGAGAGGGTTCACTTTTCTGTTAGGCAGATGGAGTGAAGAGATGTTTATCTTATTCCAGTGAAATGATGAGCTGAGTAAGGATGGATTGTAATGTAAGATAGACTCTCTCCAGTATCTTGAGCATGAGATCAGTCTTTGTTGCAGGCCTCTCTCTCTTAGTGGACCAAGAGACTGTGGGATGTTTGACTCAGCCCATTTAGTCTTCCGTCCAGCAACCCACCATGCCCCAGAACCAAGGAAATTTTTCCAGAGAGAAAATAAACCAAATGTCTAGGGTCCCTTTGGATTCTAGTTCATAATGCCAATCCACGTTAAAATATTCACTGGTTTCTCTTTCTCCCATTAGAATCTCTATGCTTATGGAAAGCTCAGTCCTTAGCCTGAGTAAATGCCCCCAGGCATGCACATCTCAGCTCATCAAAGAAGGGCTCTTCAAACACCTCAACTAAAAAAATGGACAAAGCACTTCAATAGGCATATCTCCAAAAAAGACATACAAACAGCCAACAAGCACATGAAAGGATTCTCAGTATCATTTGTCATTAGAGAAATGCAAATCA
Source organism: Neomonachus schauinslandi (assembly GCF_002201575.2). Taxonomy (NCBI): domain Eukaryota; kingdom Metazoa; phylum Chordata; class Mammalia; order Carnivora; family Phocidae; genus Neomonachus; species Neomonachus schauinslandi. The sequence continues at coordinate 23,796,460 of NC_058415.1, forward strand.
AAACCATAATATGACTGATACTACTTCAAGCCCCTAGGATGGTTCTAATTTTTTTAAAAAGGGAAAATAACAAGTGGTGAGAATGTAGAGAAATTAGAGTCTTGTGGCATGTGGGAATGAAAAAATGGTTTAACCACTGTAAAAAACAGTTTGGTGATTCCTCAAAAAATTAAACATAGAATTACCAGCAATTCCACCCCTAGGTATATACCCACATGAACTGAAAACAGGTACTCAAATAACTATTACATGCATGTTTAGAGCAGACTATTCACAATAGACAAAATATGGAAACAGCCCAAATGCCCATCAACTGATGGATAGTATATAATCCCATTTATATGAAATACTCAGAATAAGTAAATCCATAGACACAGAACACAGATTGGTGGTTTTCAGGGGCTGGAGAATAGAAGAAAGAGGAACAACTGTTTAAAGGGTATGGAATTTTCTTTGGGGAAGGATGAAAATGTTTTGGAACTGGATAGAGGTGGTGGTTGTGCAACAGTGAAAATGTACTAAATGCCACTGAATTGTTCATTTTTAAATGGTTAATTTTTATTTTTTGTGAATCTCACCTCTATAAAAAAGAGTTCTTTCTCCTAGGGAAGTTTAGGTTATATACTCTTTTTAAAAAATTATTTTAAAATGTATGCACTTCTTTCTAGTCATTACAGTGAAAAGAATGGCCTACCCAGAAGTAAACCTCCACATGTTACATTTTTAAATAGTTTGAATCATTTATTACTTTCTAGAATTATTGTGTAGATTTACTTATTTCCTTCTCTATGATCTGTCTGTGGTGACCTTTAGCTTCTGTGCCCAGATTCCCCATTAGATGCTCTAGCAGAGCAGGGACCTTGTCTGTTTTTCTCACTGCTACATCCATACATCTCATAGAAGGCCAATCCACAATAGGCACTTAACAAATAACTCCTGAATGCATAAAGTGTTTCCATGAAAAACAGAGCAATAGCAGTTTTCTTTTAATATTAGTTCACATAAAACTCCCATCTATCTTTGTACCTGAGTTAATTGATAAACCTGCAGTTACCGGGGTGGTGGAGGGGGGAGTTATATTACTATTGCCTCCAAAGCAAAAATCAGCAGGGAGGAATGGGAAACAATTTTTTCAAGTCAAGGACACAGAACGGGTCATTAAGGGAGATTCATTAACACCAAAGATTCACATACAAAACAAGGAAGCTGAACAGTTATCAAATGCAGCTGCAGCAAAGGCAATTTTGCTCTTGCAATCCTAGAGTATCGTAAGCTCCTTGCGGCCTGGGAAACTTCATAAACTAGGCCCCAACATGAAGTGGCAGAAATTAAAGCAGTCAAATCAGGTGCCACATTGTCAAGAAGTTCCTGAGAGAGATCAGAGAGTGATAGAACATATTTGCTTACCTGATCTCAACTGACTGGTCAAGGTCTGAAGTACCAAAAAAAGACCATCGCAATCAATGAATCTGCTCTGAGCAGTGGCTCTCAAGGGCTCCTCAGCAACCCTTTAGGTCCATCTGCAATATGAAAACAGCACCGAAGATATTCACCCAGCCTTCCTTCATTAAGCGTCATTGCCAAATTTAGATCTCACTTCAAATGTGTGCGCTCTTAGGTTTCCAACCAAGCTTGGCAATTTTGGAATTTATGTAACAAGTTCCATTGACTTGGTGGGAATTCAGACTTAATATTTCTAAATAAATAGGACATAGCGGGCAAGAAAATGGTTAATGAGTCTTCCCAGAAATTGAATAGCCCTTTTGGAAAATGGAAACAGCTTGCATGGATTAAAATCACTCTTGAAAAAGTAACTGCAATATAAAATCTGGCTTTTTCCTGAAATAAAAATTCAAGTTCCTAGTGTTTATTCATTCCTCTATCTTGTTCATCCAATGAAAGCTTAACCAAAAGCTGAGGATTTGAAATTGTATCACTGCATCTTCCAAGACTTGATTTCTATGTAGCTTGCAATATATATTTTTTTATTTTCCCATGCCAAATTCATTCATTTCAGGTTTGTTGTACCACAAATATCTAGCAACATGTTCACAACAGTCTGTAAATAGATTTCATGTGGTGATTTCAATCAGTAACTATTATTTTAGAACACGTGTGTGTTGCCTTATATGTAGCATTTTATATAAAGTATCTATAGAAGATCAAATGAAAGTGTATATTAAAGCATGACAGTAATATGTTTACCCTACCATTTAAATAGCATTTATTTCTTTGTAGAGTCTTTATTAATTCTTGGTAAAGCCGGGATTTGGGCACATCAATAATACATAGGACAATTATATCAGTTTCTATTCAGAGAGACGAAGTTCAATTTCTGCACAAGCTATGAGCCTGACTGACATTCAGTAAGCTCTTGGAAACTGAAAATAATAATAATAATAATAATTGTTTAGCTTGTTTTTCCTTTTTTCAAGAGACCCACATCTAATTGCTTCCCAAAATAACCCCAACGTCTTGGTATCAATATATCTGACTTATAGGTGATCTCAAACCTTATTCTTTTAAATAAAAAAGTACTTTCCTGATACTAGTGTGCTATTTTCCCTTTAACTCCCATTTTTACCTAGTAATCACTGTGTTAGAAAAAGGGATATTAATTTTATCTACAACTTCAAAAAGAAGTGTTTGTAGAGTCCTTCATTTCAATCCCCCTTGATATACGTTCCTCATTTTATTTATAAATGATGTCTTCATGTGTATGCATTTGGAAGAAACTGACGGCAAACACTGAATACTCCTGGTGGCTACTGGTAGAAAGAGATGACTTTATTCTTCTCATCCTTTATAGGACATTAAGTCTCTGGCCATGGGTACCTATACAGTCCTAGCTCATAGCCTGAGATTGACATCAGCTCCCAAATACAGCTTTAGGTGAACAGGAAACTTTCTCAGGAGAGACATTTTTCACTTCAAGTTGTACCTAGCTGAGCAAATGCTGCAGGACAGGAGTTGGCCATCAAGAGGCCATCAGGAGAAGGCCATCAAGAGGCCACTGGAACAGAAGAAACAACCATTTCTGTAAAAGAGCATGGCACTGGGTTGGGGGACTCACTGACCCCAGGCAGTAATTTTTTCAGGTGAATTTAGGTCTGTAAAAGCCAACGTGTCCTCTCTCGTGAAAAACAAACTTACTTCTTAGGTGCCGGGGGCAGTGAGTGCTGAAAATTATAGAAAATAGTTCCTGAGCTGCCCAGTCATGAGCCTTTCAACAGCTTAAACTGCTGGAACTCACCACCCACCCCCCCACCCCTTTAAACACATGAGGGGTGTCTTTGTGCCTTTAGTTCATCTATGGAGACTGTTTCCTTCCCAATTTCACTTTTTCTAATGAGGTTGATCCAGAAACAACTCCTGCTCCTGCTCCAAAGCATAAACTTTTTATTCTAATTTCATTTACATAAGCTCTTTTCCTCATTTCCGATTATCTATTTTTGTGACTGTCTTTCTATATAGAAATAGCAATATGCTTGATAATCAGGTGCTTCCCCAGAGTTCCCTGGGGGTGCTAAGTAAGATATGTTGTATCATCTGTCTAAAATTGGAAAAACTACGAATTCCAAGAATTTAAGATTAGCAGAGCCTTCTGTGGGCCCTGTTTTAGCCATGTAGACTCAGCAGTAAGTAAACTTTTGGTGTGTTCACTGAGACATGGGAATTGTTTATTATATATTCCCTGGCAAACATAGTCTATGTTAAGTAATATGTGTTACTCGTTAAACAGGATAAAGTTTAAATCTATCATTAAGTCATTTTCATTAAGTATCTATGAAATAAATCTTAAAATTGAAAATCTTAAAATTTGAAATACACTGATTCAAAATACTTTTAATTAAAATGGTAAGTGATTGCTTAAATCTCAAAGAAGATTCCTCAGATGGTGTGTTACTGGGAAAGAGATTTACAGGAGAGTCCATGGTCCCAATGGCTCCTTGGGAACTCTGGTTTCTATAATACTGCTTTTTGAAGAATGCCCAGGGCAGAAGCTGCCGCAAGGGCCTCTAATCTAAGAGAGGATGTAGAAGAAAGCAAGTCCTGGAACTCTAGCATCATTTTGGTTGAATCTTGATAATTTTGACTTCAGTAATCTGCGAATGCTGCATACTAGTTCTTATGAAAATTACTACCTGCCTCTGCTTACAGCACACAGAAAATTTAGAAGTAAAAGGACTCAAAGTTTCTCTGCATAAAAATTTTACTGCTAATACAAGATGTATTTATTAGGAAACATTATCATTCTTCAAGTTTAACTACTTCCTTGCCAAAGTGGCTACCCTGAATTAGGATTCCAGCTTCCAACTGCTTGATCAGCAAGATAAGGTGTGTGGGAAGGTTCTCTGTATAATCAGGCTGAAGAACTGTGAGACCAGAGGGCTGTTTCAAGGCTCAGAAGTACTCACCCACCAACTTCCGTTCCCCTGGGATCCCTACTACCAGACTTAAATATAGGTCTCACGTGGTGTTGTATCAGCTCCTATACTTGCCTGGCTCTAGCTAGTTGTTACAGGGATTGCCAAAAAAAAAAAAAAAACATTTAGAAGGCAAATTAAATTTTCATTAGGTATCAATAGACATGAAGTATTCGTTACTACACAATTCCACCAGTAGGAATTTATTCAAAATAAATAATCATAGATACCACAAAGTTTTTTCTATTAGAATGTTAATCACAGTTTTGTTTCCTTTTTAATAACATCAGTGAAAAAATTGGGTATAACCTAATGTCCAAAAATGGGAAACTGTTTAAATTAATTTCATTATAAAACAAACATAGTCAATGATGAATTAAGAACAAGGCTTTGGAGCCACTTATACTAGGATTAGAATTACAACTCCACTCTTAACTAGTTGTTCAATCATGGGCAAGATGCTTAACTTCTTAACAACTATTTCCTCATCTGTAAAATGGTGATAACACCTACCTTATAAAAAAAAACCATGGGGGAATCAAATTATGTAATTTAGACATACTATGTAGCACAGAGTCTAGTATAAATACTCATAAAATTAATAGTTATTGTTGTAACAATAAAACTGTATGTAAGTATTAAAGTCATGTTGTAAATGAGTATTTTGCAGGGCGCCTGGGTGGCTCAGTCAGTTGGGCAACTGACCCTTGATTTCAGTTCAGGTCAGATCTCAGGGTCATGAGATAGAGTCCCGGATTGAGCCCCACATCAGGCTCTGCACTCGGCAGGGAGTCTGCTTGAGATTCTTTCCCTCTGCTCTTCACCCCAACTTATGTACTCTCTCTCTCAAATAAATAAATTAAAAAATATTTTGCTCTAAGAAAATACTCATAATTTATTGTTAAGAAAAAAATAGTAATGAAATAAAATATAGTAGATGAGTTTAATTTTTTCAAAAATCTGAAAAATATGTGTGTGAGTATAAAATAACAGGAAAGATACAATATACTTTAACAGTATTTATTTCTTGTGATAAAATTATGGGTGATTTTTGCTTTTTTTCTTGGTGTTCTCTTTCAATGATTATATTAAGTATTGCGAACTGAGTAAACAGGTTTTTTGCAAACATGTAGAAAGATGACTGCCGCCACAGAATAATAATAATAATAATAATAATAATAATAATAATTTGCTTTAAGAAGTGGAAGAGATTGCTTCCAGCTAGGAGGAATTAGGGAAAGCTACAGATGAAAGGAACCCCAAAGTACATGCAAGTTTTGCTCGGGCATGGATAAGGAGGGTACTTTTGAGGAAAAAGAACAGAAAGAAGAGAAATGAAAACCTATAAATGTTTAAAAGCTGTTCAGGGAACAACACATGCAGTTCAGTTTCCTACACATAGAGTGCCAGAAGGGGTTTCCTGAGTCTAGATCAGAGAGAATATGAAGGCCAAGGCTAAGAATTTGGGCTTTGATCTAAGTCCAGCAAAATATTAATAGAGATCTTGGAAGAAAAAAAAAAAAGAAAGATCTGTGGTCAAATACATTAAGGAAAAGCTTCTTTACCCTCCTCAGATATTCCCAGCATGATCAAAACCTCTGCCAAGTGTACCTTTAAAAGACAGAAAAACACACCGTATTTAATCTTTTTACTCCAGTATTTGTATATAGATCAAAACACTATTTGCCTATGCTATCCTAAGAATGACATGAAGTACAGACAAGCTTTGATAAGGAAAAGGAAAGGAGAAAAAGTTCAGACTATGGGAGTCCTATTGGTATAGAAAAATCGTGAATGAAACATTTCAGGGAGGCTTTTAGAAGCTGAAGAGGCAGACAGTTGGAAAGGAGCACACCAAGGAATGCAAGGGAGAATGCAAAAGACAAGTTTACCTCCTCCCAGTCCCACCTAAGCTGACCTCATCTGCAATATCAGGTAGGAAATCTTCATGAATAAGATGCAATGAGAAGTCTCAAGGTGGTGAGTCTAGGAAGAAGCACTCTTTGCTCCCATCCTAACTCATCATTTACAAATCCCTCGCTAACACAATGAAGGAAAGGAAGCTCAATGGCTCTCCAGCTGCTGACCAAGTAAAAAGGAGAAGCTGTGTCTGTAACATAACCACTTAGCTCTCTATGCCCCTTTCCAATCTGACCCTTTTTATGTCATTATCTTTATGTGTATTACCTTTATATGTGTTACCATTATAGCACTTTCAAACGTATCATTTCATCAACAAATATAACAACTCCACTGAAGCTGGTAGAGTAGATAATCCCATTTTACAAATGAAGTTTATTAAAGTTAACACTATAGTGAATATAGTTTTAAATAGACCTCGGGGCACCTGGGTGGCTCAGTCGTTAAGTGTCTGCCTTCAGCTCAGGTTATGATCCCAGCGTCCTGGGATTGAGCCCCACAATCAGGTTCCCTGCTTACTGGGGAACCTGCTTCTCCCTCCCCAGCTCCCCCTGCTTGTGATCCCTCTCTTGCTGTCTCTCTGTCAAATAAATAAAATCTTTAAAAATAAATAAATAAATAAATAAATAATAAATATAAATATAAAGAGACCTCTATCACACATAACCACAAGGCAACAAGTTAGACCACAAATTTCTAGAAGTATTTACTATGATTAACAAATACTAGCAAATATAAATATATAACATAAAAAACGCAAAATAAATGCTAGCAAATATAAATATTAAACAAGTAATAACTGTAAGTTGAAGATGCCAGTATTACATGTATAAAATATTCACAATGTGAAAAATATGAGAAAGTTTGGCCCACAATGGGAGGAAGCAGAGAAAACATGTGCATCCATCACATCGAAATCAATTGATTTCTAAAATGTGCTTAGTTATATCTTAATGACAAAAGACACAGCAGAAAGGACCACTTTATAGTTATCCTAAATTACTGAAACACCATACATTTTAGTTTTTTAAATTATAGCAAGTACCATTGTTCTGGCAAATCCATCTGTCTTTTTCATTGCATGACTTGAAAGGGTCAAAATCTATCTTAGAGAAAAAAAGGAGGAAAAGTGATCTAAGAAACAACATAGCAGACTCTTATGTCCCATGCAATTTCCTTCTCCAGAGATAAACATCAATTTATCAGCCTCGTATGTAAACTAGAGAAACTGTATAGGTCCTCAAAGATTCCTTGTTGAACATTTTTGTGGAATGAAGTTGAGCCAATATTTTGACTAAGTCATAGGGGAAAAGAGAGTTTAAAGTTTGAACTCTGATTTGTTCAACTGTTAGATAATTGCTCATTGTTCCACAGAAATTATGAAGCAAGTTGAATTGCAGCCAATTACAAATTAAATTTTGCCAAATCCACTTCTAATACACTATATATACTGGCCCAGGGCAAGTGACTATAAACTAGAAACATTTTAGTAATGCTTAAAGATAGGAAAATCAAATTTATTGGGCCTCATCATAAGCATAGTAAGCACATTTTGCAATAATTTTCATAAAGAATGCACTACAGTTTAATGGACACTTCAGGTTGTGAATAATTATCTAACTTTGGGATCTGAGACAAGGGAAATGGAAAGCTCTCCACAGCTAAAATGAGAATCAGATTTCTAGATTTTATCTAATCTCTAGATATGTGTGCATGTGTGTGTGTGTATATGTACATACGTATGAAGAGACAAAGAACAGGGAGAGAGAACTCCAAATTTAAAAATGTGTGGGAGCAATGGAGAAGACAATTCTATTTATTTGCCTTCAAGATATTAACAAAAAATCAGAAATATATTTAACAGATCACTCATTATTCTAAATTTACTCCAATAATACTAGAAAACAGTTCCATAAGTGGGAATATTAGAGTACTCATTTTTGTCTGAGTTCACAGAATCTCATGAGGTTTTAAAAACTCATTAGCTAATAGAATTGCTCTAGATCTGGAAGTTCACTAATAAAATAAAATTCTCCAGTGTTTAGCAAAATTGTACTTGATAATTGGTTCTTTGTAAATTGCACTTTGATGGACCTTGTCCACAGCTTATTTCATGGAGGAGAAAATATATATATAAATCAATTAAAAATTCAGTGTCTATATATTCATACCAAGTAGCTAAAATACTGTTTCCCAGACACAGTAACTTTTTATTTTTATTTTTTTAAAGATTTTATTTATTTATTTGAGAGAGAGAATGAGAGAGAGAGAGAGAGCACATGAGAGGGGGGAGGGTCAGAGGGAGAAGCAGACTCCCCGCTGAGCAGGGTGCCCGATGTGGGACTCGATCCCGGGATTCCAGGATCATGACCTAAGCCGAAGACAGTTGCTCAACCAACTGAGGCACCCAGGTGCCCCACAGTAACTTTTTAAATAAAACAGGACTATATAGCACTCAAGTTTGCACCTTATATAAATATGTCCTTTAAATATTGGGATGGTACATATTTCTTCTCCTGATTTATATTTGGATAATTTACATCTTTAATATTTTGGTAAAGACCCAAATCCAGTGGACTGAATCAAAATAGATCTGACTACATTCTCTGGATACATGGAATTTTCTCATGAAATCTGGAGATGACTCTGATGGATTTAACAAATTTTGGTGACCTGGAAAAAATAAAGCTACTTTTGCTGTTATAGAAAACTCAGTGGAGGGACGCCTGGGTGGCTCAGTCAGTTAGGCATCTGCCTTCGGCTCAGGTCATGATCCCAGTGTCCTGGGATGGAGCCCTGCATCAGGCTCCCTGCTCAGTGGGGAGCCTGCTTCTCCCTCTCCTTCTGCCACTCCCCCTGCTTGTGCTCTCTCTCTCTCTCTGTCAGATAAGGAAATAAAATCTTAAAAGAAAAGAAAACTCAGTGGTCAGAACATGATTCCCACCCACCTGTAAAGTCTTCTTCTTTGACCTTGATTGTCTGAGAGATGAACAAGTCATTTCTGATTTGTGATTTCTTGTAATGCATTCTATTTTAACTTGACTAATTTATACAGGTTTACCACCAAATATTTTTAATCTGATTATTAAGAAACAGTCTTATCATGAAAAGGGAGGATAAATTCCTTCAGAACATGGACACTTAATAAAATTCATTGTCCTAATTTCCAAGTGATTTAAGGAAATCCATCTGGAGAGAACAATACAACTTATGAAAAAATCCTGTAGTTAGGAAAATCTGCCAGGATTGTCTTCTCTCAGATATTAATATATGTAAATAGTTATACTTTAATAGTTATGTTTGTACATATACATGCATGTATATAAATGTATATACAATAATAAATGTACTTTCACTGATTTATTAGCAATCATAGAATAAGTTTATTTTTAAAACTCTGGCAATTGCAAAGCTTTGTCAGAGAAAATGATAAGCCAACAATGACATTTCTTTTTTGTTTTTACTTCCTGTATGCAGGTGAGAGTGGTGGGTACAATTTGGGGAAGGGATGATGATGATATGGATGTACTTGATATGTGTATTGAATTCAATTCAACAAGTACTTATTTAATGTCATCTACAATCACTGAACAATAAGCATTATTACTGTGGAATATACGAAGAAGAAAATGTAAAGATTGGCTATGCAAAAATCCTTAGGGAAATAAATCATTCTTGACATTTAGGATGGCTATAGTTTCACCTATTTAAGCTCACAAATATGTTAACTTTGATCATTTCCCTTTTAAAGTAAAAATAAAATTTAAGATTTTAGTTAACTTATTATAAATATACCATGTTGTAAGTAAAGTGATGTTTTCAGGACTTACTAATGCATTTATTATTATGTGGCTTTAAATTAAATAGCCCAAGACCTCTAGGATATTTGTATTTGTGTGTGTATGTGTGCATGTGTGTGTATACACTTCTTAAAGTTTTGCTGTTTCCTCTTTCACTTTCAACATAATTACCAGTGTGTCTGTCTATAGCAGTCCTTTTCCTGCTTTCTACTTCACTCCTATTAACTTATGTGGCCGTGGAGACCACTCAATCTGACTTGCTAAAGATGTTTGTAAAGTAAAGGTAAACAGGCTCCAAGTAAGAGCTCAATGATCTGTTTTGTGAAAAAGTGAGTGTTAGCATATGGGTTTTGAATCATCTATGTTGATTGCTCTCAGTTCTGTTCTGGAGAAGTAAGATTGCTAATGGATTGAGTTCTGTTCCAGTGAAACACAGGAGCCTAATTAAGAAGCATTCTTCATCCCCAAACAAAAAGACCTGACAATATTTGACCAATGGAATTTCAAAATTGCTATGGGCCAGTGTGTGTTAGGTTCCTCACAATTTTCCCTTTTTCAAATGTAAGGGTTTACCCAGTCATCTTTTTCCTGTTTTATTATTTCGTGTTGGAGGTGTGATGATAGATGACTTATGTTTTTAATTCAAAGGTTTCTGAATCAAGAGGAGCCACATCTGGACATGATATAGATCATGATATCCTAGACTTTGAGCCCAATACCTCGGATACCTTTGGGGAATCTGAGATAAAGATGACAATATTTTGCATTTGGATGAGTTGAGAATATATTGTGCTACAGTGGTAGATTGTATTGATGGGGATTTCATTCTTTATCCACCATGTATCCTTACATTTTGCCAAATCACTGCAGTACCTTAACTCCATGTGTGGGGTGATATGCCTTTTCAATGGGCTCAATCATTTGACTTGCTTTGGCCAATGAAGTGTTAGCAGATATCACATGAAGAACACCTAGAAAAGAGCTTACTAATTGAGGTTTGCTGTCTTGTGTCGCTACTATAAGCACAAAAACAAGCCTAAGCTAGCCTGGTAGCTGGATCATGAGAATCACATGGAGCAGAGATGAGTGGCCTCAGACTTCCTAGCTGAGTCCAGCATGAATCACCTGATAGTCAGTGGATCGCACAGACAAGTTAACAAGCTCAGCCAAGATCAGCCTAGTTGTCTAACCAAACCACCAACTGACCCCAGATATGCACACCAAAATTCTTCATATTTTTGCCACTGAAATGTATGTAGTGGATTATTATGTGGCATTATTCTATAGAAAATGCCTGATAAAATTATATAATTCCCCTACTAGACATTAAAATATTGAGGTAAAGGCCTAGTCTAATTAATCTTTGAATCTCTCACCCAGCAAAGTCTTTCATACACTTTTTAAAGTAAATTAATTTTGTTTATTTAGAAAATAATTATAGAAAATGTGGATTGCATTGGATTATCTTATTTAGAAGAACCTCAAAGAATCCTGCCCAGTTACCTAGCCACAAAATTTTAAAAATTAAAAAGAAAAAATAAAGTTGCTGCAAGCCAAAGAGGCTATTAGGACTGTGACAGAATTTATTACTGTGGGTGTTCCAAGAGAAAAGGTAAAGGTATCCAGCCACAGAATTAGATGGTTCAGTGAATTAAACTCTCGAGTAGTATTTGTTAGTTATGGGCTAAAAAAACTAATGCAATTGCATTTCCTTCTTATCAGCAACACAAAGAGCTTTTATCACTATAAACTGAGCAACACCAACATCCCTACAGTAGCCCTCAAAATAACACTGTATACTTTATGAATTTATTGATTGCTCCCTTTATCTCAATAAAAGCCTTACTATCCACAACCTACAGAATGGGAAAAGATATTTGCAAATGACATATCTGATAAAGGGTTAGCATCCAAAATCTATAAAGAACTTACCAAACTCAACACCCAAAAAACAAATAATCCAGTTAAAAAATGGGCAGAAGACATGGATATTTTTCCAAAGAAGACATACAGCTGGCCAAAACACACATGAAAAGATGCTAACAGCACTCATCATCAGGGAAATATAAATCAAAACTACAATGAAATATCACCTCACACCAGCCAGAATGGCTAAAATTAACAACACAAGAAACAACAGGTCAGTTGGTGAGGATGTGGAGAAAGGAGAACCCTCTTACACTATTGGTAAGAATGTGAACTGGTATAGCTACTCCGGAAAACAGTATGGAGATTCCTCAAAAAATTAAAAATAGAACTACTCTATGATCCAGCAATTGCACTACTAGGTATTTACCCAAAGGATACAAAACTATTAATTTGAAGGGATACATGCACCCTGATGTTTATAGCAACATTATCAACAATAGCCAAATTATGGAAAGAGCCCAAATGTCCATTGACTGATGAATGAATACAGATGTGATATATATATATATCTCAGATACACACACACACACACACACAGACACACACACACAAACATGGACTATTACTTAGCCATCAAAAAGAATGAAATCTTGCCATTTGCAATAACATGGATGGAGCTAAAGAGTATTATGCTAAGCAAAATAAATCAGAAATACAAATACCATATGATTTCACTCACATGTGTAATTTAAGAAACAAAACAAACATAGGGGTGAAAAAAGAGAGGAAAACCAAGAAACAGATTCAACTCTAGAGAACAAACTGATGGTTGACAGAGGGGAGGTTGTTGGGGGATGGGTTAAACAGGTGATGGGGACCGAGGAGGGCACTTGTTGTGATGAGCACCAGATGTTGTATGCTAAGCGTTGAATCACTAAATTCTACACCTGAAACTAATATTATGCTGTATGTTAACTAATTGGAATTTAAATTAAAAACTTGGGAAAAAAAAGAAAAGCCTTACTACCCAGCTGGCTATGAAATGTTACTGGTGGCAAAACACCATCTCCTAACTGCAAAGCTAAAAGCTTCATTGTTTGCTCTTAAACCTTCCAGGAAAAAAAAAAAAATTGTGTTGCTTTTCTCCTATCCCATTTTATGCAATCTTTGACTTTTAGTTATGGCCAAGTAAAACTATGACTTGTGACTTACTTTCTCTAAGAATTAGCTTCCTCTATCTGGAAAAACTTCACTAATGTTTCACTTACTAAGGCACTTTAATTGGATGACTGTGTGAGTCTTTTTATGTTGCCAAAAAACTCATTTTCTATTTCAATAATTTAAAACTGGGTATGGGCTAACAACAAACAGAAATGTGGTACATGGACTACCACTTCCAGCTGCCAATGAATGTGTCAACCCAGAATACTATATAGGAACAAAATATACTTCATTTGTTACCAAAACCCCAGCACTACAAAAAAAAAAAAAAAGCCAAAGGATATTCTATATTCTTCTAGCTTAAGAGAATAAATTCCAGAAGGAAACTTGACCTATGGGAAGTAATGAAGAGCACAAGAAAAGCTAATAAATAAGAGGTAAAAAATAAAAATTAAAAAAAAACCACAGTGTTTCTTTTATTCTTGAAATTCCCTTAAAGGACTGTCCAAAGCAAAAGTAATATTTTAAGTTATAACTGATAATGCATGTGGGAATAAAAGATATGACAACAAGCACATAAAGGAAGGGGCAAGTAACTGAATTATACTATGTTAGGATATTATGTTATAGACCATGAAGCGTGAATTTGGAAGTAGAAATGGAAAGTGACAGGTGTGAAATGTAAAATTTTACAATATTAACACTAAACAGGCCTTGATAAGTTAAAGATGTGTATTGTTAGTACTAGGTGTAACCTCTAATGAAAATAATCAAAATTATACCTATAGAGCAATATCTATAAAGCCAATAAGGGACAGAATCGGAATACCAAAAAAATTTTTTTGATGAACCCAAAATATGGCAGGATGATCAGAGAAAGAAAAACAAAAGGGATGAATGGAAAACAAAGAGTAATATGGTACACTGAAGCTCATCTATATCAAAAATGACATTAAATGTAAATGTACTAAACATTCCAATTGAGATAGAGAAATTTCAGACTGGATAACAAAGCAAGGCCCAACTACATGCTTCTTACAAAAAATACATTTTAAATGTAAAGATGCAGGGTAAAAGTAAAAGAATGGAAAAAGATAGACCATGAAACCAGTATGTATAAAAAACGTGGTATGGTTATACTAATCTAGGATGGACTAAACTTCAAGATCAAGAATATTACTAGAGATAAGGAAGAATATTTCATAATGATAAAAGGGGGAATTCATCAGTAAGAAATAATGGTCCTAAATGTGTACACACTTAAATAATGAGCTTCTAAATATATGGGGGAAATACCTGGTAGAACTAAAGGGAAAAATAGAACTAAAGGGAAAAATCAAAATATCCAAAATCATATTTGTAGATATTGAACACCCTTATTTTGGTAATTGACAGAATAAGTAAACAAAAACTCAGTAAGGATGTAGACAATCTGAACCACAGCATCGGCTAACTTACCTAACATTTATGGAACATAACCCCCAGTACCTGCAAAATGAACATCATTTTCAAGTGTGTATGGAATGTTCCATATGCTAGCCCATTAAATAAGTCCCAGTAAGTTCCAAGGATGGAAATTTTGCAATGTCCTCTGACCACAATGGAATTACAAAATCAACAACAAGGTGTATATAGTAATGTCCAAAATATTTTGAAATTAAATAACATCTCTGAATGAACCATGGATCACAAAGGAAATCATTACAGAAATAAGAAAATATTTCATACAAAATAATAATCAAAACACAACATGTGGGGATGAAGCTAAAATACTGTGTAAGAAAATACTTACAGTATTTTTTTTATTATGTTATGTTAATCACCATACATTACATCATTAGTTTTTGATGTAGTGTTCCATGATTCATTGTTTGCATATAACACCCAGTGCTCCATTCAGTACTGCCCTCTTTAATACCCATCACCAGGCTAACCCATCCCCCCACCCCCCCTCCCCTCTAGAACCCTCAGTTTGTTTCTCAGAGTCCATAGTCTCTCATGGTTCGTCTCCCCCTCCGATTCCCCCCCCTTTATTTTTCCCTTCCTACTATCTTTTTTTTTTTTAACATATAATGTATTATTTGTTTCAGAGGTACAGGTCTGTGATTCATCACTCTTACACAATTCACAGCACTCACCATAGCCCATACCCTCCCCAAATGTCTATCACCCAGTCACCCCAACCCTCCCATCCCCCACCACTCCAGCAACCCTCAGTTTGTTTCCTGAGATTACTTATAGTCTTAATAGGCTATATTAGAAATAGAAAGTTTAAAATAAATGATTTATATTTACACCTTAGGAAGCTAGAAAAATAAAAGCAAATTAAACCAAAAATAATTAGAAAGAATAACATAATAAATATAAGAAAAACCAATGAAATAAAAAGTATATAAATAACAGAGGCAAAGTTAATTCTTTGAAAATATTAAGGAAATTGATAAAAACTTTAAAATACTAATCAAGAAAAAAAACACATTTTCAATATCAGTAATGAAAGATGGGATATTACTATAACTATAGATCCTAATTATACTAAAAGGATAATAAATGAAGAGAACAACTTTATGTCAGTAAACTTGATAATATAGATGAAATGAATACATTATTTGAAAAGCATTATTTATTGTAGCAAGTTCAAAAATAGAATGACAGTCATATATTTATTAAGGATATTATATTCATAATAAAAAATGCTTCTTTCAATAAATAAATCTCCAGGCTAGATGGTTTTACTAGTGAATTTTATCAAACATTTAAGGAGGAAATAGTACCAATTTTATATAAGATCTTTCAGATACTAGAGAAGGGAATGCTTCTCAATTCATTTTATGAAGGCAACATAAATGATAATAAACCAAAGGTACCACAAAAAAATAATATTACAGACCACTATCCATTGTAAACATATTTGCAAAAATCTTCACAAAACTTTAGCAAATAGAATTCAGCAATATATACCAAAGATAATACTTCATGATTCAGTGGGTTTTATCCTATGAATGCAAGGTTATTTAAATCTTCAGAAATCAATCAGTGATGATCACCATACTAACAGAACAAAGGAGAACAATCAAATGGACATCTCAGTACTTTCAGAAAAGGCAATGGATAAAATTCAAACACCTATTTATAATAAATACTCAACAAGCCAGAAATACAAGAGAAATTTCTTTTTTTTTTTTTAAGATTTTATTTGTTTTAGAGAGACAGTGTGTGAGTGGGAGAGGGCCAGAGAGGGAGGGAGAGGGAAAGGGAGAAAAGCCCAAGCAGACTCCATGAAGAGCGCAAAGCCCCATGGGGGCTGCAGGCGGATCTCAGGACCCTGAGATCATGACCTGAGCCAAAACCAAGAGTCAGAAGCCGCCCAACCGACTGAGCCACCCAGGCACCCTGAAGAGAAATTTCTTAATAAAGAACATACATAAAAAAACTTACAGCCAATCATAATGATGAGATATTGAGCACTAAGAGCACAAGCAAGGCAAGAATACCCACTCTTGTGGTTTCTATTCAATATTACACTGGGGTCCAGCCACTACAATGAGACAAATAAAAAAGAAATAAAAATCTTAAAAACTGAAAAGAATTAAAACTGCCTGTATTTTCAGAGGACATATTTATCTTGTTGAAATGCCAAGGAATACACAAAAACATTTGACTAGAATTAATAAGTGAAACTAGCAAGATCACAGGATATAAGATCAATATCTGAAAATCAGTTATAAATTGGATATCATCAAAATTGAAGACTTCTTATCTTCAAGAGAAATTGAGAAAATAAAAAGTCATGCCACCCACATTGGAATAAAATATTCATAAAATATATATGCATATAATATACAAATAACCAAATAAAATAAAAACAAGAGACTTCTACAGATATTTCAAAAAAGAAGATACAACTTGGATAATAAGCACATGAAATCATGCACAGTCATTAGTCCTCATGGAAATGCCATTAGAATCAAAAGTGAGGGTGCCTGGGAGGCTCGGTTGGTTAAGCATCTGCCTTCAGCTCAGGTCATGATCCCAGGGTCCTGGGACTGAGTTCCACACATCCAGTTCACTGCTCAGTGGGGAGCCTGCTTCCCCCTCTCCCTCTACCACTCCCCCCTGGTCATCCTCTCTCTCCTGCTCTCCCTCTCAAATAGATAAAATCTTAAAAAAAAAAAAAAGAATCAAAAGTGATATACCATTTCACACCCCCTAGAGTGACCAAAATTAAAAGCATGAAATTCTAAGTGTTAACGAGGATATGGAACAAACTGAACTCTCATATGTTCTTGGTGGGATTATAAAAATGGTCCAATCATTTTGGAAAGGAGTTTGTAAGTTTTTATAAAGTTAAAATACCCTTACCACATGATTTGACAGTTCTGCTCCTAGGTATTTACCCAAGAGAAATGAAAGTATGTGTCTACAAATAGTAAGGATATGTCTAAAAAAAAAAAAGTTCAAGAATGTTCTTAACAGCTTCATAAATTACCTTCAGTAATTTATGAAATAACACCTATTGTTACCTGACACTTGCCTTTGATTGGACCCCTACCATGGATTCCTGAAGGAAAACATACTCTAGACCCTTTCCTAATCAGTATAGACCCCCAGCCCCAAGCAACAATGAGACTCATTCTCTTTTCCTTTCTGAGTCCTCCCAGACACTCCATCTGCTATCGTCTATCACTCACCCTATTCAAAACACTCTTTTCACTTTCTCCAACTCGCATTTGATATCCATCCTGCATGAAGCCAAGCGCCCTCTTGGCTGGTCCTGTGGGACCCTCCCCAGGGTTCTCGGACTCAGCCTGCCTGCATCACATCAGGCCTGAAAATTATGGAAATCACTACTCCCAGATCATTATATCAGCACAAGAATGCTTCTTGAATGCTTGTATTCTGTACTTTGAGCAAGTATCGTACAGTGGATTTGAAATGCATAACTTAGTCTATGTGTGAACTTAATATATTTTAATTAACATAATGGTTTTTAATGTGTTAAAAATAAAATTAAAAAATTAAAAAAGAATCACACCAGCTGTTATGTTCAAAATAGTCAGAGGGCAAGAGCAGAAGGAGAAGTATCATGAGGTACACACTGTAAGATGTAAGGTAGTTTACCTCTTTGTTTAGGGAAAGGATAATGTTCCTGTTACTGCAATAATGACTCTCCATTCCCAGATAAAGACTGATGAGAATAAAGACCATTTCCAAGAACTCAGTCCAGCCGTTGGTAGAACAGGCATTTTTAATTTAAAGAAGGAAACAGATTCTAAAGTGTAACGGGGTCCAGTCTTATTCCAGTAGGTACCCAAGTGGAATCATGGAAGCAGCAAATACTAGTCAGAACATTAATATGACCCATTGGTTTCACGGGAGTAGAATGCTATTTCCTATTTAAAAGTTATAGGGCTGTACAGATATATTTCCTTTTTTCAATATGAGTTTAGACTGAATTGTTCTAGAGAATGAATATCTGTTCTTAGGAGAGGTGTGAACATATGTGTTTAATTTTAAAGAAACAGATATTTTTGCAGCTCAAGCTGGAGGAGCCCTGGGCCTCTGGGGGACCTCTAATCTGGGGACTCTTGTAGTCCTGCATCAAGTGTCTCTTAACTTCACTCATCCCCTCTTCTGTGGATAGTTAAGAGTTTATAGGCACCAAGGATCTTATTTCCCAAAGTCTAGACCAAATAACCTAGATTTAAATAAGGAATATTTCCAAGTATTTAGTTCCTGTGGGTTTTGGCATAAGGACCCCAGGAAGGTGTGCTAAGATTGTCAGGAGATGAGAAGAAAACTCTTTAAAGACGAAGGCAAAAACCTTGGATCAGAGTAGCAAGTTAACAAATGGCTTGATCCCTTAAGCAGCTCCCTTTGGACTCCCCAGTAAGGCATATTTAACAAGAACTTTAAACTTGACCCCCTTGCATTGTAATTCCCATTGCAAACTGCTGCACACCTTCAGTGAATAACTATGTAAGTTCCTGCAAAGCCTGATGAGGTGATCTTGGGGAAGCTGAAAGCAAAAGTCCTAAAAGAGAAATCTGCCCCTTCGGAACTTCACACGGCTTCTGCTAGGGGGCTTGGCTTAGATCTGATGGAGGGAATGGAGTTCCATGAATATCACCGCTAGTTCAGCGAGCCTGGAAGGAAAAATGAACAAATGGGGAGAAGAAGAAGCAGGGAAGCAAAGTGCCAGAGTATTCAGAAGAGAAAGAGAGAAGAAAGATATTTTTAGGCGATAAAAAAAAGGGGTGAGGAATATTTCTTATGTACGAACTACAATTCACCTGATACTGCACCAAGGCCTTAGGGCATAGGGACTCTTGTACATAAACAATCACTTTGGAACAGGTGTTACTGTTTTACCAATAAGGAAACTGATGTTCAGATGGTTCTAATAGATTCCCGAAGCTATGTAACTATTAAATAGTTGCATAGAGTCAGGATTAAAATTCAAGTCTGTATGACTTGGAAACAATAATTAGAACCAAAAGAGAGAGCCACAGAATGGAAGAGAGAAATGAACCAAAACTCACATTGCGGGAAGAGGGTGGACAGTTGCTGTGTTATTAGCACAGAACTACACAGAAACCTCAGTGAGAGGTAGCTGTTCCTTCTTGGACATTGTAAGTAGCTAATTAGCTGGTATTTACAGCTCTTCAGTGAGATCCTCCACTCTTAATCTTCAGACTGACTGGAGCTTTTCTCCCCTAAGTTCTTAAAACAAGGCCTCAGATTGACAGCATAGGCATCATCTTCACCTGGAAATCTGTTAGAAAGGCACATTCTTGGGCCCACTCCAGACCAGAAACTCAGAAACCCCAGGGGTACAGTTCAGTAAATGAGTTTTAAAATTTAATTTTGTTTTGACATGAAACAACACAGACTTATGATCTCACAGTTCTGTAGGTTAGAAGTCCTACACAGATCTCACTTGGCTAAAACCAAGGTGTTAGCAGAGCCAAGTTCCTTTCTGGGGACTCCAGGGCAGGATCCATTTCCTTGCTTTTTTCAGCTTCTAGAAGCCACCTTCTCGCTTTCATTCATGGCCCCATCCTGCATCTTCAAAGCCAGCAGCAATGAGTTAGATCCTCCTGGCATGGTATCACTCTGACTTTCTCTCTTCCACTTTCAAGGAAGTGATTATATGGGGCCCACCCAGATAACCCAAGATAATCTATCTTATAAAGTCAACTGATTAGCAACCTTAATTCCATCTGCAACTTTAAATCCACTTTGCCATGCATATTCACAGGTTCCAGGGAGTAGGAAAGGGACTATGTTTAACACCCCACCAGGTGCTGCTGAACGCACCAAAGTCTGGCAGCCAGCACTGTGGACCTCAGCATTTGCCATGGGCTTGGTCCCCAGGTTTCTCTGCACCACATTATTAGAGCCCCGGGTCCCCGAATCTGACAGAATTGACCACAGCTGAAAGACCTATGTACAGATGACAATTTCATTAGGGTGAAATCACAACCACCAGAGACTGCAATGAACTTTTCCAAGCTACTGAAGCTTGTCACCTTCAGAAATATCATCATTAAGAACTTGGATGGAATTCAAGAGCTAATATAATTTACTAAGAATCTATTAAACAAGCCAGGCCTGTGGAGTTGTTCTGCCACATGAGCATTTTTCACTTTAATGATTAGACTGAGAAGAAAAGAAACCAGCGTGGCTATCCAGATAGGCTGGCTGAGAGGTCTTTTCTCAGATGCTTCTCCCATGCTGTGACAAAAGCCTACGACTTAAAAATAATGGAAGAACTAAAGCCACAGAAAAGAATAATAGTGTTAATTGGGATCACAATAAAATATATCAGAAGTATAGGAAATGAATTATTATTAATTCATTTCAAGCTATTGAGGTCATTTGGAATGCCACGTACAACCAGTTGTTACTGCTTCTCATTGGCCAGCCCTATTTCAGGACTCCTATTGAACTGGCGATCTGAGTGTCCTGCGGTATAGCCACAACACACATTCACCCTGCCACACGCTCTTCTGTAATTATAGGCTTTCATTGGTGCATAATTGTACATTCAGTTTATTCAGCAACATACTGAATGCCCAGTTTGCTGGTTCATTCATTCATTCATTCAGTCATTCATTCTTCTAGTAGGAGTTTAATATGCTATAGGCGTTAAATGAGGACACAATGTAAACTAAGACAATAAGTAATAAGTGATAGGTAAATAACCCTAGTCCATGGGTCTTTGAATGTTCCTTTTTTCCACAGAATTTGGAAATACGAGTAGCATATTGAGATCACTGATAATACTCTCAGTGAAAACATTTTTGCTAAAGATGCTGTGCTCATTTCCTCAATGAGATTTTTCTATTAAATTCTTTTGTACTTTCTTCCCCAAACTTGAACCTGACCTTATGTTCACCTTGATATTTAGTTGATGGTGAGTGGCTTTTTTCTTTCTTTTTTAATATGCAGTATTCATAAGAACATGTTGTAAGAGTTAGATGTGGGCAAAAAGGTTAGTAGAGCCAAATTAAACCAAATCACAATAAGTAACAAAAGAGGAAATAAAATATTTCATTAAAATGATACATTCTTATTATGTATTATCATGTATTTAATACAGGACTTGCTATACATCACAAGTGTGTTATTGCTATGCATATTTAGGGTAGGAAAGTAATGAAAATAATATTTCATTCTGTTACAGTAAAGTGGTTTTATGGGCAAAATTTGAATGGAAAGCAGTAAAATCAAAAAGTAAACCTGATATTCTCTGAGATAAGGTTAGGCTGGGAGGGTAGGTTGGTGGGGGAGCGTGCTTGAAAGAAGTGAGGAAGGGACTAAGAGGGAGGGAAGATAAAGCATTCCAGTTTCATGGCAATAGGTCTGAGTTTGTGAGGGCTGAATTCAGCCAGGGGCTTTGTGTTGTAGTGAACCAACATCTACTTCAATGGAGGAAGCAAGAAACAATGGAATACCATGGTCAAGACATTCACCACTTTCTTAGATGGAAGGAGGCAGCTGCAGATGGGAAATGTGCTACAATAAAGCAAGAAGGATGTGGTAACCATCTTAAGGGAATGAGAAGTATGGTAGCCAGAAACTCCAGACCAAATGAAGATGCTGCAATAAATTCACCCCAAACAAAGGCACCTAAGCAAAGCCCATTCTCCTTCTCAAGCTCAGACATCAGAGGGTTTCTTTTTCTCTGTGCACATTGGAATGGCCTGGAAAGTCTGTATCTCTGCAGTGGTACTTGCAGATTTCTTCTTACTTATGAGCCGAAGCAGAAGGGTACACTTAAAGAAATCATGATGCAAACACATTAAGGTGGTTAGGGATTGAGGGATGTGTGTGAGACAGACATAAACACACAGAATGTTTATGCATCCTAACCAAAATGGAGCAGTGTGTGACTCCTACTTTAAGGCCAGGGAAAAGGCCTTCATTTGTTCACTTTAAATGACTGGAGTATAATTCACTCTGAAGTTGCTATGAAGAAGGAAGGAGGATAGACTAACCTTTCGGTGCCACACCTGGTCCACGATTTCCCAATGTGTTAATGAATTTCCTGAGATGGGAGAGTCAGACCTGCTGGCAGTACATTAATCTGAGGGAACGTGAAGCAATACATCCTCCAAACTCAAAGGTGGTGAACCAATTTAGAAAATGTTAAATCAAATCCAAGGCATTCCCTAAAGACAATACCAAACTGCAAAGCCCAAAAACACCTGGAAAAGTCACTCCGGCACAACTTACTCGGTTTGCTGCTGAGTTTCTAGCCGTCCTTCTTTATCTGTGGAAAATAAGGTGTATGATCCTGCACCTCTCTGAAATTCCTTTAGAGTACAGATGCTTGTCAGGGGACCTATAAAAACAACAGCAAGCTACTTCTCAGATGCAACCACCCATGGGTCAGCACCTATTCTGTTCAATACTTCTGCAGAGATACGTATTTTTGAAAGGCCATAGAGATAAATATATGTTTAAAATAATGATTTTGTCATTAAGAGTAACATACTGAGGGTGAGAATCTACTGGTAAGTAAGCATTTTAAAAATAATTTTAAGGGATCTTTTTATCGGTAGAGTTCAAAAATGTTTTTAAGATGGGTTGTTAAAAATGATAAGCAGATGAGGCAGAAGAGGGAAATGTAAAGGAATGTCATTCTAAAAAGGTTTTACTAAATACCCAAGACCAAATTTAGTGTGATAAAATTGAAGGCTCACTTGGGTTACTCCAAATGATGACATTGCTCCAAAATCTTACTCCCTAGGGACAGGGGAGGGGAGGACAGTTTCTCCTTGTCACTCTATTCCTAAAACTGAGCCAGATACCTGGCACAGAGCAGGGGGTTGATAAATGTTCAGACCCACTCAGTATGATAACCAACCGTCTTGGGGTCATATCCCCCAGTTTTAATCTTGGTGTTTCCTTGGGTTTCCTGCCCCACTTTGCTCTAACACTTGTAGCCTGAGAGCCTGGCCTTCTTTGGAGCCTACATGCACTCGCAATTCACCCTCTGTGTGAGCAGCAATAGACTGTAAGACTGCAGCTTTAATTTCAGGACATTCTGTCAAGTTACTTTCCAAAAAAGTCCACAGCAATTCATATTTCACCAGAAGTTTATGAGAATACATTTTCCCTGCTTTCCTACCTAAAATTATTATTCTCATTCATTTTAATTTTTGACAATCCGATAGGTATAACATGAAAGTTAATGGCTGCTGTAATTTATATTCTACTCACTGCTAGTGAACATGAGCATATTTTCATCTATTTATTGGCCATTTGTATTTGTTCATCTGTGAATTACTTATTCATTTTTAATCTATTTTTCTATTACATTGTTTGTCTCTTTTGTTTGTTTTCACCAATTTGTAAAAGCCCAGTGCACATGATAGATATTAGCTCTGTTACATATGTTCTAAATTAGTTTCATCTATAATTTGCCTGTTAATTTTGTTTATGTTATCTTTTGTGTGTCCACTGTGGTTAATTTAAGCAGAAAAGATGTTAATAAAAAATGTCAGCTATTTCATGTATTTGTTGGGGGGGGGCGGTTGAGAAACAGACTCAAGGTTAAGTTTGGAGGAAGGATATCAACCCATGCTGCAGAACTGGCCCAGTGAATAATATTACTTCCAACACACGTGCCAACAACTAGCTTCCCTGCAGCTATGACTGCTGCCACTGCCACGGTCAGGGAGCTGGACATAATAAGAAAGCCCAGCATCTGATGGTCACCAGTCTTAGGACGAAGCTGAACATGAGGCTGGCAGAATAGGCAGACACAGGAAGCATGGCACCATTAAATCACGCCTGAAACAATCTTGAAGCCCATCCTACCTCTGCATTTCCTGTTAGATGAAATAAAAAACATCCCTATCATTTAAGCTTGGTTGAGTCAGGGTTTCTAAAACTTGAGCTGATAAAGTGTCCTAAGAGATGTAGACACAATTAAGTTCTGATACCTTTGATCATGGTACATCTTTAAAAACGTTTTCTATGTTTCTGTGGCAATAGATCAACTGACCTACTGATCTGGGAAAATTTCAATTCTACTTAGGTTGTCAATTTAGGTTGCCTTATGTCAGAGCCATTTTTCTGAAACAGAAACATACACTGTGCTACTTGTGTTAAAAATAGTAAGGAAAAGTCTAGAGCTCCACGTTGCTCAGATTTCTTGATGAACCCCAAAGCACTAAGGTTTCACAGAACACCACGTGACAGATCTGTACCTCTGAAACAAATAATACATTATATGTTAAAAAAAAAAAAAGAAGAAGAAGAAGAAGATAGCAGGAGAGGAAGAATGAAGGAGGGGAAACTGGGAGGGGGAGATGAACCATGAGAGACGATGGACTCTGAAAAACAAACTGAGGGTTCAAGAGGGGAGGGGGTGGGAGCAAGGGTTAGCCTGGTGATGGGTATTAAAGAGGGCACGTTCTGCATGGAGCACTGGGTGTTATACGCAAACAATGAATCATGGAACACTACATCAAAAACTAATGATGTAATGTATGGTGATTAACATAATAATAAAAAATTAAAAAATTTTTAAAAATTGCTATAACGCCACCACCACAGTCCAAGAGTAAACTGAAGCCCAGAAAGTTTACACTATAATTTAATTCTATTTTGCAGATTTTTAAAAATTTATTTTTGGACATGTAATATATTCACATGTTTTAAACACCAAAAATATAAAATGTTTTTCAGTAAAGCATATCCCTTTTTCCCTCCCATATCCCATTTACTCAGTTCCCTCCCTCACCACAGTGTTATTTCTATTTCCAGATAGGCTTTAAATTAATATATGAATGTAAAAATATTGATACTACTCAGATACATTTTCACACACACCTATGTCTTTATAGCTTTTGGACTGATGTAAACAAATAGCATTCTATATACATGGACATATATATCTATGCATGTATGCGCATACATGCATCTGTATGTATATGTGCATATATATTTTTAGATTTTTCTGCCATACTCTTTTCCGTTGGCAATGTATACTAGTGATCTTTCTGTATTAATTTGTAGAGATATTTTTCATACAGTTATAGCAACATAGTGTTCCATTATAGGTATATAGCATGACTAATAAGTTCTTTATTGATGGCATTAAGATATTTTTATCTTTCTGCCTTACAAATAATGCTGCTGTAAATAATCTTATACATACGCCATTTCAAACTGAATGCGTATATCCATGTGATACATGCTGAGAAGTGGAATTTCTGGGTGACAGGGTAAGTACATTTGTAATTTTGATACATACTGCCAAATTGGCCTCTATCATAATTGTACCAATTTACATCTCCACCAGTAACAAATGTATATTTCACCCACTGCCTCACCAACATCTTGTGTTATCAAATTTTTAGATTTTTGCCAATACTATAGGGAAAGAGAGCATGTCTATTTTTTTTATTTTTCACTTTTCATGAGTGAGATAGAGTGTCACTGCATATGTGTAAGAGCTATCTGAATGCTGTTTTCTGTGAACTTCTGTTCTCCTTCTTTGTTTTTCTTTTGGCTTGATCTTTTTCCTACCAATTTCTAGAAACCCTTTTTATATTTGGGAAATTAGCTACTTTTCAGTAATGTGATTTACTGAAATTTACAATATTATTTGGTTTGTCATTTGTAGTTTGATTTACAGCATTTTTTGCCATTCAATTAGAAAAAGGGAAAGAGATATAATATTATGTTGTGAGTTTTATATACTCCTATTTACAAATCTTTTATGGCTTTTTAACTTTGTGCCAGCTAGAAAGGACCTACTCAAAGTTTAAATAGAATTCTCCCTTTATTTTTACTATTATGGGTTTCACTTTTGATAGTTTAGCAACTCTGCACTTTTCATGCTGTACATTGTGAAATTCTAGGGATGCTCACCTACTCCAATATTACTTCCTGTATAGTCCAGCTTTTCCACACTGATTTGAGATAAAACTTTTATCACACATAAGGAGACCATTTCTTGATTTCTATTTCATAGAATTGGTCTGCCTATTCATATTCCAGTATCATAATGCTTTTAATACCTGGGGTAATATGGTCTATTTTGAATGTGATAGCACTGGTTCCCCTTCTTGTTTTTCTTCTACAGTTTTCAGTTGTTCTTGTTTTCCTTTCTGTACTAAATTTAAAAATCAGCTCATCTATTGCTGATGTCTGAACATTGGTATTTCCATTTGTGTTGTGATAAAATTAAATCAAGGAGAATTAATGTTTTTGTTGTTGGGGTTTCATGTCCAAGAACACAATACGCCTATATACCTATTTAAGTTGCGGGAGAGAGGGTGCTGCGGAGGTGTTTTATGTTTTCTTCTCATTGATGGTGGTATTTATCATTAAGCTTATTCCTAGGTATTGTCTGGTCAACTTTTTAATTTTGAGGCAATTATACATGGACATGCAGTTGTAAGAAATAATATAGGGAGATCTCATGTCCCCTTTACCCAGTTTCCCCAATAATAACATCTTGCAAAACTAGCACAGTATCACATGAGGATATTGACATTGATGCAGTAAAGATATAGGACTTTTCCGTCACCACAAGAATCCATCATGTTGACCCTGAATGGCCATGTCCACTTCCTTCCCATCCTCATTCTCCCCATAACCTCCTGGGAACTACTAATCTGTTCTGTATCCCTATAGTTTTGTCATTTTAAGAAAGTTTTATGAATAAGCTTATATAGTATATGCCCTTTTGTAATTGGCTTTTTTCTTTCACTCAGAATAATTCTGCAGAGACTCATCAAGGTTGTTGCTCGTATTCATAACTTATTCTTTTTTATAGCTGAGTAATATTCCATAGAATGATTATACCATAATTTGTTTAACTAGTCACCTATTGAAGGACATCTGGGTTGCTTCCAGTTTGGGGCTACTACAAATAGATCTTCTATAAACATTTTTGTATAGGTTTTTGTGTGAACAGTAAGTCTTCACTTGGGAGCATAAAGGATCAGGTGTTGCCGGATCATATGGTAGTTGCATGTTGAGTTGTCTAAAAAACTGTCAAGCTATATTCCAGAGTGATCATATCATTTTACATTCCTACCTGCAATGTATGAGCAATTTCTCTACATGTTTGCCAGAATTTGGTGTTGTCATTATATTTTTTTTTATTTTAGCCATTCTGATAAATATGTAATGATATCTTATTGTACTTTTAATTCGCATTTTCCTGATAGCCAGTGATGTTGAAAATCTTTTCACGTACACATGTATACATCTATACAGACCCTTCGGTGGAATTTTTGTATGTCTTTTTCCCATTTTCTATTTTAATTGTTTGCTTGTTTTTGCTGAGTTTTGAGAGTTCCTTATATACCCTGGATACTAGTCCTTCATCAGATATGTGGTAAACATTTCCTCCTGTCAGTAGCAGGTTTTGTCCTCCTCTCAACAGAGTTTTTCACAGAGCAAAGGATTTAATTGTGAAGTTCAGTCTAGCAATTTTTCCTTTCATGGATCATGCCTTTGATGTCAAGTTTAAGAACATTTTACCTAGTCCTAGACCCCAAATGTTTCTCCTATCTCATTTTTCTAAAAGTTTATAGTTCCACATTTTACATTTGAGTCCATGACCCATGTTGAATGAGCTTTTATCTAATAATGAGACTGAAGCTGAGGTTCATTTTCTTGCCTGAGGGCTCTAACCCCTTTTGTTCTAACTCCTTTTGCCCAAAAGGCTATCCACTGAATGAATTGGTTTTTCACCTTTGTCGAAATAAGTTAGGACTTCCAATTTCTGCTCTGATGTATAAAGAGCTTAGAGTTATTACTCCCATCCTCACAACAAGAAAAAGCTGAACAAACTGAAAATCAACAACTCTCTTAAATCTAGCAGACAATAGAGGTCACAGTGCAAAGCATTTTCTCTAAAACTGGAGAGATGGACTAATAGAGAATCACAGTTTACCAGGAATAGAAGCACCTAGAGCCAGTGCGGGTAAAAACTCTTAAAATGTAATTGAAGAATGGCTGGAAGCTCTTGTAGACTAGTTTGAGATTTTAAAAATCTGAAATTCTAGTCTAGGGGACACACTTTCATGAGTTTTGCCTCCAGGAGCCCCACCAGGTACTAATGGTGAAGACTGGGCCCAAAAAATCCCCTCATGCTTTCAGCAGGAGAAAAAGTAACCATTTTGAAACATACCTGCAGCATTCTCTTCTTCCTTCTGTTTTCTGCAATAAAGGTCAGCCCTCAAGAGAAAGTATTTTGCCAAAGCCTAATCTGACCTGTGGGAAGGGCAATTAGCCAACTGCAGGACTCTGACCATCCTGTCACACATTAATAAAAAAAAAAAAAAGAAAAAGAAACAGCAAAGAAACTCTCCTGTCAAACCTTCTGAAGGTCACAGCCCAGGGACTCTGGCCATCCAAATCACAGATTGAGACATAAAATTATAGCAAGCTTACCCTCCCCAGTACCTTGCCCCACATCAACAGAGCTCCAGGACAGTAACTGTAACTATAGCTATAACCACCGCAAGCACTAAACACAGCCTAAGTCCTAGCCAGATAAGCATAAAACTTCACATTTAAAGCCTACTTACCTCAATTCCTATTATCTGATACATCATGTCTAGCTTTCAACAACAAAAATTACAAAGCATGCTAGAATACAAGAAAAAACAGCCTAGAGAGACAAGGCAATCATCAGAACCAGACTCAGATATGGCAGAGATTTTGGACTTACCAGACTGGGATTTAAAATAACTTTGTTTAATATGCTAAGGGCTCGGGGCGCCTGGGTGGCTCAGTCATTAAGCGTCTGCCTTTGGCTTGGGTCATGATCCCAGAGTCCTGGGATCAAGCCCTGCATCGGGCTCCCTGCTCAGCGGGGAGCCTGCTTCTCCCTCTCTCACTCCCCCTGCTTGTGTTCCCTCTCTCGCTGTGTCTCTCTCTGTCAAATAAATAAATAAAATCTTTAAAAAAATATATGCTAAGGGCTCTTATGGAAAAAGTGGAAAACATGAAAGAACAGATAGGTAATGTGAGTAAAGAGATAAAAACTCTAGGAACGAATCAAAAGGAAATGCTACAAATAAAAAACACAATAAAAGAAATGAAGAGTGCCTTTGATGAACTCATCAGTAGACTGGGCAAGGTTGAGGAAAGAACCAGTGAAGTCAGACATATCAATAGAAACTTCCGAAACCAAAATACAAAGAGAAGAAATAATGGAGGAAAACATGGAACAGAATATCCAAGACTATCCTCTAACTGTGAGATAATTTCAAAAGGTATACCATATGTATAATGGTGATACCAGAGGGAGAAGAAAGAGAGGAAGAAGTAGAAAAAAATATTTGAAGTAAGGAACCTGAGATTTTTCCAAAATTAATGACAGACACCAAATCAGAGAACCAGGAAGCTCACAAAATACCAAACATGCTGAATATCAAAAAAAGGCACTAGACATGTCAATATTCAAATTGCGTTAAACAAAAGACAAAGAGAAAATCTTGAAAGATGACGCAGGAAAAAAATTTTACTGAGAGAGGAACCAGGATACAATTTAATCTGGACTTCAGAAACCATGCAAGCAAAAAGAAAAGCGTTGAAAGAAAAAAAAAAATCACCAAAATAGAACTGTGTATACAGTGACATTATCCTTCAAAAGTGAAGACAAAATAGACCTTCTCAAACAAAAACTGGGGAAATTTGTGTTCAGTAGGCCAATTTTGAAAGAAATGTCAAAAGGAGTTCTTCAGAAAGAAGAAAAATGGTATAGGTCAAAAACTTGGATCTACACAAAGAAAGAGAAGTGTTAGAGAAGGAATAAAATAAAATAAATAAATAAAATAATAAATTATTATTGTTATCTAATCTAATAGATAACTCCTCTAAATAGTAATAGCAACAATGCATTAGGTCATTATGGCTTATAGGTAAGTAAAATGAATGACAGCAATGTTATAATGGATAAGACAAAGGAAGACAGTGGTAGACTACACTACCCACTAAGCAGCATATTATTATTTGAAAGTGAATTAGATTAGTTGTAAATGTATATTGCAAGCTCTAGGACAACCAATACAAAAATTTTCAGAGGTAAAATCAGTAAGTTAGGAAGAGAGGAATTAAGAGAGGAGAGAAAATTGAATCATATAAAAGGTTCAATTAAATCCAGAGAAGGCAGAGAAGCAGGCAAAGAAACAAAGAACATGGGCAACAAATAGAAAACAGTTACAAATATGGTAGATATTAATCCAATCATATCTATAATTACTTTAAATATTAGTGATCTAATTACACCAAGTAAAAGACAGAGATTGGCAGAGTGGATTTAAAAACAAGACCCAACTATATGTCATCTATAAGAAATACATAATGATACAATAATTAAAAGAAAAGATATGGAGAAATATACACCATATTAACACTAGCCAAAAGAAAATTGGAATAGTACTATATTACTTCCAGACAAAGCAAATTTCAGAACAAGGAATATTATCAGGGATAAAGAGAAGAATTACATAAAGATAAAGAGGTCATTCTCCAAGAATATATAACAGTTGTTAATGTATATGAATCTAACATAGTGCCAAAATACATCAGGCAAAAACTGACAGAACTGCAAAGCAAAACAGAAGAGGGAAATTTAGGGGCACCTGGGTGGCTCAGTTGGTTAAGCATCCACCTCTTGATTTTGGCTCAGGTCATAATCTCAGGGTTGTGAGATCGAGCCCCATATTGGGCTCCATGCTGAGCACACAGCCTGCTTAGGATTCTCTCTTTCCCTTTCCTTCTCTCTTCTTCCCTCCCCCCCCCCAACTCCCCACCACTTGCTCACTCCCACTTTCTCTCTCATAAACGCGCACACACACACACAGTAGAGGATTTAAAAAAACTATGTTAGTGCAACTCTTGATCTCAGGGTCATGAGTGCAAGCCTAACAATGGGTGTAAAGATTACTTAAAATTAATTAATTATTAAAAATAACTATGTTTAATATGCTAAGGCTCTGATGGAAAAAGTGGAAAACATAGAAGATAAGTAATATAAGTAGAGATAAACCCTCTAGGAAAGAATCAAAAGAAAATGCTAGAATCCTGTTGTATTAGGGCCTCACCCTTACGAACTTCTTTAACTTTAATTACCTCCTAAAGGCCCTAAAGTCCAAATGTGGTTACCGTGGGGCTTAGGGCTTAGGGCCTCAACACACGAACTTAAGGGGGGGCAGGATTCAGTCTACTGCATCATGTAGGAATCAAATCTATCCTGTTGATTGTGTTCTTTTTATGTTATTTGTGTCTCTTTTGGGGATAAAACAGACACAAATGTGTAGGTGTAAATTTCTTTTATTTTAGGCAATAGTTGTTTAATTACATCTTATTTTTTTATTTTATCATTTTTTATTTTATCATTTTCTTCTTAATAATGACACTTAGGTTTGTTTTGAGTCTTCTTTTCCTGCCTCTAGATCTACTGTTTTTAAATCCTTTAAAACTCTCTTTAATTTATATTTCAATTATTTTCATTTTTCTCAGTTCTTTCTTATATGTGTCTTACTATGTTTCCCACAATCCATGTCAGACTAGCCTTCTCCCAGTGTTGTCTTCTTTCACAATAGTTTATTGTTTTCATCTACTATTTCCTGAGCTACACTAGCTCATACTTTATTTCCTCTTACTACCTCATCATCTCTTCCCTAAGTTTTTTGCTTTTTGCTTTTTTGCTTTTGTTTTACTTTAAAGAAGCAACTGGATCATAAGGTTTTTAGTTCGTGTTAAAATCCTTATTCACAATTTCCATCTGTCTCACGGCAACATTTTTCCTGGAGAATATTGTTTGTCAACAAATTTTACTGTGAGTTCCTCCTTTATATTTATAATAATATCTTCTTACACATGCTGTGCAAGTTCCTTCCATGTTGCTTATTATTAAATGAGTTGGAATTTTATGGACTGACTATTTTCTAGGACTTTCCATAGGTAGGAGGAGGAAAGGTAGCTTTCCAGGCTAACTGGTTTTTCATTGCAGAAGGTTCTGACTTCTTCTGCTTCCACAAAGCAAGGTAGTTTTTTGCAAATATAACTGGTCTGTGGGTTTCTGCTTCTGCCTCTCTCAACCTCATTGCTTCTCCAGGGTGTGCACACCCTCACTTGCCCTATCTCTCCATCTTTAGACCTATCCCTATTTCAGTCCCTGTCTCTAACATCTTTCACGTCTGCTTTTCCTGGCTCATTCCCAGTGTCTCGTGCATGAAACTAAACTTATTTTGGTACCCCTTACAAATTACTTCACATTCTATTTTCTAGTTTCTCAGACAATAATGTTTATGTTTTTGTTTTCACTTCTCTTTGTTGCTTGCCTTTGTTTTTTTGGAGAACATGGAGATTGCTAAATCTATGTAGTCTTCATTCTAAAATCTTCTAGAAATTATGCCATCTACAATTAGGAGAGACTATACAGACTATGTAAAGCAGCTGCTCAGTTGTTCCCTGAGTACAGCACTGCTTTAGTCATTTCTGTAACTTTGGGACTACAGAAATGTGATAGCCTAGGGTATGACTAAGCTTGGTGTCGCTGAAAGAACCCCAGTCCAGAAATATAAGACTTGGTGTTCACCCTTCCCTCTGCCACCATCCAAGGTAGAACAAAACAATGATCCATCTGCCTGGCCTCCAGTCCTCCAACTGTATTGGATGTGATGATCGCCATTAGCCCTCCTCTTTTGAAAGGTCAGCAGTTTTTGCAAATATTATGACAAATTTGGGAATACATCAGACTTCAGGACATAGTTACCCAGATAATAAAGATTAAAAATACTAATATATATATATATATATATATATATATATATATAATACTAATAATATATACTAAAAATAAGCGATTTATACTGAGTCAAACTTCTGAAAGAGTGCTTAGCCATGACACTTCCCTCCCTTCACTGTATCTCTTCTTAAGCCCAAACTTTTTAAATTTGGCTTTTCCAGCAAGTGTAATTTGAAAGTGTGGGGACATGTTTTCCCTTTTCCCTACACTTGGCATTTTAATTATTAAATGCTTTTCCAAGTTAAATTTTGAGTGCACAAGCCATGCCACTGTCTAATAATTTAATTTAGAAAACAAATTACATGTAATTTCCCTGACAATCTGAAATCTGTAAACCACTAAAACGGAGTCAACTCAATGAGCAACATGATAATTAACACTCATAATAAAATAATTATTTTTTATTTTGTTATTCTTATGTTAATCCCCATACATTCCATCATTAGTTTTAGATGAAGTGTTCCATGATTCATTGTTTGTGCATAACACCCAGTGCTCCATGCAGAATGTGCCCTCCTCAATACCCACCACCAGGCTAACCCATCCTCCCACCCCCCTCCCCTCTAGAACCCTGTTTGTTTTTCAGAGTCCATCGTCTCTCATGGTTCATCTACCTCTCCGATTTCCCCTGCTTCATTCTTCCCCTCCTGCTACCTTTTTTTTTTTTCTTAACATATATTGCATAAAATAATTATATTTTATACTGGCAATGTCTAAAAATTCACAGTACTTCTTTATATCTCTTTCTGCTTATTGACATTAGGAAAACAGAACAATTTTGCTTCACTTCAAAAAAAATTAACTGAAATTTCTTCCCAGTAATCAAATTTCACTAAAAAAACTAAAGGTTCTTAGATAAAAATCTATAAAAAGAATTGTCTTTATTAATAAAATTGCTGAAGGTAAAACAGTTGTAAAGGCTGTAGGTCAAAATGTGACTCTCCCAAAGTAACCTAGATTTGGGGAGGTGGTAACTCCAGTCACTAGAGGACAATTTAGTGAGTATACACAACCCGGACATTGGTTACTAAATCCTACTGATACCCAGAGGTGCCTGGGTGGCTCAGTCAGTTAAGTGTCTGCCTCTCGGTTTCAGCTCAGGTCATGATCTCATGGGCCCTGAGATCGAGCCCCACATCAGACTCTGCACTCAGCAGGGAGTCTGTTTGAGGATTCTCTCCCTCTGCCCCTTCCCCACTCACTCTCTCTCGACCTCTCTCCAAAATAAATATATCTTTTAAAAAATAAAAATAGTAAAAACTAAATCCTACTGGTACCCAGTTTACATTTTGTTACCAGCTTACTAGCATCAAAGATGACTTGTTAGGAAATACAATATTGTTTAGTTTTGTTTGGGTTTCAATAAATAAAATGCTATGTTGGATTCTCCTTACAAAAACAGGTCCCATGCTAAAATGGAAACACACGTGATAAATATTCTTATCATGACTAACAACCAAACCTAAAACCAGAAATGCACATTTTCTCAGCCTGCTTCTCTTATTGTTCATTTTAACAATTCAATTTAATGTTTGGCTAGTGTGCCTGACAAAATAGGTGTGTCACAGACACTACTGTGTCGGAGTTCCTCGACATTGTTTCTAGTGCTTTCAAGGTGGTATGGACTGAATGTGTGTGTCCCCCCCCAAAATTCATATGTTGAAATCCTAACCCCCAATTTGATGGCATCAGGAAATGGGGTCTTTAAGAGGTGATTAAGTCTTGAGGGTGAAGCTCTCATGAATGGGATTAATGCCCTCATGAAAGAGATCCCAGCGGGTTCTTCTTCTCTGTAATGAAGACACAATGAGAAGACCAGGAAGCAGGCTCTCACCAGACATTGTATCTGCCAGTGCCTTGATCTTAGACTTCCCAGACATCAGAACTATGGTATTTTTGTTACAGCAGCCTGAACAGACTAAGACACAAGGTAAACATAACTATCCCCTTTTACAGATGTGGGATTCAATAGCCAGTGATATTGAGACAGGAGATAGGAGGAGTAGAGCACACACAGATTTCACTCTTGAGCTGCCTTATCTTTCCAGTCACCTTGGTATGTGCACCCACACATATGCATTCCTCTAGGAGAGCTGGGAAATGCCATGTTCCAAACTGCAATGCCATGAAAGGGAACCTGGTGAATCACACACATTTCTGCCAGAAGTGACAGGTGCCACTTCCCCTCATGTTTTATTCACCAAAGCAAGTCACATGGCCACACCTAGCTACCAAGTGTCCAGAAAGAGGGAATATTTGGCAGGCAGCACTGATGACTATGCTGTGTAGTCTGGAGGTTGTACCTGTGGATTATGAGGCTAGTGAGGTCAGTTCATACTTAATGTTGAATGACTTTGAACTCCATGTTCTAGGATAGCAGGAACCACTGATGGTTTTGAGCAAGAACATGACACCACAATGGGTTGAGCAGCAGTTGGAATTCACTAAGTAGACATGGGCTGCTAGGCTGCAAGACCTGCTTCTCAATTATTGCTCCAAACCAACACAGTTATGCTTCCACTTACTCGTCAGAGCAGAGCCTGCTGCACACTTCTCAGACCAGCTCTCCCTCGTAAGAACCACAGAAGGATGTGATCTTTTAACGTTAAAAGGAGAAACTATTATCTGGCACAAGGTGAAGAGTCTTGCCGACACCACTTCAGGTGAATTGTAGTTGTACATGGCAGGAAGGTGATGGAGAGCTCTCAGAGGAGAACGGCCTGCCCCCAGGAGCAGGTAAAATCACATGGCTGTGCAATTGAACTTGCTCATTGTATTTAGTGGCAAAACTTTAGAGGCTCCCTCTCTGAAAAAGAAAATGTATACAAATACACACAGAGACACAAAAATGTAAGGCTTCACTATGGCTTATCTTATTATTAGAGGGACAAATTCCAAGATGTATGCTCATCTCTACAGAAGGAAGTTGTGCCCATTTCCCCAAGTCTAGTCAACAATTTGTAGCCATATTGCTGTCACTTTAGGTATTTAGAGGGACATCATTTATTTACACACTGGTTCTACATATGGTTTTTTTTATAATGTCTAAGATAGAACCATCTAAATTAGATATTTAAGACTATGAGACTATTTATACATATAAGGTACAGGATTTGAATACAGAATATATAACAAATCATACAACTAAAAAAGTTGTTATAATAAAAATGGACAAAAAAAATGTAATCACTCCACAAAAGAAAATCTATGAATAGCCAATAAATTCACAAAAAAATGCTCAATATTGTTATCAGGGAAATGTAAATTAAAACTATAATGAGATCCAGTCATAGCTACGAGAAGAGATAAAATTAAAAAGACTGGTAATATTGATTGTTGCCAAGGATGTGGAGCAACTGGAATTTTCATCCACTGCTGGTTAGAGTATAAAATTGTACAACCTCACTGGAACTGTTGGCAATTTCTTATAAAGTTAAATTTACATCTACCCTGTCATTGAAATATTTCACTCTCAGGTGATTATCCTCAAGAAATCAAAACATAGATCCACAAAACGACATCTATAAGAATGTTCTTCCTGCTTCATTCAAAACAGACAAAAACTAGAAATCCAAATGTCCATCAAGAGGTGAATGAATGAACAAATGATGATAAATTTGAGTCACGGAGAACTACTCTGTAATATGAAAGAACAAACAGGGGCGCCTGGGTGGCTCAGTTGGTTAAGCGTCCTACTCTTGATTTCAATTCAGATCATGATCTCAGGGTCATGGAATCAAGCCCTAAGTTGGGCTCTACACTCAGCAAGGAGTCTGTTTCTCTCTCTCTCTTTCCCTCTCCCTCTGCCCCTCCCCACACTTGCACACACACACTCTCTCTCTAAAATAAATAAATAAAAGAACAAATAATTGCTTCTTCCAGCAACATGAATGAATCTAGAAAACATCATCCTAAAAGAAAAAAGGTGGACACAAAAAGCTCATACTGCATGATTCTGTTTCTATGAAGTTCTAAAATAGGCAAATTAATCTATGGCAATAGAACTTGCCACAGTGGTTACCTATAGGTGGAGGGAGTGAGTATTGACTAGAGGGTGTGCAAGAGAATCTTCTGGGGTAATGGAAATGTTCAGTGTCTTGTTTTGTGTGTCAGTAATGCAGGAAATAGTGTTTGTCAAAATTAATTATGCTCTATGTTTAATACCTGTACATTTTACTGTATGTTACTTATACCTCAAAATATTAAAAATAGACAGTTAATAACCTGGTTTGAATAATCTCAGCTGAGATTTCTTAGAAAAGCATGAACCCTGATATATCTGCCATACTTAGTCCTATTTTAGAAATTACCAATATACAGTATAGTATAATACATAAATCACAAAATTGAAAGTCTGTAGTAGACAATAACCAAAATAAATCAGTGAAATGGTCTGGATATAACAGGAAGGAGTGGTGGGGCCCGTGGTGAACTACAGAGAGAATGCCACATCTTGTAGAAGCCATCAGATAGTGCTCTAGCTAATATTTGCTAACCCAGGGTTGCCAGATCTTGATTGTCAAAAGAAATCAGAAATCTATATGTGAAATACATTGATACTTATACTTTGGCTATTAATTTATAGCTAATTTTAATTTGGCTATATATTTTGGGTATTATATTTTTTAAAATATAAACACCAAGCAAGCTGAACATTATGCTATATATAAATAACTGGAAATTAACTCTGGTTTCCTCCATCCTACGTTGACTGCAGCCATCTCATTACAGCTTTGCTTCCCAAGATCAAAGGAAGCATGAAGAAATAATCATTGCTCAGAAACTCAACGGCAGGGCATGCCTTCTTAATCCAAGCATGCCCAGGTCCTTTCTGATTGGTAATGGAGGGAGAACATCAATGCCAAAGAGTGCCTGGATCTTATTTCCAACTCTTATCTTTCAAAATTTCCCTTCCTCTTGTAATTGCTCCTTCGCTCCTGCCATCTCCCTATGCCAGCCCTTAGGAGGCACGGCCCTGAAGTGGAATTTCTATGCCATCTCTCTCCTCTCTCTCTCCTTTCCAATCACTCTCTCCCTCTCTCTCTCTCTCTCTCTCACTCACACACACACACACACACACACAAAGTGTACGCACACATACCCAAAATAGCTGAGGCCAGGCTTAAATCCTTAAACCTGGCTTCACTAAAGATTATGAAGAAAAAAGAATGTACAAAAAGATAATGTAGTTTCAGATTTAATTATCTGACTCTATTCTGTTATTTTCAGCTTCTGATGTCCTACAGACCACTGTATCTTTGACTAGATCCTAGCCTGTCTTCATGGGTCACAGGTAGGATGATTCTACATTCCAGTTGTCTTGGGATGATCCTGATGTATGCCTATTTTCTTGGCATAATTATGAATAGCTTCCTGTTTCACTTGCAAAATTTCTCTGGTTTGAAAGATAAATTTTATGGTCACCCTAGTCAAAGGGCATCTTTGGCTTAAAGCTGGAATATGTAACTATCATATCTAGACTTTGAAGCCTATAACCAAGAAGGAAGCAAAGTTTTTTTTCTAGCTTATCCATGGCTCATCTTTTAAGTCCCAGTTCCCTAGCCCAAGAACCTAAAAATAACATGGAATTCCACTTCATTTCTGATTTTTAAATTCATAATAAAGAAAATAAATAAATATGTAAAGCTAATGAATGTGTGGTTTGCCCAAGATAGGCACTGTAAGAGAGATTATCTGAGTCCCTAAAACACTGATTTTAACATGACTGTAGTACACAGAATTAGGAGCATAAATAATGGATTTGGTAAGAAGACCTGATGGTATAAAAGCAAGGTCTCTGACAAAGAGTTGATAAAATGGAGGAGAGCCAAGGGAAAGAGGATGTACTGGAATCTTTGAGAAAGGATGCCAAGCCCCACCTACAAAGTCAAACCCTGAATGAAGTTTAAGGTCAATGAAAACCTTATATAGGTTTGGGGAGATACCAGATCAAGGGTCCTGTGCCTATCTCAGAGTAAAGCCAAAGTGGAGCTACAGGCCTTAGGGAAGAACCCTGCACCCATCATTGTTGCGTACTGTAGAGCAACACTGGGTCCTGGGGGTTGGAGTTTTAGAGTGTCAAAGGTTAAGTGCAGACTCAAGGCAGGCAGATGAGGGCAAACTTTAACGTCTTAGGCAACGCAGGTAGTGTGAACAGTACATTAGAAAATGTCTAGGACTCTACAAGAGGGACTCATTTGGCTGAGAGATGGCTCGTTGCCAGGCAAAACCTCATGAGTGGTTCAAAAGGGAAACATGGCCTGACATGTTAACCAGAGGCCATGGCAGATGGGGAGTCACAGTGGATACCAGTTTATAACACAGGACAATGAGCAAATGACCAGCCAAGATGAGATATACCTTTGTGGATCCCAGCAAGGGACCAAGGACAATCATGGACCAAGTGCCCCCTTCCCTTGATAATATCATGCAGCCCAAAAGACCCTGGGAACTTAGCTGCTACACTGAGGAGGAGTGGGAGTGTAAGAACACATTGGTTTTGACCATGTTTATCTTGAAATGTCTGAAAAATAAAGTTGACTGACTTTGTCTTGAATCAGGGAAACTAAGTTTTCTGCTTTGAAGCCCAAAAAGGGTGTAAAACAGAAGCTAAGTTTTATTTTTTGCACATCTGAGTCTGCAGCCTATGAAACTCATGCCCACTACACTATTTCCTCAGATGCTCTATGGTTTTTTGTTGTTGCTTTCTAACTTATAAAAAAAAAAAAAGGCATAAAATCTTAAAGAAAAGCAAGTTTAGTGACTAGATTTCACTGAAAAAAATGCATTCCAACTCCATAGAACACCCAAAGAAGCCATATATCTGGCCTACGTGTGTGGCTTTTCAACAAGTTGACTCATAATCCATGACAATGTTCCCACAATCAGAAAATCTAATTTTTGTTGTTCCAAATTCTGCCCCCACCAGAACTTGCACCTGAACTGCCAAGAATAACAAAATTGACAGATTTGTAATTCAACTCTCCATTTTGCCTTCCTGTTTGTTTGATGGATGTGTAGATTAGCAGTGAAATGGCCCAAGACTAGTAAGAAAATGAGGGGAAAATATCTGGTCGTGGTCTCATAACACAACCTTACCTCTATATCCCGCCAACCATCTCCATCTATATCTTTGCTTTAAACATATGAACATGTACCAGCATGTGTGCATGTGTGCACACACACACACACCTCTTACCTATAAAAAAGACCCAATTGTACTAATATTTTTAGATAAGGTCCATTCTTAACTTTAAAATAGGAATAAATTATTTATACCTTTAACTTTTTTTCATTTACATTCATCCACTTATTTTTTTTGTTTTTAAAGATTTTTGCTTACTTATTTGAGAGAGAAAGAGCGAGAGCACAAGCAGGGGGGAGGGGCAGAGGGAGAAGCAGGCTCCCCACTCAGCAGGGAGCCTGACACGGGGCTCAATCCCAAGACCCCGAGATCATGATCTGAGCCAAAGGCAGACACTTAAACAACTGAGCCACCCAGGCATCCCCATCTACTTGTATTTTTAAAAGTCTCAGGGAGATTCTTCTAAAGAATTATCCTCGGCCTCCAAAATCTTTTTCAACTATGCTTCCAAACTTTTCTCATAAATGCAATAGATGGAACAACTTCCAAGCCTCCTACCTTCATACAATGACCTCTCATCATTTATAGACCTCCCAACCAATTAGCTATCTTCTTTCTTTGCAAGCACCCACATCAATCACCAGCCTCAGAACTTTGCCATTTCCCTTGTATGTGATGGTGGATCTTGGAGTACAAAGGCCTCAAATGTTCTCTCTCATCTCAGCTCCCAGGGCACAGGTCCACTTCTATTCAACATATTTGGCCTGCTTACATGGCCAGATATTACTCACCATAACCTCTAGACATTGCTCCCCTCCAAGGTCTTGACTTCTGGACATTCCTTTTCTCTGACCATAGCTCATCTCCTTCCATTTTTTTTCTAATTTCCACACTCTCAATAACTCTACTTTATAATTATTATGACCCCTAAATCCTTGAACTCTGCCATGCCTGTTGGATAGGCAAGGACCTTCATTTGACTCTCTAACTGGCCTGGACCCAGTGACCAGTCATTTATCACAACCTTAGAATAATCCCTTACTCCCTCCTCTTCCCACAATATACCACTTTACCTTCACAGATACTCCAACCTTTTACTTTCCCTCATAATATGGCCCCATTATCAACTGCCAAATACTTCATGAAACACACTTCTACAAATGCAATTTTATTAACTTGAAGTGAGCTTTTGATGTTGCCTGGGGATCCTTTTGTTCCCTATTAGATATTTCTCATATTTCTCAAGCAAGGGGTTCAAAAGTTCTTCATTCTCCTAAACCCCCACCTCCAACCCTATCCAGGACCCCTCAATTTCACCCTTACCAAGATCGATTCAATAGGATAGGACCTTCTTCAACTTCCTTCCAGTTGGTCTCAAAATACTTCTCTATTTTGCCACTTGATTCCATCTCCTCCCTGTTTTGTTCCAGAATTCTCCCTTCCTTGTTTCTCATTTTCAATCTCTCTCTCCAAGTTCTTTCAACCAAATTAAGCAACATTCTCAATTTTCTCATGTCCTAAAACACTGACCTCCACACTGACCAGACTATCATCATTCCATGTCTCTCTCCTCCTCCTTTTTATCTTCTTTTCAATAACAATTTATGGAGTAAGTATTCTAATTTCATTCCCATCTTTGGCTCTCCATCCACTTAACTCTCACCAGCCTTCCCTTCTCAGTGACCACATCTCAATGCCTACCCTCCATCCCTTTTCTGTAGTATTTGACACTGCTAACCCCAGCTTCACTGAAACTTCTCTCATCTCCACTGAAACTGGCTCTCCTCCTACCAATCAATCTCTGATCAATCTCTGCCCCATTTTTAGCTCTATTTTCTCCTGCTCCTCCAAGTATAGTCAGCCCACAAATTCTCTCCCTCTCTAGCCTTTTCTTCACTAAATGTGTCACTCCTAACATTTCCATTAGTTTTCTAGGCGTCTTCACTTGAACATCCATTTGCATCTCAAAAACAGTAGTTACAAAGTTGAATATATCCTTTCCCCCCCGCCATATGCCACTTTCTCCAGAAATTTCTATTTTTGTTAATATTCTTTATCATCCTAAACCTCAAAGTAGTTGCCAAGCCATACATCCTCCTTTGCTTCCATATTTGAGCTAGTCTAACAGCTAATATCTTCCAAATTCTATAGCTCTTTTTGAAGTAACACTTGTGATCACTTTATAGTTCAAAATCTTACTACCTTACATTGTAACTACTGGAATAACTAACTGGCCTCCACCCTCATTCCTTTTTCCTCTGAGTCATCCCAGATACTTCCTTTTGAAGCACAGCTCT
Source organism: Neomonachus schauinslandi (assembly GCF_002201575.2). Classification (NCBI taxonomy): domain Eukaryota; kingdom Metazoa; phylum Chordata; class Mammalia; order Carnivora; family Phocidae; genus Neomonachus; species Neomonachus schauinslandi. The sequence goes on from NC_058415.1 coordinate 23,839,317, forward strand.
AATAATACCACTTCTCCTATTCCAACAGTCATCCTAATAACTACAAACTCTCTATCCTGGCATTCAAGGACTTCTACAATATGGCCCCAGTCTGTTTCCCAGCCATCTCTTCTACTTTTTCCTCATGCTCATCATTTGAAGAAGCTGGAAGAAAAATCCTGAGATGGGTTAAAATGGAAAAATTTCTTTTTTCATCCTCCTTTATACTCCCTTTGTACAAAGGTTTACCTTATCACTTAAATTATCTATGTAAATGTCTGTCTACTCTTAGCAAACTATTTTAATTTCTAGTTGTTATGAGGGAAGATTGGGATGGGGGAGGAAAATAAATAAACATAGTTCTCAAGAAGCCAACACCCTTTGTTCTTAACTAGCATTTGAACAAAATCATGTTATACAAGAAACGTAATTGGTTTTTCAAAAATTCTAACACAACACCAGCATCAAATAAATTGTATTTATTGTTACAGCTATTATATAGTCTTCGTAACTCTGTAAAGATTACATTTAACTTTTATAAATTAATAGCAATGTGAAGGATTCTTATCCTTCAACATGCAAATTAATTAAAATCCCTCCTCCCCCCAGCCAGTTTTGAATCCATTTGCAAATTCATTTCAATATTCCTGATCTGTAAATACATCTGTTCTTTAGATTGTCCTTTGACTGGTCCTAACATCTTATTAGTTCCCTCATTTAATTAATAAGCTCAACAAAGTTTTCAAGATATATTCATTTTATATATGTATGAGAGTCATGTTTTTACTTCTTTTTGAAAAGTATTCTTCAACAAGTACCTACACCATTGACTGCAATTACCATCAGAGAAGAAGGGTGTCAAATCTGTCTGCCACCCACACAGAACATTAGCAGGCACTCTGGAATTACAAACATAAAGCCTCACTTAGGCTTCTGTTTGCAAGTAAAGGAGCTCCTATACTCCCCTTCATTTTTCCTCAGGGGTTATGGAGGGATTACATCAAGCTACCCTGAGGGTAAATACAATATTTAGGAGGACCCTAGCAATACCCTAAAGACTATATCAATGTTCCATGAATTAGCATACACTGTTCCTGAAGCCTCTAATGTGTGTCAAGGGAGTGACTTAGACCCTGGGAAAATCTGATTCAATATGAGGAAAGATTTTCCAAATAAGGAGAACTGAATTGCAATAATATGAAAGGAGTCTTGCCAACACTAAAAAACTGTCGGTATGAGAAATGGGGTAGCGCCGTGTGGCTGGGGGGCCCATTGGATTCTTGCTGAACGTGTAGGCCACATGCTGTACCTGAGCCACTCCATAGTCTAACTGAAGCTACCAAAGGACAGACATGGATGGGGGACCATCCATCTTTTCTGGAATGGAAATCTGCTGAGAAGAGCCACTGCTAAAGCTAAGAAAGTGTTACTCTATCAAGCCTGAGCAAAGGACAGTCTAGATTTAAGTGCTTCCCATTTATCAGTCAATCCATTATGGCTTCCATCCCAGCCCAGAGAAGCTGAGGGACCAGGAGATCCCTGTATGTCTCCAGCATTTCCTAAATATTTGGCCCAGAATTGGACAGAAGAGAATGCTGTGCATTGGCCACTTAACTCCCGTAGTCCTTACCCTATTAGGACAACAGTGCTCTGGGTACAGCCCACAAACATGCCCTCTTCTAGGCATGGACAGCTGCCAAGGATGCTGTCAGCAAGCCCAAAATTCAGACGTTACCTCAGAATGATAACATCTGATTCCTTTCCCATTGTTTGTCTCTCAAAGTCACTTAATTTCCTCTTTTTCCTTATTAATTCACATTATAAAAACATTGTTCTAGTTTAGGTGGAATTCTTTTCTGCTTCATTACACGTGTCTTCCTTCCTTCCTTCCTTCCTTCCTTCCTTCCTTCCCTCCTTCTTCCTTCCCTCCCTCCCTCCCTTTCTTTCTTTCTTTTTCTTTCTTTCATTTTTGGACTTCCCTCCCCTATGTCTGCAATGAGTACACACCGCCTCCCTCACAACCTCTCTGCTTTTAGCAATAATTTGCACATAATGGAACAGCCAGAGGGGGTTTGATCAATGACCTCTGTCTCGGAGATGCTGTTCCTAGGGAAACACATCTGCCAACATAAAGTATTGGAGCAATCACAGCTCAGTGAACGCAGTAATAAGCAACTGTTACTCTGGCGCCATCAGTCATGTTCAGTTACAGACCTGAAAGGAAATGGCACCTCAGGGAGCAATGTCCTTCCATAAATTTGGGCAACAATGAAGAATGATTTGCAATCAAGTAATAAAAGGCCCAAAAAAGGTCCACCATGCATACTAACATCCAGTACAGCTGACAAAGGAAATAAAAAACCTTGGCATTGTTTGCTCGTTATGTAAACTACACAGCTGTCCAAGCAATTAAGATATGATTTTGGGAATTCTCTCGTAAAAATTTGCTAACAGTGCTTCCACTTGTGAAAGTGACATTCTTCTTTATCAGTAAAGTGCATTTCATTAAGGTAATGCAATTTCATCAAGCTTAATAGTAGGAATTGCTTAACCTTATGGCAAGAGTACGTAAACAACATAAAATTAATGTTGCTTCTCATGTGGGGAAATAGATTTGCATTAGTGACAGTGCTGATCAAGTAATAAAGAAAGCCAATAGTAGATAGAGCCTTCATGTCCATGGGCTCTAGGGGCCTACAGCTGCTCTCTAACCCACATGTTGGGAAATCTGTGCCGGCAATAAAACAGTTAAGTGTAATCTCCATGCAAACCGTTGAGCTGAAAAGGAAGAACAGATCTGACTACTAAAAATTTGACTTTAGGACAAAACAAGACACCTGTCTTACTGAGAAGGAACACAGACTAAGCAAACAAGAGAAATTAAAGGAAAGTAACACTCTGACCCAGCACCAAATTGTAGCCCCTTCAACCTATTCTACACCCTTTGTGTCTTATATACTAGAGGTCTTTCCTGAAACTGGGTAGTGCCTACTAAAAGAAGTCTTCTCAAACCAGAGTTCCATTTTATTCTTCATTTCCACCAATTCCAGCTAAGCCAAATTTCCCCTCACAACGCAAATATCATAGAGTTCACACAAAGGAGTTAGGGCTTGAAAATCATTGTCAGTGGAAGAAAGAGCCCTTCATCTTCTATACAGAGTCCTAAACCATGGTTATCCTTGAAAAGTTTCATCCTTCTCCTCAATATGTTTTCATCAAAACTGTTCATGATAAACACAACTGATTCATTTCAAATCCCCTCCTCCATTCTCCCATCTATAGCCAAGGAGTGGGTGAAAAAAACAAAAGCAGAGTCTAAGTTATTCCCAGATTATACTATTAACCAGCAACGATTGCATATTCATCTTACAAGCCCACTCCTTAGCAATTGAACCCACAGTCACCGCTCACTGTGGACTGATTTCCAGATGCGAGAAAGATGGAGGCCCTGACCTCAGGGAGCATGTGGCCTGATGAGGAGGACAAGCATGCAAATAAATGGAGAAAAGGTAGAATGAAATAAGCAATACTTCAGCATTTGATTTGGTATTAGGAGCAGAGAGGAAGGTGGGTTTAATTTTGACAGTGGATTGGGATAGTGAGTCTTCATGAACAGGGTAACATTTATTGATAAGAGGGCCCTTCCAGAATATGACTCCACTGTGAAATCCTTTGAGGAGAGGGTATAGATTGTGAGTGAGACACACTGACAGATGTGGCTGGATTGAGAGTTTAGAGCTAGATAACGGAGAGACTTGAATGACTTGGGGTTCTTTAGGAGCCAGATGGCAAATTCAAAGAAGGTAATCAAAGAAAGTTTAATGGTAGGATATTTACAGGGTGTGGGCCGGATTAAGTGAAATTCACCGGGAGTGAAATACTCTATGACTAGCAACAGCAGGGAGTTCTTATCACCCTGGAGGAGATTGGAGATGGAGGGGTTCAGAGAACTAAAGGAAAAGTGGTAGCTATAGCTATAGGACTAGGTCACCCAGAATGAGCTATGGTCTTAGGTAGAAGGATACAGTCAATAACAACCAAGAGGAATACAGTCCACCAAAGAGGAATGCAAAATAAACAAATAGCTTTATCTCTCTCTGCCAAAGGGCAAACCCAACCAGAAGCCAGAAAGCAAGGGAGCCCACTGATCCAGTCAACAAATGTCAGCCCCAAGGACACAGAACAGGGGGAAAAAGGATGGAGAATGGATCTAGGGAAGCAAACAGAAAATACCCAGCGAAGTCTAATCATCCTGATAAGAAATTTAGACAAGGGTTTGACCTTCTTGGTTACCATTTTGGTAATAATTCTATGTGAGTAGGACTATAATATTCCCACTTTAGATTATGAGCTACTTGAAAACATGAACTGTGTCTTTATTATTATTTTATCCTCTGCATCTAGCACAGGCAAGATACAAGTTGCAACATGAGAATATAAGTGTCTATCAATTAAATAAGATTGATGTGGTCAAATCTCAAATGCCACAGAGAATTTGTGATTATGGTCTTTGGAAACCCACCCTTGTTCTCTCAATGAGAATAGGAGTAGATGGATGTCAAAATGTATGGTGTGCAACTTTTGAGATCTATACAATTTTCATATAGGGACCAAATCTTGAATGAGTCATCTACTGCAAAAGGAAACTTAAACATGATTCTTGAGGCTCTAGGACCACCAAAACTTTGCAATCTGTCATATGGTGTGCTGAGTGTAGGATAGGACCGCAGATGGATGATAAAGGCACAACACACTGGCTTCCTCTGCCTGCAGAGAGCTGGAGATACAGGCCACTTTTCCCTGGGAATGAAAAGGGAAGAATCAGGGTAGCAGCCTTGCAGTACAAAAAGTCCTGGGCTTATCATGAGCAGCCCTGGGTTCAAGAGTCAGACATGCTGAGTGTGACCAACATGACTGTCAATAATTCTCTAAACCTCATTGAGCCTGAGCTGTCCATAGGTCAGGTGAAAATATTTCCTGTACCTCAGCATCAGCCTAGGTGAAAATGAAATTCCACGTGGAAATTTATATATAAACCGCAACACAAGTAAAAGGTGTTATTTTGGCTGCAGCTTCCTGGCGTTCAACAATTGTTTGGCCCACAAGGTACATGCTAGCCTCTGAAAATGGATCCTACACAACTCTCCTTCCTCCAGTAAGAAGAGAGTAAAACTGAGCAATTTGAGGGTTAAGAGGTTATCCTTAGACACTTCTTTCGTGACTTTTACAGCACAAAAGGAAGAGAAACCAGATTTTTAAATTTCATTTCATCTAACTATCTAACCTCAAAGGAAGTCTGGAAGAGCTTTTGTTTGTTGAATTATGTAGGATACCATGTCAAGCTTTGCTAAATTTTCGGTCACATGCACACAGTCACTGAATAGCTACCTCTTTTAAGTTGTGATGAATCTCTACAGCATGTTGTGACTCAACATCCTGCACTAAGATTCTCGGGGCAGTTCAATGTTGGAGGTGGACGATAAAAATTTTGCTGTGGAAGAGAATTATACTATAGAAAGTTTCAAGTATGCTGAATGATAAGGTGAACTAGAATGTTAAAGTGGAGGTAGCTCTTTGTAAGAAATCTTTAATCGATCATCTTAAATTCTCTCCCCTTCATATACTTCCACCACCACCACGACCTTAGCAGTCAACCCTTGATAATGGCCAAATCTGTTGGACTTGCTCTCTGCTTGTATCTCTTTTTAAGAAGCAGCATAATGTAGTCTTACTATCATGCTCCTTGGAGCCAGACTGCCAGGGTTCAAGTCCTAGCTCTGCCACAAGCTGCATGACCCCTGGGAAAATGTATGTAACCTCTCAATGCCTTCAATTTCTTCATGTACAAAATGGGAATAATAATGAAACCACTTAAAAAGCATAAAGATGAACAAAAATCAAAATGGCTGCACTAATGCTTCAGTGGAGTTCGATTTTAAAATAATCTTTTTCCTCTCTTCTGTAAACCCATTCTCCCTTCACAGCCTTTTGTTTCAGGAAACGGGCACCACCCTAAAAACATAACGAAGGAGGCTGGTAGCACATACACAATTCCCATCAAAACTAGCTAGATCCTGTCTTTCCCTATAAACCACCTCCCACCCCTCAGCCCTTTCCTCTGGACGGGCTTGCAGATTTTGAAGGCCATAGCCTGCTGCAGCCTCCTTTGCTGGGCAAAGCAATAAAGCTATTGTTCTTCTTTATCCCAAACTCTGTCTTCGAGGTCCATTTTGGCTCTGAAGCATGGAGGTCGGTTTTCAACAACAATAACAGTATCAACCTCATAGGCTGTTACAATGCCTGGCCCGTGGCTTCATATTTTAATTAAAAAATTGCTTGTGATTTCAGAAAATAAATCTATTTGGCAGTTTTCTGGATTTCTGTGGACAGTTTATTTCTAAATAAGAACTTGGAGACCTTTCTAAATCAACTGTTTAATGCACAGTTCTCCAGATAATGTTGCTTTCAAAATCTAATGCTGCTTCTAAATCTGTTCATGGATTTTCCTGACCACCATGGAAAATTCTCTCACCAAATCTACCAACTCTTGTCAAAAGACCTATGTTCAAGTGCCAGTACCTCTGCAATAGGAAATTGGGTCACTAACCATTTAGGTTATATGGGAAATTCACTTAACTTCCTTACATGTGAATGTCCCCAAATTCAATAACACTGCAAGAGGAAGTCACAGCATTTGGAAACACAACTATTAGTGTTTTCAGGGATTAGGGTTTGTATGAAGGGGTTCAGAGAATCCAATGGAGTTTTGGAATTCTGTCATAAAAAGTCTAAAAGACATTTCTGCACAGCCTAACTCCCCTAAGTAGAATCACTAATTCTGCCTTGTTACACCCAGGAGTAATATAAGCTGGGCAGAAGGATGAGGAGAACGGCCCCCGATATCACTTCCATTTCAGGGCCCGCAGACACTTCAACAAGCAATGTGAAATCATTAACAATGAGAGAGATACCCCGAAGCCCCTCTTTGGGAATCCCTACAAATTAAAAGACTAGAGAAGTTACCAAGAAAACTGTAACTGCCTTTAATGATGGAAGCACTAATGTGGAAGAAATGCTAAAGCCCAAAGCAGAGGTTATCTCCTCAGTTAGGGGAGCAGCACCTAAGACACTTCCCACCACAGGCTCCTGTTCCTGGGAAGCTCTAGCAACCATGGTATAATAGGAAAGGACAGTGGACAGAGACTCAGAAGACCAGGATTTGAGGTCAGTCTCATAAGTTCACATAACAGGAAAAGTATCTGTCAGAAATCTGGAGTGTACAAAATATGGATAGGCAGACTCAGGTATGAAGGTTATGTATCTGCTTAGTTCACAAATGTTCCTGAGTGTCTGTGATCTTTGCTGGCTCAGCTTTATTCAGAGGAATTTATGACACTGCTCTTCCCATTTCCTAATCACAGGTGAGAGAGGCACAAAGATGGGGCAAACTACAGGCTGACATATTCACAGGTTTTGGGGATTAGGATATAGACATCTTGGGGAGACCATTATCCCAGCACACCAGTAGTGCATTTGGACAAGGAAGGACATTTAATGGCCTTCCGCAGAAAGTGACAGAGCACCACCCAGTGGGCTTCCTGCTGCAAGTCAGGCTACAGGCAGGAAATGACTCTCCTACACAAGTAGATACCAAGGGGCCCTCCCATTCCCACATAGAACCCTACTCATGGCCAGGAACACCACAGCAAAATATAAAGGATTCAGAGAGATCAATGTTTCAGAGATGATACATCAGGCAACTAGTCTTAGGAACACATATCAAGCTAAGTGTCCATGGAGCTAACTAACTTCCAGGAAATGACATTAGATAAGAGAATTGAGGAATAAAAGCTAGCCCATAATGGGCTAAATTAAAGACTATTCCTTTGGCCACACTGTGTCATTGCTATCACCCATTACCCTAGTAAACAGAAACTATAAGGTGATATCAAATCGATGATCTCCTGTAGGGTCATTACAGTGTCAGAACTCAATACCTAACATATAAGATGTTAAACAAGAATACAAAAGATGTTGAATAAATGAGAGTGGATGCTATTCTGGCGCCTTTTCTCTCATAAATATACAAATGATTATAATATTTTATTTTATATACGATATTTTAAAACTTCTAAAAATAGAAACTTGATTTTTAATGAAGATCAGTGGCCACTGTGAAGAACCCATAGGCTATATGTCAATAAAGTTATATGTTCACATCATGGGATAATGCATATAGTTTCTGGGTGTGTGTGTATACATATATGTTTTCATAGGATCATGATGAAGAACCAAGGAATGCCTAAAGCCTGCTCTGCTCTATAATAAATGGCAAAAATGTCTGCATAGAGACCAGAAGTTTTAAAATCATACACCTAGAGAGCAACAAATGCAGAACCCAGGCAGGACGGAAAGCGAAGTTGCTAAGTGAGTGTTTGAGAGCCAGGCCTGCAGTGGTACTTAATTCACAATGGACTTACTTCACGAGGTTGTTGAAAGGACTCGTAACTGTTTAAAATGCTCTGCTAGCCAACCAAACTAGCCAACAGAACACCTCCATGGACTTTACAACAATATTGTAGCTTCCTTACCCAGATCAGGAGAGAACTGCTGTCTGCAGTCCTCCCACCGACATTCTGTAATTCCAAAAGTCAGGAGTTCCTTCCAAATGGAAACCAGGAGAGTTACAAGGGAAGCTACAGGACAGGTGATTAATTCTTTTAAAAACAGTAAACTGACAAATCTAGGAGAAAACAATCTGCATTGCCTAATGGCCTACCGCAAAAATGGTAGTGATCTAATATATGGGAGTAGAAGTGGAAAATAATGAAACTTGTTTTAATTATGACAATATAATTTCTACAAGGTAATAAAGACCATCAGATAAAACAATTATTGAGGTGTAGTGCATGCATGCACGTGCACAGAGTATCATTAATTTATTTAATGATACAGCAATAAGAATTATACTTTTGTTTTTGGAGGAGAGAGACATTAAGGGTTTTTTTTTTTTTTTTCTCTCCTATAATTTTGCAATTCAGAGTATTTACAGTCCAGATTCTGAGTTTAAGATTTTAAATCATGGTCAATGCTTCTGTAAATTTTTCTATGCCAGATAAACCATAAAATAAGATATTGACTGTTTTGGAAAATATGCAACTAAAGATCAAAATCTCCCTGGTCTGAGTATCTAATGAAAGAAACTGGACACTGAAGGGCTTCATCAATACTAATTTGCCCCCAAATCATTCATTCATTTACGCATAATTTTTGAGCTCCTACTCTGCTTAAAGAATTGAATTAAACCAAAAGGTTGATTTGCTTTCTATTAACAATTTCCCCCCACTATGTCTTTTCATCAGAGACAAACTGGACTACAGAAAAACTGAGACCACTTTTCATACGCATTTGGTCTTTTGATGGTGCAGATCAGTTTCCAAAGGACTGTCCTTTAGGGGATAGTGAAGTGTTTTCAACTAATTTGGTACCTACCGAAATTTGGGGACTGTCTGTTGTTTCTCCTATGACAAAATATCAAAGCTCTAAATAGGAAGGTTCTACAGTTAAGACCCCATTTCATAATATAGTGCCGAACACCCCCAGCCTTTGATGTGCTGCTACCCTGGGCACGTAGCTAACATACAAAGTACAGCATTTGTAAAATATTTTGATTACTATATTTTTAAGTTTTCCACCACTAACTACTCATGACCCACCTGACCCCTGAAAAATGGTTTATCATGAAAGAAAACAAAAATAAAAACCAAAGCTAAAACAAAAACCAGGAGTAGTCTGTTAGAAGAGGCAGTTTCAAAGACTTACATTTAAACACAGACACAAAACAAAACAATTAATACATCCGAGAATTCTGAGGGTTTTGTAGCATTACAGGGTTTCTCAGCTATAAAGAAACATATTGAATGTTTAGAGCACAGCCCATTCTTCACTGCTCCGGTTGTTTCCTTTTGTTTACAAGTCCCTGCCATCCTTCTTTGCGAATTGAATGCTAAACTATCTCTGGAGAGATGTTATATTGCTTACAGAATGCTTCAGCAGATGGTGCTTCCTGTTGCAACAGAAGGCTGTGATTATACCTGAACTCTTCAAGAACTCTAACACCGAGAAACAAGATAAATGAAAGTCTTGAAAAGTTTTATCTCTTTCCTCACTAGCCTGCTAGACTCTCACCCACCCACTGGCCCCACTCGGTCACATCACCAAATAGAAGCAACTCCCCCCCCATCCCATCGCCCCCTCATCGAGGAGACCCCTGTTCTAAAATGGCGCAAACACCCTAACCGCAGAGTTTGTTTACGAATTCCTGAGAGTATTGCTCATTCGGATTCCTGGTCATTGTGCACTTGGATATCTGAACGACCCATTATAAACAACAAAGAAAAGAGAATAGGTCTTCATCAAGAAGTGTCTATAAAAGTAAATTGAAATACTGAGAAGGACACCTGGTGCCGAAAGTTCAGGGTTATAGAGAAATTTATCTCCACACGTTTGGAGAGAAACTGTCCTTCTCAAAAGACCCTTACGTGCACCCTTTGCGGCAATGCTGTCATCTTTGAAGCTGAACAGCACTTCTTGGTGAGTCTCAAGGACCTGTCACTTTATCCCTTGAAGCTCTTTTCTATTTTTCTCTTCCTAAATGTCTTTCATGCATTTCCTTCCATGATTAGTTTAGTTCACTGTCCAAAGCAAAGGGTAATTTCTAATTTATCCTATTCTCCCTCTGTATGAAAAGGGAAAATGCCACAATATAATAGAAGAGGGGAAAAAAGCCCTCATGCACATACACACACAGTTACTTCATAGACATAAACTGGAAGATGGCAGACCTTCTCTTTAGCAGCCTCCTGTCATAGCATCCTGAGCATAAGGCTCTTTCTCTCTATGCCCCTCCAACCCCCAATGTGGCCTTCCATTGTCCCAGTGATTACCCAAGGAGCCCAAAACCCTTCCCCTACTTTCATACTTACCCTCAGGTTCTGTCCCCTCATAGAACAAGGGATGACAAAGACTCAGGCAATTAGTAACTCAAGTGAAACACAACCTTTCAATGAAATCCATTACATGGAATTTCAGACCTAAAGACTACTGAACAATCATTTAATTCAAATCCTTCATTTCAGAGATGAAACTAAACCCCAAATTTTTACTGGTCTGCCCAAAGCTATATGGAGCCAAGACAGTTCTAGAACTTGAATCTATTATTAAATCTGTTATTAAACATAGTATCAGCCCCAGTCTTAAATATGCAAATCTTATAAACACTTGAATAAGTAAAACATTATAAATTTCAATGTATCTATGGGTTTGGCTATCTCAGTGTATCTAGCTACAACCTAATGTACTGGTAGTTAGAAAATCAACTGGCAGGCATTTATTTAGTGACTTTACTACCTGCTGTGCATCCATGGTCACTGTCAAGGTGGCACTGAGGATATAGTGATAATCATATTATTTATTAACACAGAATAACAACTTTTATTAATATGTTTATGTATCTTTCTAGTATTTTGTTCTAAGCTTTTAGATAGGCTTTCTGTAAAATTTGGATTATATTATATATAGTCTATATCATTTCTTTTCTCTTTTAGCATTATATTGTGAGCATTTCCTGCATCTCAAAAATTTTCCCAGCTTCATTAAGGTATAATTGACAAACAATAATTGTTTGTCACATATGTAAGGTGGACATTATAATTTGATATACATATACATTGTGAAATGATTACCACAATCAAGCTAATTAACATATCCAGCACCTCACATAGTTATCTTTTTGTGTGTGTGGTGAGAACACCTAAGATTTATTCTCTTAGCAAATTTCAAGTATACAATACAGCATTATTAACTATAATCATCATGCTGTGCATTAGATTCCCCAGAACTTATTTATCTCATAAGTGAAAGTTTGCACCCTTTGACGAACATCTCCCCATTTTCCTCACCCCTCAGCCTCTGGCAACCCTCATTCTACTTTGTTTCTGTGAGTCAACTTTTTTAGATTCCACATACAAGTCATACCATACAGTATTTGTCTTTCTGTGCCTGGCTTATTCCACTTAGCATCATGTCCTTCAAGTTCATCCATGTTGTTGCAAATGGCAGGATTTACTTCCTTTGAAAGGCCGAATAATATCTCTTGGTGTGTGTGTGTGTGTGTGTGTGTGTGTACACCACATTTTCTTTGTCCATTCATCTGTCAATGGATACTTAGGTTGTTTCCATACTTTGGCTATTACTATGGAGTAATGCTGCAGTGAACATGGGAGTGCAGATAACTTTTCGAGATAATTATTTCTTTTGGATATATACCCAGAAGTAGGATTACTGCATCATGTGGTATTTCTGTTTTTAAGCTTTTGAGGAACCTCCACACTGTTTTGCATAATGGCTGTACCAATTTACATCCCCACCAAGAGTATACAGGGGTTACCTTTGGCCACATCTCTGCAAGCACTTGTTATTTCTTGAATTTTCCTTCAATCTGACAGGTGTGAGGTGCTATCTCACTCTGGCTTTAATTTGCATTTCTCTAATGATTAGTGATGTTCCCTAATGACCTTTTCACATTTCTGTTGGCCATTTATATGTCTTATTTAGAAAAATGGTCTATTCAGGTCCTCTGCCCATTTTTTAACTGGGTTATTTGGTTATTTGCTATGGAGTTGATGAGTTTCTTAGCTATTTTAGATATTAACTCCTTATCAGATATAATGATAATCAATTTAGATATTGTCACTGTCACTGTCCTTATGCAGCTTACATTCCAGTAGGAGAGAGAGAAAATAAACTAGAAAACAAGCAAGATAATTACTGATATTGGTATAGTTCAAAGAAAGTAAAATTGTAGAAGAATGATTGGGGAATGGGGTAAAAGCAGCACTGAGGCTGCTTTAGCTGGAGTATTCAGGGAAGCTTCTATGAAGGGACAACCTTGGTGTGGAAAAAATGGCAGGAGATGGAGCCACCCACGCAAAGATCCAGGATGGGATAGGCCAAAGAATCATTCAGTCATCCATCCTCCAGAGATGCAGCAAATTCTGAAGCAAATGTGCAAACCACCCACCCAAACTCTCAATAATTTCCCACAGGCTTATATATATAATTTATAATATATATGAATTTTATCTATAGAATGTGACAGATATCAACTTTCAACTTTCAGAGTCAGCTCCATCAGCACTTATGGAAAGAAAATGTGCAGTATATATAAGAATTTTTAGCAGCCATATTAAAAACTCCAAGGAATCAAGTGAAGCTGACATTAATAACATATTTTATTTAATCCAATGTATCTAAAATATTAATATTTCACTATACAAAAATTATTGAGATATTTTACTTTTTTTTTTACTAAGTTTTCAAAATCCAGTGTGATTTTTAGAGCAAATCTCAGTTCAGACTAGCTACATTTTAAGGACTCAATAGCCACATGTGGTTAGTGGCTACTGTGATGGACAGCACAGTCTATAGAGTTTGAATAACATAGTGTCTAAAAGTTGTAATGTTTCTTTATAAGACATTTCTTTAATGAGAAAAAAGCCAAAATATGTAATATCTGTGGGGTTTTGTTTTGTTTTATTTTTTGCTTCTCCCAATTTGTCCTGGCCTTATGCCACTTCATCCTTTAATACTATACTGAGAACATTTAAAAATTAAATCTTTTATTATTTTGTGGTACAGAGATTTTGCCTCCTCCTCATCACTTTTATCATTTCAATAAACTAAAAGGCTTTACATTTTTACTACCACACATTTTAAATCTTCTAACTCTTAAAAATGTATAGGCCCAGTGTGTGCATGTTGTCAGGCAGATTCTGTGCTGTTAGAGACTGAGCCAATAAAAAGAAAGTTTATTAATAACAAAAGGCAACGTGGCAGATGCGAGAGTCTAGGTTCATCCAACTTGGAAACTAAAGACCAAAAGGAATGTCTTATGGGGCCTATTGGAAAAATGTCTCCAAACTACATCAGCTGACTTCCTTCTGTTCCATGGTTCACCTGGGGTGCTGGCTGAATACAAAAACTCTATAGAGTTGCACATTGGTGAACAAGAGCTCAAGTTAAACCATCCAACTGCAGGATTCTAGAACAAGATACTCTTAAATATTCGTAGAATGAAGAAGGACAAAGGGCATTGAAGAATAGTGACAGAAAGAAAGAAGGGGAAAGAGAAAGGAGAGAAAAGAAGGGAATCAAAGGAGTTGTGAATTATGAAACAAATACATCTCTAACTTGATTCAGGGGAAAAAAACTGTCTTTCCAGTACTGCCACTAGGCAACTCGGGAACCAGCCTAAGCCCTGAGTATTTGGAGACCCTGATCTACCACTCTTTCAGCTGTTAATATTCTACATGGGAAATAGCCTATGGGTCCAAAAAGATAGCCCACTTGGAGCCTGTGCCTTCTTCCCTCTTCTAAACCTTGCTGTCCATACCCAGAAACCTAGACGTCCCTGCCAGTAAGACCCTCACCTGTCTGAGGGGCTTCTGAGGGCTTTTTCCTGTGTCTCTACTTGTGATGATGCCCTGGGCCACATGAGGAATGGCCAAAGAGCAGCTGTTTGTGTGGAAGAATGTAAAGAGAACTGGACAATTGCAGGCTAGGGTGTCTATCAGCATTACATAAAGCCTCTCAAGGTTTGGGAGGGAGTCAAAAGTGGGAAAGGAAGGGATCCTCTTGTTCTAGGCCCCACAAATATTAGAGGCTGGTGGTGTTTTCCATGTAAGACAGTCCATTCAATCAGATGGTAATTCTGCGTTTCATATTGGTTGAAAATATGTTGGATTAGGTCCTCCTGTAATATTCTTCATGGTGGTCATAGCGGGGTGTGTGTCTCTAATTTACGGTACATTATAATTAGTGGTTGCCTACCTGTGTTTCCTGGTTTAAACTTCAAAATAGGAAGAATGAGCACCAACATCCTTACTTCTTTATTCATTGTTAGTGCTACAGTTTATGCAGAAAGGGTGAACCAAGCCAGGAAGCATTTCTAGTTTGAGAGCCTGAAATCACAATCACAGAGCTACCTGAAATCTACACGGGTCCAATCACAGTAGCCATATCCTGCACAATGCCACTCAGAATGGAGCTGGAGGGGAAGAAAAGTCAGAAGTTTATGAGGCAAATCTATAGGAACCACTTAAGAGATTCAAAAAGAGAAAGAGCTATCTGAATCAGTCTGAGAAAGTTTAAAGACCATTTCTACTTGGTGAGTTAGTTTGGCTTTGGGGATACAAAGGTAATCAGAAAAAGATGGAGTCTTGGTGATTTAAGCATATGGAGTCCTGAGACATATATTCATTTCAGGTTTCTTTCTCCCCCCACAGTTTTGAAAAATTTATCCTCGCAATTGCTTTCTTGATGGAGACATGAATTATGCTTCCTGAATGGTGATGAGTACATTTAAAAGGTTCAGGGCTGAATGCATGAATACTCAGACAGTCGGCTTCTTCTTCCTAACTCATAATTCCAGCCTTCCCAACCATTAAAATCAAATGCGTAAGCTTGTAAGAATAGGTTTGCATAAAATATAGTCAAGACTTCAGTCCAATTTGGGTTAGGCCAGGTATATCACAAAATAGCTTCATAAAAGAAAGGATCAAGACAAAAGAGAAGCTCAAAAATATCTCAAGTTAATTAAGATCATTGGTTAGATTTTTTAAAAATAAGGCTGTTAATCTCTAAAAACTAGCAGTTAACTTGATCTGCATGATATTTAGTATGAAATAACTAAATATCGTTCTGCTTTATTTTACTTGTTTTTTCTCCTTTGAGTTTCATATGAAGTAAAGAAAAACACAGGTCAAAGAAAGTGAAAGATATCAATCTTTTAAAAAATCACCTTGCACTTTTAAACAAGTTGACGTTCAATCCAAATCATCCTTACTATAAAAGACAATGAGTTCACCACATACTGACAACCTAACAGAAAAAAATGATCAATTGTAACCAGTCTCTTATTTTCTGTTTGTGTGTGTGTGTGTGGTGTGTACATATCTCTGTAATCACTTTTGTGTTTCCTTGTTTTCCTTCTCCGAGTAAACTCTCTAAGAAGGCAGGGACCCATCAATGCAACCAAAAGGCATTATAAATTCTACTTCTTATCTTTACACTAATACAAAAGTTGTTTCCATTAATCACCAAGTGCCCCAACAATCTAACTAGACTTGACTTCCATTTGTACAAACTCCAGGTAACTAAATGTGGACAAATGGGTATTATTGTATGAGTTAAATGACTGGCTCTAGTCAGAAAGAAAAGAGAAGTACTTGATTTAGAGAACAGGGACAGAATTAAGTAGGCATTACACACTTCACAGAGTTTATTTGGTTTCATTATGCAGTATCTACAGTTAGTCACACAGGGAGAAAGGAATAAAAGGAGTGTGAGTTAGGTGTTTAAATTTGTTCAAGTATTACAGTAATGAGTTCCACAATTTACCCAAAAAAAGTACAGTAAAATACCACTCTAATAGCACAGCAAGCTCCATTAGTCACTGTGGGAAAGGCAAAGTGCTTTAATTCCTTCCAAACTGTCAAGAAGACAAGGAGGGATGGAGTGGCTGAAAGTGCCTTTGTGAAGGATGTCACTTTTAACCCATCTAGAAATAAAGGTGGTGCTGAGCTGAGGGGTGGGGACATAAAAAAGAATTCTTTGTGCATCACGTTACCCCTTTCCCAAATGGGACACTGTGCTAATTCCCTGTGGCTGCTAGAATAAATTACCAAAACTTGGTGGCTTAAAACAACATACTTCATTTTCTGACAGTTCTGGAGCCCAGAAGTCCAAAGTCCTTTTCACTGAGCTGAAATCAAGGTGTCCACAGAACTGTGCTCCCTCCGACGGCTCTAAGAGGGTAGAATTTGTCCCACACCTCTTGCAGGTTCTGGGCACTGCTGATATTCTCTGGCTGGGGCCACACCATTTCAGTCTCTGCCTCCTCCTGTCGTGTGTGCGTGTGTGTGCGTGTGTGTGTGTGTGGCCACTTTGGACTCTCTCTTTTATGGACATGTGTGATTGCATTTAGAACCCACCTAGGTAATACAGAATACTCTCAACTCAAGATCCTTAACTGAATCACACCTGCAACGACTTTTTTTGGGGGGAGGGTGGTCATATAAGATAACATTAACATTCACAGGATCTAGGAATTAGGATGTGGATATCTTTGAGGGAGATATTTTTTAGCTTACATGAACACCATTCAAATGAGTGGAACATATCTCATGTCTTTGCGTATAATTTCATCGTTCATCGCCAGAGAACAGTGCCCTTATCTTTGCCCCACAGTAATGCTAATGAAAGGCCAACATGGGAAAGGGTACAAACACTGGCCCCTGCCTACCCTGAGCTACCTTACTTGGCCCAAAGTGGCATCTACCTCTTGTAAGAATATGACTCGAAAGGCCTTTCTGACAAGCACAGATTTTGCTTATTTTGACAAGCCATCTCTTGTGATGATGCCCCTTCATACTGCCATCTTATTTCAATCCTCATCTTCAGGGTCTACATTTTATCACCACACACTCACTTCTAGTTCTAAATGTGTCTCCATCTGTCTCCATCCCTTGACTAAACTAGTTCCATCTATGTCCTCAAAGTCAAGTGACAGCATTTCTCCCTGTCTTCCTTTCACCGCCCTGCTCCCTCCCACCCCTAAAAGCCTCCCCTCTGGCCTTCCTCTTCAGTGTGACTTTGGATCTCACACTTCTCTTGGTACATTTTTCCCCCTCTGAGAACTCTTAACCTTTTGTGGCTCTTGAGTTGACATCGCCAACTGCTGCCCCTCAAGTTCTCACCCAGTGGTTCTTAAGTATCTCCTAGGAAGCCTGATAAAATGCAGATTCCTGGGTCCCCTGAGAGTTTCTGGCTCAGTAGATCTGGAGAGGAACCCAAGATGTTCCTTTTTACAAGCACCCGAGTAATTCTGATGCATGTGGTCTATAAGCCAAGGTTCCAGAAATGTTGTTCTGTAACCATATTACCAGTTGCCTTGTGAACCTATTGACATGTTTCTCCACCTGCAAAAACTAAACTTGCATGAGTTCAAACATAGCCTTGCCAGATGTTGACCTTCCGATTTCTCTTAGTGGCAGTACCATACTTTCAGGTATCCAGGAGGGTACCTTTGACTCTCTCCCTTGCCCCACTGCCCAGATTCCAATCCACATCTAGAATATTCCACTGAACACTCTCTAGAACACCTCTGGCAGATTATAGAACCATAGGATTCTGGAGAGGGAACGAATTAAGAGGCTAGAACTAACCATACCAGTCTTTTCAATTCTCAGGAAATTGAAGCCCAGAGAGGTTCTAGCAGAAGATGAAAAGCAACGTACCTGAAGATACCTCTGGAGGCCGGGGGAGGGGTTCAATTTTTCTAAGTGAGCAGGATCTCTCAGGAGCCAGACAGTTTAGATTTACATCCCCAGCTCTGCCACCTACCAGCTGCGTAACACAGGAAAGTAACCTAACTTCTCTACTTGCTACCACTGCAAAATGGAGAAAATAATACTCTCTACTCCACTGACTTGTTGTGAGGATTAATGCGTCAATCAATATATAGAAAGTGTATAGAACAAAAAAAAAAAAAAGTGTATAGAACAGTATACAGGTAATGCTAGTCATGTGTTAGCTATTATTATTATTATCATTATTATTATTATTATTATAAAAGCCACTGAGAGTATGCCCTAAATTAAAGCTTAACTTATGTTTGATACCTGTCTGCTAATTCTATAGGTTTGCATCCCGCATGTACTGTCTTTAACTCTAAAGAACATCATTTGACTCAAAAAAAGGGTTGCAGACTCCCAGGTGTCACAATTTTTATAGACATGCAGAACATACAAGCCACAGGTGTCACAAAGCTGAGGTATATATCCACCTTTGCCTGAAAATAAAGGTTATCCATGACACATACCGGCACGCAGCTGTTATTATAAAATATTTATTGGGCACTACAAAATACTGCAGGCATGGCACAAAATATAGAATAATGGTCTCTCCAGGCCCTAATTGATTATGGGCCATATATTTTTAAGGGAAGATGCTACCGAGTTACTTAACAGAGAATGAAAGATTCTAGGCTTTCAGGCAAAGGAAAAATCGTATAGTCTTAAGGGATAGCAATGATTTATGGTGGCTTTAGGGGGGGGTCTGTCTGTATTTCTTCTTTAGCAACACCACGTCTGAATCTTTCACAGCCTTTCTTTATACAGAGGAAGTGTGGTGCTGGTATTTACACTGACACACTTCCGTCTTCCAATTATAGGATCATTTCATAGACCAAAGATCTCTCCTCTTTGAGGTCAGGCACTGGGGTACGAGATGACATTGTATATTATAAATATCAGACCACAGCCACAGGATCATAAAATTTTCAATTATGTTAGCATGGGATAGGTTAGAAGGACAGAAAATTGGCAAATGAAATGAAACAATATGAAACATTTGAAAATGAGCTGTCATTTGGAGAACTGAGAAGTCAAAATATTTTTACTTATTGTACCATTACTGTCCTTTTCTTCAACTATTCTTTTCTTTATTATCCTTTTTCTTTCCTTTAAAGGGGGAAAATGCCATTAAGATGAAATTTGGTGTAAATATACAATAAGACTCAGGACAAGACATTCAGGGCTTAATTCTTTCAAAATAAAATCACACGTCTCTTTCTACTAGGCTCCTGAACACATGTACAAACAGACCTCCCTTTAGTGATCCTAAAGGGAACAAGAGTCCCCAGAGTCAGAGAACAATTCTTAGTTGGACAACCTAGTCATCCAAAAATGTGTATATGTATGTGTTCCATAATCTTAAAAGTAGCTGATAATAAAAAGAAACAAAAGGGGAGGGAATGCTGACTATAAAACAGTATCAGCAGACTACAATTTCACCTTTCTTTTCCTTTTCTAGTCATCTTTCATTCAGTAGAAGTTCACACAGTGACATCTAGTGCACCTGGTGTAGCTATGACAGCCTGGAAGAGGCCGAGAAGCTGCCTGGCACACTTCAGTTTTCTTCCTAGCTAAAATAAACTCATGCAGGAAAGCTGAAAGACTAGTCCTTCCTCTCAGACCCCAATGTGCATGCATCTCTTAATTATCATTTGAATCTATTTAAAAATGTATCATGCTTATGGACTCTAATTCCAGCCCAGTTCATTTCCCCACAGTTAGAAATGCTGGATCATTAATATCCATAATGAAGGAGAACGGCAATTCAGGGACTTAGCCAAGTAGGGACCCCTCTTTCGAAGATGCTTGCCAAGATGGGCTCAGCAGCTTCTGAGCTACCATTCCTGAGCTTTTCCCAGTGTTTCTGCCTTTAACACACCCCCTAAAAGACCAACTAGCTTGCTTCTTCGGAGTTCTACTATAAGAAACCCATGAGAGACCTGAAGAAACTGCACACTTTTTTTTTGCAAAGGATCTTTCTTACAATGTTATCAAATGAGCTCCAACTCAGACAACTTTCTATAAGGAAAGGATTCCAAAATTCCTTCAGCTAGATTAGATGCTCTTTAAGAGTCAAGAGTTGGAATCTCCCAAATAGCCACTTTGTGCCTTACACAGAGTAAGTGTTCTGAATGGATTTTCTTCTGCTTACTTTGTATTAAGAGCAGCCTCTTTAACTGTTAATTTCTCCCTTTCTTATACTTCAGCATTACTCATGTGCTTTACCTTCTACAAAAACTGGTTGGAGGCTGGATAAGAGCTAAGAGAGAATCCAATGGCAAAGGTAAGACCCTTTCAGAGAATACATTCCACATAGGAAGGCTTCACTTCAGCAGTTAGCCAAAGCTGCAGTACTCCCTCCCACAGAGGACCTGTGGGTACAAGAGGAGACAGTCTTCCCAACACCCACTTAGTTCAAGGGGTGGGACTGGCTGAGGAGTATTTATTTAAAAAAAAAAAAGCACTCTCACTACCATTAAGTTTGAGTCAATGAGCTAAATTGCACCAAGCTATATCAATTAACTCAAAATGCCAGGCCATTTGACAAAACAATTAAACATCTAAGAATCTATTGTAAGTAAATAAACAAAAATGTAAATGTACATGAAAATGTCTACACATTCCAGCATGATTCATAATAGTAAAATTAAAAGGTTACACCTACATGTCCCATGGTAGGAGATTGATTCATTTAATTAGTGTGGCCAACTACATCCCTGGTGTCCCAAATCCCTGGTCCCCCTGAGTTCACCACCCATCACTACAGAATTTCCAACGTGCGGACAGCTTCCTATTTTTGCTGCCTGGGTCTCTCTTCCTCTTTGGCACTATAGAAGGGCCAGAGAGTCCAAATCTCCCAGGGTACCTCCAAGGAATGTAGGATGAGAGACCATGGATGTTCCACATGGTGCCTCAGTGGGTCTCCAGCAGGACTGCACCCCAGGTGACCCCGTGGCAAGCCTTTCATCAATGTACTCCCTTCCCTGACTCATTTTCCCCATTTATTAATTGTGGTTGCTGGGATCACCTCCAAATAAACTACCTACACGCAAGTCCTTGTCTTATGTCTGCAGAGCCCAAAATAAGACGATTAGGCTATATGCATAAATTAGTATTCATTAACTAAAATTCATGTCCATGTGACAGGCTCATGCTGGTTCCAGTGCTAAAGCTGACAACGGTGCCCACAGTTGACAACCAAAGGTACCAGTCACCCTGATATTCTAAAGGGAGCCACAGAGCAGCTCCATGCAGTCAGGGCCAGACATCACCCCATTTTATTTATTCAGATGCAGCAAAACTAGCCCTTCTCCTCCCAACCTTCCCCTTCTCACTGTCTCTGTGAAGACAACTGGGTAGGTCAGAAGTCATCCTGGGCCTTTGGGGAGATGCTGAGTTCATGATGAGGTGCTATCTCCTCCCCTCCTATGGGGAGCTTCCTCCTTCCCAAGTCCCAGAGAAGAGGCTCCAAAGGAAAAACTGTAAGGGCTGTGAGTATTCTGAAGAAGCAGAGATGAGAGCGCGGCCTCCCTGCAGGAAGCTTGCTGAGATACAGCAGCAGCCTGCAGCCCGATCTGATGCTAGCAAGAATCTGTGGGAGGGTCTGACGGGCACCCTCCCGAGTACCAGGCACGGCAGACACAGAAAGTAGTGCCTCATCTGGTGAGGAGATTTCTGAAGGAGGGTGCCTGTTGGAGTAGCCAGTGCAGTAAGGCTTGAAGGGCCCAAAGTGCAGCGTCCCAGGAAAGAAAGTACGGCAGCGCCGCCACATACAGTTGTCTGTGGCCATTTGGCAAGCTGTCCCACTCTGGAGATGAGAAGAGCCGAGCTTTGAAACTTGAAGTGTTAAAATGTCCTGGACTCACTCTGCCTTAGGGAACCAAAAACGGGACTGTTGCAGTCAGAGAAAGCAACAGGAAGGTGGGGGAATCTGACCAGGATCACAGAGAGCCAACACCCAGGAGGAAAGGAGCATCGGCTGCAAACAGCGACTGGGAAGCTAAAACCCCCCAAAACTAAGACTCTTCAGTAAACTAGTTACATTTATGAAAAAGTCTCAATGATATCACAAAATACTTATGATATATGGCAAAATATAAAATACTAAGTGAAAAAGGATGTAACATAAAACATAAGAGATCTATAGAGAGATGCAGAGGAAATGTATGGATTGGTAAGGAAGGAAACACACTATGTTGACCAACATTATCTCTGAGAGGGGGAATTATGGGTGATGTTATTTTCTTTATAATACTCTACTATCTATATACTTCTTAAGTATGTATAATTTCTGAAATTAAAAAAAAAGGAACATGCTATTTTAGAAGGATACAAAAGCAAAGAAAATAAATGCCAAGATACGGTCTACTTTTAAAAATATAAACTTCAGCCCCTGCTCCTCACCTCACTCGCAAACTGGTTCCTGCCTGGGACAAATGACTGACCACCAGCGGCAAACACCCCAAGGAACATACTTCTCTTCTGCCCATCTCTTTAAACCTGAGGAAAGCAAAATTCTCACAGGGACTACAATTTTATTACTCAGTGATATGCACTAAACAAAAGATTAAAAACAATAAGTTAATGGGAAAAGAACATTAAAGAAAAGTTCCTTAACCTTACACTGCATTATATGAATCCCGGGCTGTCCCAGGAGGGAGGGAGGGATTCGATAGCCGCCCATCTTGGGAAGGCCTCCCTTGAACAACGTTTCAAACCATTTTATTCCAAAGACAAATTCCCTTTGTGATTCTGGGAAAACTTGGGGACCCTGAGTCCCTCAATCCTACATACAACATCGAGGCAGAACAGCACAGTGATTACGGATACTGCTCTGGAGCCAGCTCAGCCTGGGATCTGATTCAGGCTCTGTCACTTCCTGGCTGTGGTAATTAGGTAAATTACTTAACCTCTCTGTGCCTCAGTTTCCTTGCCTATAAGATGGGGCTAACAATGGTATCATGTGGTTTAAATAAGTCAACACGTGTGAAGTTCTTAGAAGAGTGCCTGACTCTTTCTTAGTCACTGCTATCAGTGGTATTCATGGGTACAACTGAAGCAAGGACTCCTGGTTAATAAATGCCAGTTTGTACCATTTACTTAGGAGCAAATCATCCAAACAATGAACTTTCCAGGTTCTTGTCTTTTGCCCATTGTTAGCAAGTTCCATGACTTTAGCACCATTACCCCAAGAAGAAAGGTCAGAATTCATGGGTTCTAGCATCATATAAATGGTCACTGTCATTCTCATACAAGTGTTGAAGTCACCATCAATTGTGCCTCAGTTTCCCTGTCTCAAAAGATGACTATCATCGTTTGCCCCACCAATTTCACAAGGTTTGTCAAGAGCAGTGAATGAGAAAATGTGTGTGAAAATACTTTGAAAAAGTAAAAAGCACTATATAATACAAATAATTCTAAACAGACCAATAATTTAAATAAGATAAGACTCTAACAGTTTCTTCCGACTTCTTGGGAAGAACCCTTACAAAAGATTAAAACCTAAATTATGTCAGGATTTCATTACTCCATGCTCTCCTAGGCCATTGCTACTATTGGTAACTACAAGGTATATCAGTGTGTGTATATATGCATCAGTATGCTACATGCTTCAATATGGTAGCCATGAGCCACATACAGCCAATGAGCATATGAAATTGTGGCCGGTCCAAATTGAGAAGTGCTGTATGTGTAAGACACACCAGATTTTGAAGACAGTATAAAAGAAAGAATGTGAAATATCTCACTAATAAGTTTTATATTTGCTGCATGTTGATTCTTTTATGTTGACTACAGATTATATTGACTACATGTTGGATATATTGAGTTAATTCAAATATATTACTAAAATTAATTTCATGTGTTTCTTTTTACCTTTAATGTGACTAGTAGAATGTTTAAAATTACATATAAGGCTCACATTGTGTTTCTATTGGACAATGCTGCCTCAGACAATAACAGATCGATTTTTAAGAGGGACTTGGAAACACCATCTCAGTAAATGAAGTACCTGGAGGCATGTGAGATGGGAAACAGGAGGTTCTTTGCACTTAGGTTTTCGTGCCACAACAATCTCATCGTTACAAGTTGCCTTGGCATTAAAGCATACCAGTAAGGTAAATAAAAATTCTGGCAAGCCAAAAGGAAATATTAAATTATATGACCTTTTTTAGACAAA
This sequence comes from Neomonachus schauinslandi, assembly GCF_002201575.2. Taxonomy (NCBI): domain Eukaryota; kingdom Metazoa; phylum Chordata; class Mammalia; order Carnivora; family Phocidae; genus Neomonachus; species Neomonachus schauinslandi. The sequence continues at coordinate 23,863,947 of NC_058415.1, forward strand.
TTTTTGCTGTGAAAGAATCACAACGGCAATCCTGAGCGTGCGCTTGTGGTTCCAGGTAAGTGCTTACTGTGAGCCTGAGTAAGACCACAGAGCGCCCAGGTGCGTCCAGTAGTTGCCTCAGCAGCTACAAAGTGTGCTTGAGCAGACATAGAACATTTGAGCCAGATATTGAGAGGCTACAAAAATCACAAGCCCCTCTGACACCTTTTATGGACAGCTTAGTCTAAGGGCAAGACAGAAAGCAGCAAGAAAGATGTTTTGTTTTGTTCTGTTTTTAACCTGTTCAACTCTGCCTACGCCAACATTTCTGGAGTTACTGGACTGCGAGCAAACAGGACATAAAAATAACGGCTGTACCCAACAAAGATCCCGTGGCCCATTAGCCAGCTGCTTATCCATTTGGGGTACAGTTTATGTTTTGTGCCAACCACCTGAATTCAGGGTATGGCCAATAAATAGGCTGTAGAGGCTTGGCTACTTGCAGTGGATGCATGCGAGGCCAATTGCATGATGCAGTGAAGAGAAAAAGAGAAAATGTTTCATTACAATATGAATCCATTTTACAGTATTTAATGTTCTGTTTGTTTCCATAAAAGCAGCAGGGGGACCCAGAATTAGTAACGAATGTTGATTTTTTAATATGGAGGTTGGAAGGGAAGAATTTCACAATTAAATGAGAAGGAATTACCACTTTTCAGTCCAGCATGGACTTATTTTGAGCAGAAAAAAATAAAATAGTACACAGAGCAATTACAAATACAAATTCAGAAAAAGGGGTGCTTTAAATGTTCAGTGTCAATAATCAATTTTAAAAAATTTATCAAGGCAACATCCTTCTTGCTCAAAGGAAGCAGATAATATAATGTGAAGAGAATTTAACTATAGTTCCAAGTGTTTAGAACTCAAACAAAAAAGTAAGTGGTGACATATCTGACCCTCAAAACGCTGAAAAAAGAAGTTTTATGAAAATCTAAATGGAGTTTCTTTCAATGCTCTCCTATCTTAAATTTTTAGATTCCCATGAAAATAAGTTGTAAATACTAGAGTACATAGGATGTCAATATTGTAGAACTTGTAAGGAGACCATTAATAAAGAGAAGAGGTTTTCGGAAATTCATTTGAATTAGATTTTTACATATAAGCTAGTCAGCAAATTGAGCCAGCCAGTTTGTCAGTTGGCCATAATATTTTTCAGGGTTTGTCTACTCAAGATGTTGGCAGGAATGGCCAATAGATTTCCTCACAGAGGCTGCCCAAGAGCTATGTTAAGGACTCCGAGGTCATGTGTGCACTCTGGCTTGGCACGAAGGAGTGCTGCCGTTGATTAGTGATGTCTGACTAGAAGAGGCCAGGGTTATCCTTGTTCCATGTCTTGGCTTTCCCTACAATGGAAAGCATAGTTGTGGAAACACCTTTCCTACCACTCTGCTCTGGAGCCAGTTCATTTAGAATAGAATCATTTCACAAGCTATTGATTGCAGAGTCAGACTGTTGTACTCAAAAAAGCAGAGTGTAGGAGATATTATTTCCCAAGCTCACCTCTCCCTACTGCTTTGACCCTCTCTTCCTTACAGAATGTACTTGTACTTACTCATCACCCCTCTTTTAAGGGCACATTAACCTCTTCCTTCCACCTCCAACACAAAATGTTCTCCAACACATGAAAATTTCTCTGCTGTGCCCACACTATGGATGACAGAAATTCTGCAAAAGCAAAGATCTGTATAAAAAATAAAAATTAAAAAAAATAAAAAAACATTTACCACCAAAAGGAACACTATAATGTTCTCTTCTCAAATTATTCAGACCTAATTTTTGAGGACTGAATTAATGCCAACCCTGCCCTTTAGCGTGCTGCCATCTGCCAGGAGCCATCTCCCAGGCAGAAAGGTCACAATGCTGTGTGACGCAGGCACCAGGGGACAGACAGGATCCAGGCTTCCCTCCTCGATGTCATTCAGCTCTCCTGCACCAATACAAGCCAGCATCAGTTATCTCTGTCAATGTCAGACAGTCGCGTATCATCAATTACGGGTGGCAAAAGCTCAACAACTTTGAGCTTGCCTTGAAAAGAAAAGTGTCCAGATGCTTGTACCCATTTGGCAAAACCTTACTCAAATCCATACAAAGGAAGCACATCTTTTCCCATTAGAGTGGTATCTGTTAATACAGACAGCAAAATAACAAGTTGAACCATGTGAAACTGTCATTTTTCTAGGCCAAAGATAGTCAATTATCAGCAATTCCATATGGTTCAAACTAACCTTGCACAGACAATTGTCTGCACTGGTATTGGCACTTACTTAACTAGGATTTGAACCCTGAGTTCGTCATCCTAAACACGTAACAAGATAACCAAGTATCTTATTTCAGAAACATTACAGACTGCGGTGATTTCCTTATGAAAGGAAATGTCCTTCTATGTCACATATTTCTTTTCTTCTATTGCCTTTGGCATTCATTTATTGAATATTTATGTCAAGTTCTGCCATGTGTATCCAATGAGACTCATGTTCTAGTGGAAGAGACAGACGTGTGATGAGGTCCCTGTGAGAAGGAAACCAGGTTCACCAGGAATATACCAGAGGTCTGCCCAGACTCCCCTGAAGATGTCCAGACAGACTCTTGAGTCGGAGGAGGCAGCATTTTGGCTGGGTTCTCAAGGATGGATAAGGAGAGCCAAACTGAAGTCCAAGAGTTGGTGGAGTGAGAGAAGGGGCTGGTGGTAAGGACAGGGTCAATTTCTAGGTAGTCCTGGTTCCAAAAGAGTTTGACATACAATTTTTCCACTCACAGCATCGCTGGCTTGTTCCTGCTATTCTGATTCATTATAACCCTGTCTTTTCCAGCCACTAGTTGCAATGAATAAATAGTAATATTGAAATACCATCAGGGAAGATCCATTATACTCAACTCCTAAACGGGGAGGAAAAATATCTTGAAGCATCATAGGTGTTTCCATTTAGTCTGGGGACCGATGTCATGTTAATTGACTAGATAAATACTTGGGGAGCTCAATCTTGCTGCTAACTTTGTAATTCTTTCAGTGCCATTCAAACTTTGCCTAATCTCTGGTAAGAATAATATAAAACAGACCTAAATTTCATTTTCAGGAAAAAAAAATGTGCAACGCATGAGGTGCACTCCTGCAATAACCTTCTGGTGTGGGGGTTGCCATTTGGCATTGCCCACGGTGGCATCTGAAGCTCACAGAGTACGGAGCCGCTCTCTCATAATGCAGCTGCAGGTCCGCCCTCACCCCACTTTAGAATGGCATTAAGGGAATTGTCTTCTCTGGCGGGGAAAGACCACTAGAATCCAGAGAAGGAAAACAAAGGGCACCCTGCTTAGAGAAGCTGCCAAACGCTCAGACTTTTCATGTTGCATTACACTTGTCACCGTAAGATGTATGTTCCTGGCTTCTCCCGCCCTGTCCCACAGCCGTCAGCTGTCAGACCCTCCCACTCAGAGTCCACAGTGAGCATTCAGCTGCTGCAACTCAGGGAGAAAATCAAATACTTTTTCTATGTCTCATTATCAAAGCAAAAATGGAACAGTAACTGCCCAATTCAGTTTATATAAGAAATTCAATGAATTACATTTCCATGAATTAAAAAAAAAATACAAATGTTAGCATTAGCATCTCTGGGACTGAGATAGCAGTGAGGGAGGTCCCTTGACCAGAACTGCAGACTTTTGCGGTTGGAACCCAGGCTCCGAGTCTGAGTGGCCGTGCCGAGGACCATCCCAGCCTTCCCTCTTCTGCTCTTGCTCTTTGCTCACCCAGTTCCTTATGCAGCCTTTTCTGTCTTGGAGACCTTGATCAAGGAGGAGGCAGCTCTACTTTGTCAGCTACACTGAGCTAACTACCATGAGCTAAGATGTATTTGCACTCATCCTTTTAGTTAAAGATCTTATTCTGGCAAGGAGTAAAGAAGTTGAGGGAATAATAGGCAGATGGGTGTTTCCCAACTAGAACACTGAAAAAAAAAAAATCTTTTGGTTAAAGCATAACACACATGCCGAAAAGGGCACAAATCACACGTGCCCAGTGACAACCCCTGGAGAATCTACACCCAGCTAACAACAGAATATTACCCCTAAAACTCCCTCCCAGTGCCCCCGTCCTGTTCCTCCCCACATCAAGGGTAACCTTTATTCTGACTTCTAACACCACTGATTCATTTGAATCAACTGGGATACTTTTGAGTCCCAGTAATTATGCTGGGACAAGAGGCATAAACCAGGACTCTCCGTGACAAACCCAGAGGTATGTTACCGTAAACATCAGTCCCGTTTGGTCCGTTTCCCAAAGCACTTTGCACTGGCCCCCTATCCCAACACTTGTACATTCTGCGTGTTTGTTAAATATGCAACAAACTCCCTGATACTAGAGGTCAATGTCAAGTCTGACTCTTCATGTTTTTCTCCCAACACCATTCAGTGACTGTCTCATGCTGCCAAGGATCCAATAAGCACTTGTGTTTCTAAATTCCCCATCCCTCATTATCAGGCTGGGCAAAGAAGATATGGTTTTACCTCTATCCAGTCCTGATGATGCGATTTGCTGAGAGAAGCTGCTGCCTGAGGAAAGTCTCCTGTCAGCCAAGCATCAGCCTGGCCCCTTCCTGCCATCAAGCCATTACATAACCTGTGGCTTTTGGCTAGTCCTGCCTATTCTCTGAGCATGCCTCCCCTACCCTCCTGGCTGTGTCTGTGCATGTGTGTGTCTGTCTGTGTGTGTGTGTGTGTGTGTGTGTGTGTGTGTGTGTGTGTGTGTGTGGTGGGGGTAGTGACGCACACTCTCCTCAACTGTCAGGCTCCTCTAAGCCCTCTAGGCCTCCAGCTTTGTCATGCCTGCATGGTCCAATTTTAGCAAGAATCCTGTTAAGTCAGTTTAGAAAGAATCCCTACCACAGAGCCTCAGTATCTGAGCGAATTCCTCACCCCCCCACCCCTGGTGTCTGATCACCCAGGCCTGCCTTCAGCAAGAACCCTCTCAAGTGTTTTTGGCCACGGTGTCCCGTGCTCCCCACGTTTCCTCTTAGTAACCTTCCATCCATTGCCTCCACCCTGCCCCTCAACTCTAAGTCCCTCCTTGTCCACACTGTACTTGGAACTGAGCCCAGCTCCACAATGAGGTCTCTCTCCCCCCAGCTACAGTTGTTCCCAAGTAAAATCCGTCTTTATGCTTCAACTACTGTCAGACTCTGGTTTTCTCTGGGAGGGAGGGAACACACGTGCACCCATGCATGGGTTTTCTTCTTCTTAGTTTTGCTGCCACTGGCCTATGTTAAAACAAAATAACTCCTTTCCAGCCCCCACCCCTCCCATGCCTTGCACCCACCATTTGACCCGCAGGCAAATGAAGCCATTCAAATATTTGTTCATCGTGTCATCTGTTCCCATCCGACCTTGCAATTCCTGTCATGCCCCACATGTCAGTTTGAAGCATAACGTCATTAATACCTCCAGTGCACTAATGGATGCTTCACACATGAACACATTAATGAAATGTGTTATTGTTTTCCCTCACAGGACATTAACAATCTACCTCATGCTGCGTCCCGAAGCCCCGCGGAACTGCTGAAAACCACTAGCTATCAAATGAACCCTCAGTTCCGCCTCAGTAACTTTAAGTTCAAGTTTATCACTGAAGCGTCACTCATGTGAGAAGAAGATACAAGCCTCTGAGGGCTCTGGGGCCCAGCTTCAATTACCATAAAGAGTAACAGGAGGCCACGGCTGCAGGAAGGGGGGTGAGGGGTAGCGAGCTCTGCATGGACACAAACGCTGTCGGGATGAAATAGGAAGGACCCGGGTGTCACTGGGATGATTTGTTTCTTGTTGCTCTCCTTTGTCTATGGACTGATGGTTTGAATAATGAAGACGGTATTGGTTTTCTTCCTGAGTACGCCAGCACAGGAGGTCTGCTTTTCTGATGGCACAGCTGACATATTAAGAGGGATTAAAGTTTCTGTACACAGGCAATGTTTAAATTAGCTTCCTTAAGCCCCAAAGAAATCTCTCCAGCTGATTTGCAAAATGAACCCCAGCACGGCCCTCAGCCACCCTGCACAGGCTGCCTAAACAGAGCCGCGGTGCTCTGTTTGACCAGCTGTTTTGCAAAATCAGAAGAAAAGCAAAGGCAATTCCCTTTCAACACTGCCTCAGCCAGTATTTCTTCTGTAATTAAAATTGAAAGCTTTCCCCAACAGGTTCTCAGAGGCTCTCCCGGAGAAACAGATTTCTCTTTCCCGGTATAATTAAGCACAAATTGTAAGGTGCATGGCTTTGCCGTAGCAGAGTGGTAAATGGTCAAAGGTGTTCCATCCAAGGCTTGGGGAAGCTTTTGTGTTTGGTTAGCTGTTAGGAAATGCTAATTGCTTTTTCTCTTGCCATTAGGCACTAATCCCCACTGTGCTGGAAAATTTTCGCAGGCTGGGGCCAGAAAGGTGAAGGGAGATGTACAACACAAATGCCACACACAGAATCACCTGGACCAGGGAATTGTCACACGGCCAGGGAGACGATTGCTTGTCCGGTGTTTGTGCCAACAAAGCGCCCCACACCTCCTTTTATTCTTGTCCTGGGGAACGGGTTTAAGAGGAGGTACTAAATGTGGTCTCTGAATGTCTCGGGTCACTAAGCATGTACCCTAAACATAAGCTTCCAATCGAAATTAAGCATCTAATCAGAAACTCCCCCACAGGAACAGAAGTCAAGGCTTAACTCTTTCCTGGGCTGCTGACTGCAAGAACTTGGCTGCTTGCCTGCCAGAGGCATGGGCCCACATCTCACAGCTGCTCCTCTGAAGGGGAGAAAACCCATAGCAAGCTCCAGTCTTTACAGCGTGGCCTTCCTTAGGAAGGCCGCTCCTTACAGGAGGATGGTGTATTCTGCTTCTCACATACCAGACAAGGCAAAATGGGCTGGAGCCACATCACCTTAAACACATCTGCCTCCATAGGTCTCATCCCAGAAATGCCCTTTATTTTAAAGAACAGGCGGCAGGAACTGTGACCACAGATGACAATTTTTTCTTCCATTTTATATGTCAGCCCTATGCAGAGAGGCTCTAGAGGGGCCCTATGGGTCCTGCCCCTCTGGTGTTCACACCCAGTATAATCGCCCCCTCCCTCTGAGTGTGGGCAGGACCTGTGACTTCTTTCTAGACAACTGAGTATGGCAAAAATGAAGGGTTTTTGCTGATGTTATGGAAGTCCCAAATCGGTTGATTTTGAGTAAATCAGAAAGGAGATTATCCCAAGTGGACGTGACTCAATCAGGTGAAAGCCCTTAGAAGAGGGACTAGGCTCCCTATAGGTCAAAGATTCTCTTGTTAGCTTGAGGAAGAAGCAGCCATGTTGGGAAAGCCCACATGGCAAGGACTGCAGGGGGCCTCTAGGACCTAGGGTGGCCCCCAACTGACACCCAGGAAAAAGCTGGGGCCCACAGTCATAGAGCAACCAGGAATGAATTCTACCAACAACTCAAGTCAGCATGGAAGTGGATTCTTCCCCAGTTCCTCATCCTTAAAATGAAGCCCAGCTAACAAGTTTATTAGAACCTGGCGGGTCCCTAAGCAGAGGACCCAGTTAAGCCATGCCTGGACTCCTGACCCAGGAATCTGTGAGCTAAAACCTGTGTTGTTTTAAGCCACTAAGTCTGTGGTGATTTGTTATGCAACAATAGATAACACAATCCCTAAGCATTCAGATCCGCCATTTTAAAAATACTGGTGTTTCACTTATACTGTAGCCATGGTCTCCATCACTAAGATCTCTAAATCACCAGCCAACTAGTAAGTTCCTTCAGTGCATCGCCCCTTGGGTCTATGGTGCATACTTTTTGAGACGACTGGTTGAGATTTTCCGTCATTCACTTTTCATTTCTTCTCAACCTTGTCTTTTTTGTCATTGAGACAACCCATATTGCAAAGAAAGATCTTCAAGTGAGTGGAAAAGTACATGAAACAAAGAGATACGGGTCCGGTGCCTGACATACAAATAGCACAAAGACATACTGTTTCTTTCAATTAAGCTTTCTACATGCTGCTAAGAAGCACAGGCACGGTAAAGAGAAAAATCATACCTTATTCCATTCTGTCCTTAGCTTGAGGCTTATGTAGTCTCTAGTTCATAAACTTCCAGAAAACTTTCAAAGTTCTCAACAAATACATTTTGTAGTTAGATCATTTTAGAAATCAACTTCCATATACGAAGAGAGTTTTTTCCCCTCATCAAGTTTAACAGGCTGAATTTATTTGTATGGAAGAGCAGGCCATGAAAGACCAGGATACTGTTGAATACTCCAAACACCAGAAATGATGAATTATTATAAAGTGATGCCAATTAAGACAGTGTGCTATTTGCACACTGATTTAAAAAATAACAAATCAACAGAATATAAAGAAATGCCCAACACAGGCCTATTCATGTATTGAAATATGATACATGGAAGATAGGACACTACAAATCAGAGGGGAACCATGTTCTATACAGTAATTGATACCCCACGATGGGTTCCCAATGTGTGTGTTGTTGGGGGGAACTACATTCCCAAATTAAGTTTTCTTCAGTTTTCTTTTATTTAACTACAAAATTAAGCAAAGAGAGATAAATAAAGGTACAGCCAATATTCTAAAACTATAACAATAAATAGTACCATAAATGATGTAACTTTCCCACATTTTGTGGTCACACCTTTCTCATTTTTAAATAATGTACAGTTGAGAGTGGCTGGCTGACCTTTTTAAAAATATATCTATTTCTGCCTATAGTTCAGCTCCTAAATATATAGGCTTAGCTTGTGACTGAGAAAAGCAATCCATTAAAAAACAGTTGTAACATGGCTTTGGCCTAACAAAAGCCAAACATGGGATGATCTAGCATTTGAGATGTATTTCAAAATTGTAGGATTGTGGAGACTGGACAGGAGAATGAATTCAACAAGCAGTCATGAAAATGACAAGTGTTGAAGCAAGATAATAGACATTTAGGGGATTATATTATACTATTCTACCCACTTCCGTATATGTTTGAAATTTTTCATGACAAAAAAGGTTGCAAAAAAAAAAAAAAAAAAGGAAAAGAAAACAGTGTTTTGCTCAAATGTCGCCAAGCTTCTCAAATAAGAAAGTAAAAGTTACAAAAAACTTGTGTGCTCTTATTTTCAGAAAATACACATACACATATATGTGCATAGATAGAATGTGTACATATGTATTTAGGCATAATAAAACACGTGCCTATGTTATGCTATATATATCATATTATGTATATCATGTTATTTTACATATATGTAACTTTTTTGAGTGGACAATTCTGTATTCTAATGGCTTCCTGTTACAGCTGAAAATCCTAATCTTTTGGCTATCTTCTGTTTGTCCCTCCAGGTCCACTGTCCACCTTCCTTTGGTGACCTGCATGAGTCTGGTTTACAGGATCCCAGTCCCTGTGGCTTCTGATTGGGTCTGGACAATGGAGAGCACCAGAAAGATCTGAGGGAGGCAAGGAAGATAATGAGGTCAGGGGATTTGTTCCCCTGGCTCTATCCCCACCACATAGCCTCAAAGTAAGATGACTATGTCCTTCCACGGAAGGTCCCTATAATCCTCAAAGAGACCATTTCTGCAAGACCTCCTTCTGCTGGGTTCCAGAAACTGATTGCTTACTTTTTCCCTTTGGACATAGAGGTTGTATCAGCTCAGCTGCCACTGTCCCCAGATTCCTGAGCAATCCCTTATGTGGGCTTTGTACTCACACCTTTGTAAGAGTTTTGTATGCCATCTGTTTTCTATTAGGACCCAAATTACCACCCTCTTCATTAAAAAACAGATGACACATAGTCATTATAAAGAGAGATGAGATTATTCTTTCTACACATGTACAAATACCTCTGATACTGCAGTTATGTTCTAGGTGAATCCTAAGCTGGACTCAGCATATATAGGCATAAAGGAAACAAGATGTGAAACTGGAATACCAGCTAGATACCTACTGGTCCACAAATCAGTTCCCTTTGCTAATAAAGACATAGACGGAGCTGAGGGTACACTTTCCTTCTCTCAAAAGCCCAAATTTAGAGGATAACTCAGCTCTTCTCACCTTCACCCACATCCAAAACTAAGTCAGTGCTAGAGCTGTAATTACTTGAGTACCTGTATTTATCTCCTCCACTAGGCTGTGAGCAATTCAAGGAAAAGAGTCTGCTTATTCAACTTTATATCCCCACCATCTAGTATAGTGCCTGGCACATAACAGATGTACAATAAATGCTGATTGGATGAATAAATGCATGCTTGAATGAATGAATGCCAAAAGGACCAGTGTGTTCCTAGCAGGGCTCTAAAGAGAGGGTCTTCTCACCTTCTAGTCGCCATCTGGCTTTCAAAAGTGGTACCAAATCCAAATGTGACCTTGGTACCACAGAGAAAAGAATCTCTCTCATCTGAATCACTCCCATCTGCCTGGCTACAATCAACATGAGGTCTTGAGGCTGAGACACACCTTCATTTGTTAAAAGGGGGAAGGGGAGCAGATGGTACGTGAAGGTACTAAAGCTCATTAATTCCTAATGGAGGCTTCCTCCTGGATGTAATTAGAACAAAAAGAAGGAAGAGCCAAAGGAGGAGTGTTCAGGAAATAAAGTAGGCAGCTGGAAGAGGCTTATGAAAGGTATAAACCCTCAGGGAGCTTTCCATTAGAGAGGATAATAATATCCACCCTTCACAATGGCACAGTTCTCCACAACCAGCAAAACACTCTACACACATTATCTCAATGGCATCTCAGAAAATGATGGTGAGACACGGAGGAGAGTTTTTATTTTTCCAATTATGTAGACAAAGAAAGCGGTGCTCAGAGAAGTCAAGTGTCTTACCCTGCCTAACATGGCTAGATAGTGATAGAATAGGGATGGAATTAAAATATTCTGACTCTGAGTTTGGATCTCCAACCACTCCATGACTATGAATAGAGAGAATGAGTTCAAGGCCAGTTCTAAAGAGCAAGTGATGGCCACCTGCTCAGCTATCTCACACCACACTGTCTTTTCGTCTGTGCACATTACCAATCACTTAAAGACCTTCCGGTTACCTTCTATTTCTGATCGGCAAGTGGGACATAGAGGCTCTTATGAGTCTGAATTTCTATTTGCTTATGTCCCCAGGGAAAACAGTATATCTATTTCAAGCCAGAAGAGAAGGGAACTCTTACTATAAGATGTGGTTAATGTTACTCTACTTCTTTCCATTGTTCCCAACGCAAAATAAATGTCTTCACATATGTAGTTGCATACAAATTGAGAATTAAGTATTATACTTTGATCTTATAGAAAGGGTGCAGTATAAATCTGAGAAATCAGCATTAAATGTGGGGACTTCATTATTAAGGGCTTGCTAGTAAGCCTGGGTATTCGTATGCAATGCCAGTCTCTCCAAAGAAGTAAAAATTATTTGAAAATCGACTCTTCGCATTAAACTTGCCTCTTAAAGCCTTCTTTTCCTCTCAAAAGTACACAGCTGACCTAGTTCAGAAGTGAAGGGAAAAGAGTAAAAAAGATGTTCTGTTTAACCAGCATCAATTGCTTACAGCCATTCAGTTCTCAATAACTCCTCCCCACCCCCAAAGGAAGCATTCAGCCAACATTTTTATTGGACTGATGCCCAGATGTGCTCCATTAATTCATGCAACTACCTTTGTTGAAGCACTCCAAGTATTATTACTCACGAATCCTACAGAGCACAAATATATTTCTAGAAATACTGTCATTTGTATTACATATGACCTTAAAGCATCTTCATAAATTATACCTTCAAAGCAAACTAGAGAGCATTGAAGTCTTTTGCTATTTTAATCATCTTAGTTTCACCAGACACACCGACTTTTATTTACATATGCAATGTAACTAAATTGCTTTGGTTTTAGTGGGCTGGGTCCTTTGGTTTCTTCAACATCATCATAAAGTATTTTTGATGATGTATGGATCTTTAAATCTGTAATGGGTATAATTCTGATCTGTGGGATTCATTGGTTCAAAGTTGTGTTCTGATTGTGCCTTCCTGAGATGTATTAGGGCTATGATAGGGGCTTCTAGGCTGTGGTTTATTTTTGGTATTGTATCTATTAAGTAGTCAAACAAGAAAAATTGTGCTTTGGCTTCAAATACATTACACTGTTTATCATGAAACTTGTCCATTTTCAGATGTTTTGTCAACAGAAACATAGTCACTTAATTATTAATTACCTTCTCCTAAAAAAAAACTGTCAGTACCTCAGCATGGTAATAAAGTTTTTTCTCAAAATAATTACCACTTCATTTCAAACTGATTATAAAATGAGCAGTTTTCTATCCAAAGTTTCCAGGAAATCTTTCAGTAAATATTCCTGTTTCATAGTAGGAGTTTGAATAAATAGAGCATTATTCATGGAAAGGAAAGAAGTACTTTGATCTACTATACTGTTTTCAAAAGGAACGTAGAATCATAATGTATTATGATATCCTAGACTGAAGATGGTCTGGGACACAGAAAATCAGTATTATCTGTGAAACCTTGAAGAAATCTCCTCTCCTTTGCCTACAGACAGAAAGCCACAATGTCACTCAGCTATTTACTTATGGCCCAGATACTAATGAGGAACTATTCCCTGCTTTCCGTGAAGGAAAGGTGAACTATGAATAAATATCACTGGGATCATTATCACCTGTGCACACAGGTAATAGGTGGCTGGCAACAAAATAAGAAGCAAAATGGACCAGTAGCAGGAAAATCTGTCTTAAGAAGTGATTGGGGGTAGATAATTAACTGGATAAATATTCGTGTTGACTGGCAAAGCTCACCAAGTTCCCAGATGAGGAAAGCTCTTGCACTCAGATATGGAGGTTTCTGTAAGAGTTCTAGAAACTTCCATCCTCAGAATGTATCTGCTCTGTCCTCTTCAAAAGTTACACAGACATGATCTTGGAGAAATGAGTGTTGAGTCTGCTCCTAGAGATTTTCAGAGAAGAGGAACTTCAGTTTCCTGGGTAAACCTAGTTGCTTCTATCTACCTTATTTTATATGGCAACATCTATCCTGCTTAAAATTCAGCCCATCTGCTCTTTCTTTTAGAAGCATTCATTCATTCGTCATTCACTCAACAATTATTTATTGAGCACTTCTTATATTCAGGCACTATAGGAAGTGATATTCAGCAGAGAACATAAAAGACAACAAATCTTCCTCTCATGGTCTTTATTTATGATTCTAGCAATAAATTTCAATTCTTAGTAACATACTTCTTTCTTGTAAAAAATTGGGTCAACTTCTTTGATCAAAGCTAGCTTTGTTGAAATTTAATTCCTTTAACAAAAAACTGAGCTACATGAAAACCAACATTAGGTTAATTCTCACAATTTGACAGCATTTGAGGCTGTTTCTTTTCTATTTCTCATTCTCATCTTCCCTAGAAGTATACCCTGAACTAAGAACAGTTTTCCTCCGTCCTGGAAAGACACTCATTTCAACCCCATATACATCCTTGGGTGGGGGCACACATGAAATGTGAAGAAAGAAGGGGTCTAGCCAGCCAAATGGCCCAATCAACACTAAGGAAAAAAGGGATTTGCACTGGGGTGCCTGGGTGGCTTGGTTGGCTAATGTCTAACTCTTGATTTCAGCTCAGGTCATGATCTCTGGGTCATGGGAGCAAGCTCCATGTTGGGTTCCACACTGGAGGTGGAGCCGCTTAAGATTCTCTCTCTCTCTTTTTCTCCCTCTCTTTAAAAAAGAAAAAAAATAAATAAATAAAGGACTTACCCTTGCATCATGTGTCCTAGGAAGAAAGTAGGGGAAGATTGCATAATAATAACCATTCCTGCTAACTCATAACCACTCTTACTATAACCATCATGCTTTGACTTCACATATATTGGAAGATCTAGTCCTCATAGCAACCCTATGGAGAACAGAAGAGAAAAATGAAGCTGAAAAAGGCAAGGGACTAGTCTACAATTAAGAACTCCAACAAATGGTGATGTCAAGATTCAAACCTGGGTCTCTCTGATTCCAGTGGTCACAGCCTTATGAAAAACATATGATGTTATTTATCTAATAAAGCCAAAGAAAGCAGTTATTTGACTTAAACCATCATTATTTCATATCTCACAGAATGACATTATCCAAGATGACAGAGATAAAGGTTTTGAATATCACCCATGCATTTTCAGTTCCTTCTCTGAGTCTTAACTATTATAATAAAACATGATTTTGTCCTCTAATACATGCTCATGTAACAGGAAGACTACTTACGCTTGCATTGATTAAAATTTAAAAGAAGGAAATATGCAGTGTAGATATTTAGTTCTGTATCTTGGACAAAGTAGCTTTGGATACTTCCACTTCTAAAAACAGCAAAATATCAGACAGGAAGGAAGTTCACTTTAGTTTGTTCCAGAAAGAACAAAAATTCACAACTCTGAGAATAAAGAGAGAATCAGACCTTGCCAGGACATTTGGTTCTAATTAACTAGTGACAAAATGCTTCCACAGTGTGTCTATGTAAAAGTAGCTAAGAGTAATTTGAGCTAGAGGAGGTCAAAAACAATTATTACAATTCAAGATATTGTTATTACTGCACATATCTTTTACTCTTGGAAGTGATTTTTCCTTCATTTTCTTTTAAACTTACTAAACTTAGAATTTTATGGTTTATCAGTATAAGTTTGGTAAGTGAACAAGCTAATTTAACATTTATTTTATTTTATTTATTTATTTGACACAGAGAGAGAAAGCACAAGCAGGGGGAGCAGCAGAGGCCGAGGGAGAAGCGGGCTTCCCACCGAGCAGGGAGCCTGATGCGGGGCTCGATCCCAGGACTCTGGGATCATGACCTGAGCCAAAGGCAGCCGCTTAATGACTGAGCCACCCAGGCGCCCCTTAACATTATTTTGATAGTGAAGCATATTCCTTGTCAAAACATAAATCCCTGGAGCCTTAGCCTTCCAACTCCCCTTCTTTTATCCCCACAGAGCTGCCTCCGACTAGTAGTGAACCCTGCCTTTGCTCAATAAAACAAAACATAAATCATCTTGTGATGATTGAATGAGGACCTGGTCCATAGGACAAAAAAAAATGCCATTTAACCTGAAACAATAGGATGTCATGATCTACGCCACTCATCTGGTATTTACCATAAATCCCTGAGTAATATTAGTTGTCTTTTCAAGTAAATCCAATAAAAAATTACTGAACATGGTCCATGTGCAAAGCACTGTACTAAATAAGGAAGGAGGACCCAGCTCTCATCTCTGCCAAATATCAGAGAAGAAAGGGGTATATGCAAATAATCCTGACATCAAGCAGTAATGTCAAGGATAGAAAGAAAAGTAGCATTTTGAAGAGTAATGCTATCTTGATATGATCATATTTTATACATTGACTTACTGTAAACACTTTAAAGCCAGAAGTTCACATATTCTAGAATCTTTGCACATAATGAATGTGTTTTAATCAGTAGTCTTTTTTAGTGAAGGACAGAAACCCAACTCAAATTAGATTTAAAAATACTGGCTTGTATATTTTAAAGTCCAGGTGTAGCTTATATCAGCTTCAGGCACAGCTGAATCAGGCTTTCTAAAGAGAACATACAAATTTCTCTTATTTTTGGCTCTGGTTTTCTCTATATTGGCTTCATTCACCAAAGATCCTCTTACAGTGGGATTAAAGAAAGCCCCAGAAATACTGCACCTGGTTAGTAACCCAAGCAAAAAGAAAGCTGCTCTTCCCAACAATTTTAGCAAAAAGTCATGGCATTCATTCCTAATGGAATGTCTTGGGTTGTGTGTCCATCACCGTACAAGTTACTGGAGCCAGAGGAATGGAATACACTGGCCAGTCTAAGTCATGTGCCCACTGCTGGCGCATGGGAGGGATCCAAAGCACATGACTGAGAGCTGTAGAGGGGAGATTCCCCAAAGGAAAGCCAGAGTCTAGTTACCATAGGAAAGTGAAACGTTTCCCAGGCAAGATGAACAACACGTGTCCACCAGAAAAAGTACTCGGCAAGTATTTGTTCATCGATGTATTGATTGGTAAGCCTGAGATAAGTGAGATGATGGTCAATGTGATGTGTGAAGGACAACATAGCCGAGATAAAATGTGAAATGAAGCCACAGAGGTGGGCAGTATCCTGCAAGACCCCTTGGAAATACATCAGCCAAAAGGAGCTGATCTTGACCATTTGCGCTATTTGAGAAGAATTAACTGAGTCTGGAATTGGTAAACAATCCTGAGGGCTTACTAAGGTAAGTTCTGCCTTCTTTGATATGAAAATGGTGTCAGAAGGTGAACATGGATTGCCAGGAAACGAGAAGAAAAATAAATAAATGAAATAGAAATCTTAAAATCAGTTCTTGGATCACAACAGATACAATGATGAAAACGAGACTATACATTAATCAGACTTTCATATGCTATACAAAAAAAAACCTTCCCTAAAAAGTCACAAGGAAAAACTACCTCTTGTTTGAACTATGGAATGATCTGAATTGGCAATAATATACCAATGCTTCAAAAGAAAATAAATTGGTTTAGTCTTGTAAAAACAATGTCTATAAAAATCTGTTCAGGGGCACCTGGGTGGCTCAGTCAGTTAAGCGTCTGCCTTTGGCTCAGGTCATGATCCCGGGGTCCTGGGATCGAGCCCCGCATTGGGGTCCCTGCTCACTTGAGAACCTGCTTCTCCCTCTCCCTCCGCAGCTCCCCCACCTCCCCTGTTCATGTTCTCTCATACCCTCTCTTGCTCTGCTCTCTCAAGTGAATAAATAAAATCTTTTTAAAAACATATGCTTCAACTTTGATAATACATTATATTTGCAAGGTAGGGGAACCTTTAAAAATGTGCCGATATATTTTTATTTTTCTGTTAAATGACTTCATTCACATTATTGTATTAACATAAACAGTTTCTAATTAATGTATTAAAAGCTTGGAGAAGCTCTTATTTCATCCAACCAGGGACTAGAATAAGTTTCAAGAGGCCTTCAAGTTCTACATGCCTCTGGGAAAGACTACACCTACACATTCACGAACAACCTCACACGGCAGTCTTGGCATCTCACAATTCATGCCACTTGCCCAACTCCAGGCAAACGTCTATTTTTAGACTTTTAAAATAATTATAAAGCCATAATTTTTCACCTACTCATTTAGAAATCATTTTTAGTTCCTACAAACACTGTGGTAGGAAATAGGATAGGAAAATGAATGAAAAATGGCTTCACAGACTAAAGATGACACAGGAGCAAAAACCATTTCCAGGTAGTATGAGGAGCACTGGACATGCACCACAAGAGGGGCTACAAACCCTTAGCACACCTGATCACAACATTAAGAAAGTTGGCCATTCCCAAGTAATTCTGAATACGTCATCTCCAAAAGTGTGTACATTCCTAATTTTTCTGCCATTTCCACTCGTAGGGATTCTCTAATGTACCAAAAGCAAAGAAGATTGTGTTTTATATGGAAAAACTGCTACAGGCCAATCATTAACAATGATTTACTATATCTGATATCAAACCAAAGAAACCACTCTTTGCCATGGTAACACTGCTAGGACCTAAACATTTTTCAAACTATGAGGAGCAGTAGGACTGAAATGAATCTAGTCATGGAAAAAAAAAAAAAAAGATTGAATGGAAACAGTTTGTATAAAAGCATACACTTGACATTTCCACTCTAGAAATACAGATTAAGAGGCTGTCTATCAGTGTAAATCAATTCAAAAGTTGAGTCTGACTTTCTCCTCCCTCAAGAAATGATTTGCAGGTATTTGTGGCATTTCATTTTGGTTTGACTATTATTTCACATTTTACTTGTAATTTTTCTTATGGAACACTAGAAACACTTATTTGTTTTTCAGTCAGGTTTATTGAGGTATAATTTACAGCCAGTAAAATTCTCCCTTTCCAGCATAGCATGTAGTTCTAGGAGTTTTAACAAACAGATATAGTCATGCAACTAGCACCATAATGAAAATAAAGAATAGTTTATTCTACCTGAAAAATTTTCCCTGCCCTTGGAGGTCAATTTCTTGCCCCTGGCACCACTAATAAGTTTTCTGTCCCAACAGTTTTTACTTCATCCATAAGTCACATAAATGTAATCAAAAAGTATGTAACATTTTGAGTTTGGCTTCTTTCACTTAGCACAAGGCTCCAAGATTTATCCATGTTGTTGTGTGTGTCAGTCATTCGGGACATGTTGATTGGGATATTTTCCTGTAGTCTCCTTTATTTTCTTAGCCAAAGTCATTATGCAAAGCCTGGCTCTCTCACAGTTTACAGCTTTGTCCATGGTTAAGAAGGAACAGACCTAAGTAGGACTATACCCTGGTATAGCTGGCAAAGGATGAACACTCTCGGGGGATAATCACAATCTGTGCTTATTATAGGCACTAAATCATATGTTCATAAGACCCAAACCTTTGTTAACCACATGACTGGGCACTAAAATTAATTAGGAGACACCAGGCAGAACTTGGGTGTGGTTTTCATTATTTTTTTCATTATTGCAGTAGTAGCAGCATACGTATTTGTGACTTAACAGTCCAACACATTAGTTCTCTTATCTGACCCACCTTTTGCAAAACAGAATTACTGTTGAGGCAAAGGAATTAAGTAGACCTCTTAACAGGAGCAGGAGACAATGGGTAGAGGCCCGTTTCCCAAACTTTAGTCATCCAGTGCCACCTTCATAATGTTGGCTCTACCTGCCCATCACCCATATCACTCTTTATTTAACAATTTATATCATAGAGTCCACAGTTTTACTAAGATAAATTTATTTTCAAAAGGAACTTTTTTCCTACAATTTTTAGTGGAAAGCCTTTGCCATAAACAAAACCATGAGAAATATCTGACAATTTTAACTCTACCTCTGTAAGTCAGTGCACCACTCCAAATCATCCTGAGTTCTTGAGTACCAGCAGTGGGGCCCATGTGCACACCCATATACACTTTTGGAAACCCTGCAGTGACAGTTCCTGTCCCATGCTTTAAATGCTTTCTCCTTGACCATGGATTCTCTGCACATTCAAGGCAAAGTCAGCTTAGAGCTCTAGTAAAGCATTAAAACCAATTTTAAATTGCAAAATACAATGCGTTTTTCTACCAACATCAGGCATTGGAGGTCACCAGGGCTGATTTTCATGGACATATGGACCAAATGCATCTTACTTGTCTCTTAAAAGTGGCCCTTCTGAGCAACACCAAGGTCAGTATAATTCAACAACACACCCCCTTCCCTTAGTTTTCAGCCGGCATGCGGTCTGTCTCCTGATTCTAGACTAAAAAATGAAACATAACCTTGGCTCCAAAAGACTTAAAGAATTTATTCACCAAAGGGCATATTCATATCTTCATGCTGGTATAACCTTCTCATATATATGACGATTGCTATAGGAATCTATGTAAAGAATCATTGTTTTGTAAGGAAACACATTATTTTTTTTCTTTTTTAAAGATTTACTTATTTATTTGACAGAGAGATACACAGTGAGAAAGGGAACACAAGCAAGGGGAGTGGGTGAGAGAGAAGCAGGTTTCCCGCTGAGCAAGAAGCCCGATGAGGGGCTTGATCCCAGGACTCCAGGATCATGACCTGAGCTGAAGGCAAACGCTTAACGACTGAGCCACCCAGGCGCCCCAGGAAACACATTATTGAAATCTCTTCTGACCCTGGTCACTATGCCCTCTGACAAGACAGTTGACCTTCACATATTAATCATCTCATCTTTTTGAAAGGGACTAAAATGATTGTCCTGCTTCCTGTTTAATAAAGCTATCAAAAGGTTTAGGGCGCCTGAGTGGCTCAGTTGGTTAAGCGACTGCCTTCAGCTCAGGTCGTGATCCCAGGGTCCTGGGATCGAGTCCCGCATCGGGCTCCCTGCTCTGCGGGGAGCCTGCTTCTCCCTCTCCCACTCCCCCTGCTTGTGTTCCCTCTCTCGCTGTGTCTCTCTCTGTCAAATAAATAAATAAAATCTTAAAAAAAAAAAAAGGATTAATGAGAGAAAATCTCTAGAATACTCCAAGCTTTTTCCAAAAAGGCAGCAGTAAAACAGCAGGTGCCTCTTGTGAATATACATTTGTCTTCTTCCTGTAAACTCATCCTGAAGGACATCAGGCTTCCAGCTTATATTTAATTGGCTGATTATGTTGTCACTCCTGAGCTCCTTGCCAAGTTACAGGGAAGAGTTTTCTTGGAAACCGTAGTTTCCAAACTTTCTCCAGCTATGCAGTTTAATTACATCTAGCAAAATGACAACAGAGCTCATAATTAGCCTGGAGATTAATTACTGCTGAATCAGTCCAAACACCACAGCTACCAAATTCAACACAGGTGCTTAGGCAAAGAGAAGACAGTTTTCTCAATACCCAGCAGAAGGTGGACATGGAAGATATGCTTTATGACTCTCTTCCCGTGAGCTTAAACATGCAACCTGTGCAAAATGCCTCGTGTCTCTATAGCCAGGATGTCCCTGAGTATTTTAAAAAGAACCAGACTCACAAACATTCCAAATACTGGTACCATATATTCTGAAATGTACAATGACTACAGGTTAACCGTCTTTCTATGCAAATTTCTGCCACCTAGAGCTCTCTTTCCCCTTCTCATTTTACTGAGGAGTCTAAAAATCCTACATAATTCATCTGCTGTTTTCAAAACTATGACTGAGAGAATGATATAGAAAATGAAGTATGAGGGAATGAAGTAAAAGCAAGCAAAAACTCATGCTGTGCCTTATATTCATCCGGACTCCTGAAAGGGCCTATAAGCCCATAGCGTGGGTTACCATACTTTGAGACACAGTGATCACTGCATTGTCACATCAGATTCGAAAGACAACAACCACCCACTTGGAACCTCCTATTTCCTATCTGAGAATCATTGAAAGAGTCAAGGGATAGGTTAGCTAGATAGAGGAAAGAAGAAGTTGATCCCATTTACAAACACTATCCGTTTCTTTTTCCCCCTTTACCTACAAATCACTTGAGTTCCCTTTAAATATGTGCATCCCTAGAATCCAACAAACACAAATTAAATCCCCAGGTGATTCTAATGTGGGTTAGAGTTGAGAACGAGTGATCTTGAATAACACAGAGGTTGACCAGATGGTATGATCATGTAAGACTCAGGGAACAGACAGAACCAGGTAGTAGAGAAGGAAGAACTAGGTGGGAAAGAATGAAGTTACAAATCAGAATCCCAGAGGCCTGGATCCAAAGAAATTAAAGGTATGTGACAACAGAGGAACATTTGATTCTTAAACCATGTAATAAACAAGCAAACTCTCCTAATTAAAAGCTGATATGGGGGGCGCCTGGGTGGCTCAGTCGTTAAGCGTCTGCCTTCGGCTCAGGTCATGATCCCAGGGTCCTGGGATCGAGCCCCACATCGGGCTCCCTGCTCGGCGGGAAGCCTGCTTCTCCCTCTCCCACTCCCCCTGCTTGTGTTCCCTCTCTCGCTCTGTGTCTCTCTGTCAAATAAATAAATAAAATCTTTAAAAAAATAAAAAAATAAAAAATAAAAGCTGATATGGTCATGCTGAAGATGCACTTTTAATGGGTTTGTAGGAGGCATATATTTTGTGGTTTGATTTTTTCTTTGCTTATTTATTTGTGTGTTTGGAGAAGTTGAAGTTTTTGTTTGTTTGTTTGAGGTTTTTTGTTTTTGTTTTTGTTTTTTTTAATAAATGTGTTCATACAACCCACAGGGAAAGCCATGGAAAGGAAGAAGGAAATGAAATCTGGAGGACTTGTGGAAAGATTCAAATAAGTGAAATGGATACAACTTCATAGGCCTAATGCTTGTTTCCTAGCTTACACGGGGACTAAGGGAAGCTGTTGCAAAGCCATTTGCTTGCACAAGACTGGAGGAGTGAGTACATGGCTGCCAGGAGAGGAATGTTGTCAGAGCGACTTCGGAACGAGCACAGCCGTACCCTCCAGCACTGAGAGGCCCGACCACTGTGCAACCAGCCGCACCACCATCTGTACAGGGCTGCTTCTCGGGGCTGGGCCAAACACGAGCTGTGCCCCAACCCCTGCCACCTGAAAGACTGGAGCAGGTAACGCCCTAGAACACAGCTCTGTAGGCAGGGGTAGAGAGGTGCGAGGCCCAAGAGATGGACTTCAGGACAGCCTCCTGAGTGGGGGCGCACATGCGCACTTCCACACACGTACTGGACATGGTGGGAAGTTGTGCTCAGTGAGGATGTGCCCCCTTCACTCTCAGCTTCTGAGGTGACATTGCTCAGGACAGCTTAAATCTGAAGAAACATGTTCAAGACTCAATTCTAGATCTTCCTTCCTACATGACCATTGGCAAATCATTTCATTTCTGTGAGCCCTAGTGTCCTTATTTTGTAAATGGAGGTAATGTAGAATTTTAGAGTTCATCTAGTCCAACCATATCATTTGACAGCTGAAGAAATGGAGAACCAGACACTATAAAGTGAATTCCCAACTTCACCAAGCTAACTTATGGCTAAGTAGGATTCACACTCTAACTTCCCAGCTTGAGTCCACCTTTCTTCCACAACTGCTCCCTTCTGCCCCAATATTTCTCCTAACCCACAGGATAGGTTTAAGAAAGGATCTTAGGAGGGTGCCTGGGTGGCTCAGTTGGTTAAGCGACTGCCTTCGGCTCAGGTCATGATCCTGGAGTCCCGGGATCGAGTCCCGCATCGGGCTCCCTGCTCGGCAGGGAGTCTGCTTCTCCCTCTGACCCTCCTCCCTCTCATGCTCTCTATCTCATTCTCTCTCTCAAATAAATAAATAAAAATCTTTAAAAAAAAAAAAAAAAAGAAAGGATCTTAGGAGAGAATAAGAGCTTCTGTTCAAGATGGTGGACTGAGCACAGATCATTTCTACTGCCTCCCAAAAGCCTACTGTAATCATAGAAAATAGTTTCAAAAGGAGGGGAAAGAGGAAGAATAGGATGAGAAGTGGGGAAAAAGCACCAGCAATGAGCTGTGATTTGTAAATAAATCCTGGAAGATTGGGATGCAATTGGTAGAGAAAATTTTTCAAAAATAAAAAAACCAGTTTAAGTTCAAGAGGGTGCTTTCATCAATAGGAACTTTATTAAATATATATTTAAACAAAATATAGAATATAAAGCTTAATATTAAATGTATTAGATATATTTCGTGTAATATGTAATATATATAACTTATACATATGATAGACTACTATGGAGTCTTTGGAATTCATAGAAGTAGGTAAGATCTTTATATACTGACTTGGAAAGATGTTAACGTAATATGAAAGGAACAAAAGACAGCATAAAAACTATTTAAATAATACAAATCTCTTATGTGTGCATGTAATAAGTATGTATAGTAAAAACGGCAAACACAAGTACTTGTTACATAAAAGCCTACAACACAGCTATAAGCACCATTTTGTACATAAGGAAATAGACACAGAGAGGTTAAGTAATGTGCCCAAGGTCACAGAGCTACCATGAGTAAGTGGAGGGGCTGGGACACACATTGAGGCCATGTGGCTCCTGCACTGATGTCCTTACCGTGGACTCTCAGCCTGTCAGAATGGCATAGAGAGCTTTGAAGAAATACACACCCAAGTATGAGTTAGGGAGATGAGGAAGACCTTCCATTTTACTTTTATGTTTCCCTATTGTCTAGTAGTTTTCAGTAAGAATGTATTATCTTCTTGTTTTCAAAATTATCGTACTATAAAATTAGCTTTTTTGATGTATAATTTTATGGATTATAGTACACGTATGGATTCATGGAACCACCAGCACAACTGGGGTACAGGACAATCCCGTTATACCCCAAAAACTCCCCATTACTCTCACTTCTCAGTTACACACTCTCCCCACCCCAAACCCCTGGCAACCACTGATCTACTCTCCATCACTATGGTTTTTGACTCCTTGAGAATGTCATTCAACACCTAGTCTTTTGAGGTCAGCTTCATGCACTCAGCGTGATGCCTGTGAGATTTATTCAAGCAGTTGTATGCATCAATAATGTTCCTTTATATCACTGAATAGTATTCCATCACATAGATATAGCAGTGCGTTTATCCATTTGCCCACTGAAGCACATTTAGTGTGTTTCTAGTTTGGGGCAATTATGAAAAGAGCTACTATAAACATTTGTGTACAAATTTTTATGCAAACACAAACTTTGATTTCTGTTGGACAGATACCTAAGTGTTTGCTGAGTCTTACACTAAGCATACACTTAATTTTATGTGAAACTGCCAAACTGTTTTCCAAAGTTGCTGTACAATTTTGAATTCCCACCAGCAATGAATGTGAGTTTCTGTTGGTTTACATTCCCACCGGCATTTGGTATTTTCAGTGTTTTTATTTTCACCATTCTCATAGGAGTGTAGTAAGAATATATTACTTTTAAATTTAAGAAATCAAAAGAATTGAACAGCACTAGCAAGTATAAGGCAAATAGATTATCTCCTAAGCTGCAAGTAGGTGGAAATATAAATAAGAACTATTTTCGAAAAATTCCACTCCTACAGCCAATATCTCCTGAGCACCTGTGTCTGCTGTGCTCCTCGTATGCACGTTTCAAAGCCTTAGGAATGTTCATGTACTTTATGATTTTACTCTTCATTTTGTCTACCCGATTTCTACTTATCTATAATGCCCACAGTTTGTTTTTGTAACAACACTAAAATGTAATAAAAGTAGAGCTCAAAAAAGATAACATAACTCTAAATAATTACTATTGATAGTAATAACTTGTTACTAGGAAAACACTGTCCTCTACGGACACAGAGGAGGAAGTCCAGATGGAGGGCTCTCGGTTACAGAACTGGGCCTGATGTTCCACGCTCCATCTTTGTTTTGTCATCCATCAAAATCAGGTAGAACAGTTTACTGCCTACAAATGCCTTGTGAATACTTGACAATGAGAAATTAATTAGAGGAGATATAAGGGCCAATTGATTTTCTGGCTGCCAATTGTCCACTTTGCAGATTATTTATGGGAGCCAGAAAGAAAATAGAAAAAAGGCAAAGAAGTGCGCCTGGGCTGGAAGGCAACAAGGGGCTGCCCAGGAATTCAATTACAGTAATCCCTGCTGGCTTGGGACTTCCCTGCAGCTTTGCCATGTCCTTCTTGCCAAACCCGGACCACCTGGGCCAAGACTAGGCATGTAATGCATTAGCAACCCAAAGACCTCTTTCTCCTGATTTTGTATAGATTGTCAACAACATCTTCGATGGCACAGAGAGCAGACGCAAGGAAGTCTCCTTTGAAAACAGAAATTCATATAACAAAAAGGCTGACCAACATGGCCCCAGACTGAAGGAAAATCAGAAATTATTCTCAGGAATTCTATTTATCCCAGGAAAGTGTTAGATTCAAAGAAAGGCTAACATTTCTCCCCAGGGCACTCTTATGTTGGCTCCTGACCCCAGTGTGGTGAAATTTAACTATTTGGCTAGAAATGCTTCTTGTAATTCTTTTGTAAGGGGTTCTAATCATAAAGGCCTAGGATTTGAAGTTTGGTTGAAATATATGGTTTTATATTTTAGTCCACATTTCACACTTAGGACACAGAGGCCTAGAAAAGGAAAGGACAAGAAATGACAACGATGTCAGAGCAGAATCACAATCAGAAAGAATAGTTTCAGACATCCAGTCTATAACATGGGTCAAATTTATTTATTTTACACATTTTTTATGTCCTCCTCAAGGACAGCTATTCAAATGCATTGCTTTTGGAGATTATTGCCCTCACCTACGACAAATTGTGTTTTTAATGACATTTCCTTGCAGAAATGCCCTTTAAGAAAGGAAAGGGAGGAGGAGGAGAAAAACCTCCAAAATGCACATGAAAAACTGTCTCAAAGTAACTGGGGGAAAACACTTTTTCTTTAAAGCTGTTTTTAAGAATAAACATCTCATTCTTTTTTTTTTTTTTTAAAGATTTTATTTATTTATTTGAGAGAGAGCACATGAGAGGGGGGAGGGTCAGAGGGAGAAGCAGACTCCCTCCCGAGCAGGGAGCCCGATGCGGGACTCGATCCCGGGACTCCAGGATCATGACCTGAGCCGAAGGCAGTCGCTTAACCAACTGAGCCACCCAGGCGCCCGAATAAACATCTCATTCTTAATGAGTTCCAGCTGATCCTAAATATTTCCTAGTTTTACCGTATCTTAATTGTATTCTAGTGTTCCTGTTGTATGGAGCAAGATACATAATAGAGCTGCTTCAATTCCTCAATCAATTTTTAATACTACCAGTATTTACCCAAAAACTACTGATGTGGGTTTGGCCTTCAAAGTAAGTGAAACTAAAAAGCGTCCAGGAAAATAGATGAGATTTCCAGAAGCAAAATAATGGATTTTTCTAATTTCCAAAGAGTTCAATCTTGGCTCTATGAAAATACATTTAAGTCCATTTATGACTACTTAAAATCCTATTTATGTTATTACCCACATTTAAGGTTGGGAGCACCTAAAAATAATAGGTCTGACTGATGCAACTTGTCTTCTTTGAGTACTAGCAAAGTGACTTCGAATGCTGGATAAATCCTCCTGGTTTCCCTACCTTTCCTTAAAATACCTGAATGAATAATTTTATTTCAGGACTTCATAAATAATAATAATAACCAATAATTATTATGCCCTAGCTACGTGTCAGGCTCTCTTTTAAGAGAATAACATGTACTAATTCACTTAATTCTCAAACAAGCCTATGAGGTAAGTACTACTGTTATCCTCAATTTACAGCTAAAGAAACCAAGGCAAAGTAAGGCTCTTAGATACAGGTTGTCAAAGTCATGCAGCCTATAAAAGTGGAACTGGAAAACGAGCCCATGCTTGGGAAGAAACAAAACCCATTTGTGAACAAATTATACAGAGTTTATTAAAGAGTTAAGTATGCATGTGAATAGAGAAGGATATTCAGTAAATGACTAAGAATTAACATAGATAACCATGGTCTGGATTTCTTGTTCACTCCACCTCACTGATAGCTTTTATTAAAGGTATGAGCAAAAAGTGATTAATAGCAGATCTTTATCCTGAGCCACACTCCTGTCTTGCTGCCTGATGCTTAGTGTAGCTCTTCTCTTTCTGAAGCTCCACATCGGCTACTCATCCATGCCACCCTTGTTTGGACCACTCAGCACCTTTTTTTTAATAACGGGTAGATCTACTGCAAAGAGTTTTAACTCCTTTCTACTACTGCACAAATTTCAGTCATTAGAGGAGAGAGCTTTATTGCCCTAACTACAACAGTATCGTGTAAGTTGCTAGTGCTCTAGCTATTGGTTTCTACCTTCACCAGCACTGAATGTGTAATTCCTTCAATGGGCATGCCCTTTGCAAATGCCTTCTGAGAACCTGTGACTATCCTCTGGGTTTTATAGGTCTCCCTAGCTTTGATAGCACCCAGCTGAAGGGCTGCCCATAGACCAGAGCTTCTTAAACACTAATATGTTCAAAAGAATCACCAGTGGCTCTCATTAAAACGCAGATTCTGACTCTACCTCTGGGGTAATGCCTGAGATTCTGCATTTCTAACAAGCTTCCAGGTGATACTTAACGCTGCTTTAAAGACCACACTGTAACTAAGACTTGTCATTTCCTCCTTAGCAGTTTTTTTTTAATCTAGCTATTAATGCCCCAATATCCTCCTTCCATCTCCTGCCCTGGCTGCAATACAGGGGTTAGAGTATTTTCACATGCAACAAATGCTGTCTCATCAGGGTTTTTTTTCCCCCATTTCTATGGTCACCAACATGTATGTTTCTATGACCAAATAATCTAGAAATTTTCTCAAGGTAGTAATTCAGGGCAAATGAAAGAGTGAGAAAACCACCACAAAGATTACCCTTAGAAATATTTAATCCATAAATAGATAGGCTGGGAGGCTGCCCTCTCCTCAGCTCATATTTATTCTTCTCTAGCAGCTGAAAGTATAACCAGGAGGAAATGGAAAATAGATGCGAGGAGGGCTTTGCCCAAGAGAGCTTTCATCAGTGAAGTACCCAAGTAATTACTGCACCTGACAAATTTCTACTCATTGTTTTAGCCCAGTTTTAATAAAAGAAAGATTCAACAATGGTTTATATTACCTGGCATTGCCTTTAATTTCATCAAGCTCCAATATGACTTGCCACATTTACGCTAAACCGCTTTTTTCTCCTGAAGTTCATTTGTGAAGGCAGCCGCTGGGGCTTTAATCATCTTTGCTGCAATCTTTCATTTCTAACCCACTGTGATTGATCATGGCTCTCCCAGGCCCCCCTGCAAAGGAGGCAAATTCTCCTCCACCTCAGTCCCAGGAAGTCAAAGGTAGATGAAGCATCTACTAATTAATGAACTGAAAGGCCATTTCAAATGCTCTGGCTATAAAGACTTAGCATTTCACATTCACGGTGGGCCACATCCAAAAGGTAAGGTCCTCCCACCTGCTGGACCAGCCTATATTTCACTGAGACTGGGAATAGCAGGCAAACTCTTGACATTTCAGAAGTTCTGCTGAAATCTGGGGTAATGAAATGCTGCTCATGTTTGAGAGCACAAAGCCCTTAGAATAACCTTGTCAGTATTAAAGCAGATCACAGGAGTTCAAATCTCAATCACTGAGGTGCCATTGTCTCAAGAAGCACTTAGGAAACCCCTGAAAATGTTTTATGCCTCTAGGATAACTCTTTCAGCATTGATGCTACTTTACAAGTTCATTTCCTAGGACTTTCTCTAAAAACCTGTAGGCAGCAGGCTCATCCTTTTTGCGTGATTTGAAGAGTGTGTAAAACTCAACCTAAGTTCTGGTTCAAGATGGTGAGGGAGGAAGATCCTGAGCTCACCTCCTCCCACGGACACACTCAGGCTGCAGCTAAGTATGGACAAATTTCCTCTTAAGACAACCTAAATTAGAGGGCGCCTGGGTGGCACAGTTGGTTAAGCAACTGATTCTTGGTTTCTCAGGGTCCTCAGATCGAGCCCCGCCACAGGCTCCACGCTCAGCGCAGTCGGCTTAAGACGGTCTCCTCTCCCTTTGCCTCTCCCCGTCTCTAAAAAATAAATCTTTAAAAAACAACCACCACCAAAAAAAAAA
>NC_058415.1:23893065-23945732 GCF_002201575.2 Neomonachus schauinslandi
TCTCTAAAAAATAAATCTTTAAAAAACAACCACCACCAAAAAAAAAACAACCACCACCTAAAGGCAGGCTGAGTAAACCACACAGCAGACAAAGGGGAAGAAAACCACACGGAAGTGGGTAGGAGAGTCTGGGACACGGTCTCGTCATAAACCTCCCCCGCCAGAGATCCATAATCAGGAGAAAACCCCAAACCTGGAGCTTCTCAGGAGCAAAGGGTTCGAACCCCACGTTGCCTACCTCAACTTTTAGCACCTGCCGCCGAGAGACGAGCCCCCAAGACATCTAACTCTGAAAACCAATGGGGCTCACATCCCAAGACTCGGAAGGCTGAAGCGATCTGAGGAACTTTGCTCGGGCTGGCGCTTCGGCACCCACGCGCCCGGGCCCCCAGCTCAGAGGCGGTGTTTCCCGCCCAGACTTCGGCTCACCTGCTTACACTGAAGCCGCGGCGGGAGAGGCAGGCATGTCACCGACCACACCCATCTCGGACGGGGGAACGCTCACAGATGCACACTGGCGGGCGCCATGTTGGCGCTCTCCCCTGCCCGCGCGCCACGGCGGCCCTCCCGGAGGGGAGCTGGCACACCGTCGCGCCTCGGATGTTTGCGGCTGCGCCCTAGGGGACGCCTCTTGATCGCGTGGCTCTGGAGGTCCGGAGAGCTCGCACTCCCAGTCCCCGGGCACTTGTAACTCTCAGTGCCGCCCAGAAAGCGGTTCATACGTCTGTCCGGCACCTTGATTTTTGCAGGTGCTGCCAGGGGCGCCTCGACCTCCTCCGGCTCCGGTGGCCACTGGGGCTTATGCTCCTGCGTAGAAAGTTCTTGAACAGCTACGAGCTCCACTGCACAGCCGATCCAGGAGCTCCTTCTTTAAGGCCTACTAGCTAATCATCATGACTGCAGCCTGAGGGGCAGGCTTCTAATTAAACACCCATTTGGGAACTGATTGTCATCCTTTTCCAGAGCCCTCAGAGGGTGGGCGCTATCTTGGTGCTCTCCCTCTGCCTGGCTCCAGAGTGCCAGTGTCTCCTGGAGTGGAGTTTTACACACAGCTGGTGCCCTGGTGTTTACACCTGACACCCCAGTTTTTGCAGTTGCTACCCAAGGAACACCTCTTAAAAGCCTGGATTGGGTGGCAGGGGGGCCTTGCACTTCTGGGTCCTATAGGACTGTAGCAATTGGAGAGATGGTTCTTGGCAAACTGCCACCCCAAGACACTGCACAGACAGCAGATTGAGTCTTTCCGGTAAGGCAGGGTAAGGCAGCGTCTTGGTCTGGCCTGGAGCTTCAGCCTGAGGGGCAGGCCTCAGGTTTGGCAAACATTTAGCGGACAGTAGAGTTGCTTCCATGGGGCCAAGGACCTTCCTTTGAGCACACACTCATCAGAGAACTGTCCGGATGAGGCCAAGAAACAACGGTTGGTATTCAACATATAGATTTGGCCAAATGCACCTGTCCATTTATAAGTGACCTGAATTGTCTTTGTTTACACCTATTTATGGACATAAATAAAGTTCTAAATAGGTTAGGAAGCAAAATATTGCTGGTTTATAGCTCTTGCAACACGGTAGTCTCCTTATGTACACACAGACTTGAGTCTTTCCAGTACTTTCTGGGCATCCTCAGAGATGTCTTGCATGGGTTCCAAAAACATGTTCCATTTGTTCTTCCACTTTGGCAGCCAGCGGAATGTCAGGTGGCAGCTGAAATATCTGAAGATGGCTCTGCAGCACTGTGTGCCCCATTAGAGAGCCGGCTTTTCTAGTGCTCAGGCCTCCAGGAAGCCGTGAAGCTTCATATCCTGAAGACGGCATGATAGCCCTGTGTGCCCTTTGCTCTCCTTTGGGCCATGTTCCGGGCAGAAATGCAGGGATGCTCTCTCTTTCCTTAGAACACAAACCTAGTGTGATGGGCTGAACTGAGGGGTCAAACCTTCTTGCCTCCTTCATTTCTCCATCTGCGATCCAGGTATCTGAATCAAAGTCATTGCAAAATCCAAAAACATTTGTGACATTATTACATGTAATTTGGGGCCTGATATTAATAAAGTGGATTAAAGATCTCTTCTAAGAGCTTAACTTTTGAGAGAGAGCACCAGAATGGTAACTCAGATACAGATTCGGTGGCTATGTTCTCAGGGTGTAGTGGGCAGTTCCTATATCAACTAGTCTGCCTGATAAACATGCTCATCTTTAGCCAATGTAAAAATAAAATGAACAGAATACTGTGAAGCAAGGAGTACAGGAAGGCTCAGCAGGGTCACATCATAACAAGGCAGAAAGGACATAGAGATTTTTTTTTTTTTAACATTTCTTCTTTTCCTTTCCTTTATGAAAAAATTTGCTAAAGAATATGAACGTCTAAGTGCTCCTTCAGGCAAAAGTACTGTACATGTTCATATTTGAATTTGATACTAAATGCATCCCATACTTAAATTCTTTCCTAGAGAATTGAATTTCTAGGAAATTCATACCCATGCCCATACAAAATTATGGGTTAATTTTGGGCTAGCCAGTTGTAGCCTTTTTTCCCAAGTACTGACTGGCCAGACATCCAGAAGGAGAAGGGGGTGGAGGACACAGGAGGCGGCAGCTTTCTCTCCTCCCCAAGACAGGCAGGGCCTATTGATACTATGGACTCTTCTATAACAGAAGCCTACATATTTTCAAAAATGAGGAAATCTCAACATTTCTTCTGCCCTAATTACATTTATTCATAAACAGATCCCCCCCCAAAAAACAAGACTCTCTGGAGAGCAAATACCCACCTCATAGCACATTTTGTAATCCTCATTTGAAGTGAATTCAGTATTAATAGTTTTGACATTTATTGCTGACTTGAGAATCTGTGGGGAAGGAGACTACAAAAGAATAAACAAAATACATCTGACACTTCTCAAGAACGGGGGTCATAAGAGCCACCTGAGGAGTTTATAGGAATAGAGATTATTGGTCTTGCTGTAGCTTTAATCTCTATTTGCAATTATTATCATAGTATAATTCTATGTATCTATGGCTTTTGCGATGCAACTCAGAATTCCCGTTCTGCTGCATTCAGCAGAGCATCATCCTGTAACTTGCAAATGAATTGTGGGTGTAAGAGACAATGTGAGAGTTCAGGGTTAAGAACTCCGGTGGTATCACTTGTTTCCACTTGCTGTCTTGCATTCCTGCCATTTGACATTTGAAGAGCAGACTCGGGATAGCTGTTGGCCCAAGGAGGATGAGAAACTCCTGGAGCAGACCCAAACCCAACCTGAACCACAGCCTGTAGCCTGCAACCTAAAGTCTAGCCTCCCCCAAAGTGCACCAAACAACAGACTTGTGAGCAAGTCTGGGGGATGCTCAAAGTGCAACACTATTGCCGAAATAACTGAGCAATACACTCCACACCCCTACCCCCACATAAGACATACATAGTCCTTCACCCTCAGAGGCTGAATCCATGGAATGTGATTGGAATTAATTTATGATCTACCTAAAAGAGTCTAGAACCAGCTTCTCAAATTTATGCAGCAGTGGGCAGGCTCCAACTACTTTAATTCTACAGCACAAACTTGCAGAATGGTACAGAAATTTACTGTACGATTGTCTATTTATAATTTCTACTTTGTGCCAGTATATAAATTCATTCATCTCTCCATTACTAGCTCATCATGAGATTACATGATCACTTAACACATCAATTCTTCAAAGGGGACAATTTCAATTACATGGAAGCCTCCCAACATTGTCATTAAGAAGGAAGCATAGTAGGCGGCAAAATCCCAGGCTAGATGTTCACACAGAAGAACTAATGATTACCTCCGAAGTCCACATTTCCTTAATTATAGCATCACATTCAGTAAAGTTAAAGCTTTGTCAGCTGTCTGCTAGAATCTCTGAGCTTGAAAGGTTTATGCATTGATGGGGGGAAGGGAATTTGTATCATTGAAAATTGATACGTTGTACAAGGGAAGGTTACCATCCAAAGGCAATGAAATAAATTTGTACTACCGTCTTCCTTTTTAAAATAACATTCTCCCAAAAGAGAGAAAATAAATAGAAGAGCAAATCATCTCTGTCATTACATTTTCCTAAATTCTGCACTCTTGTGATACCCAAAAAGAATTCACTCTACAGAGTGTACACTCAAACATGAAACAGCTTGATTGCTAGTCCTGAAAAATGCGTGAGTTAATGACAATTCTCTATCAAGAAAAGATCAGGTTCAATGATGTTTCAAAACAATGTCTAATTTTTTTTTGCAGGGCCCAGATAAGATATCAAAAATAACTTCAGCTAGTGTTTCTTGGGCTGGATGTGATAAGCTATGACCTAAATGAAAGAAATACTATGGTTTTTCTGTGATTATTTCCCCTCTGAAAAATAAATAAATCTAATCTAGACCTTTTACAAGATACACTATTAAGCTGGGCTCAGTATTGCTCTATAAACTGGAGAGGGCTGGCCTGTGGGGCTGGGAGGGGGAGAATGATGGGGACCAAGAGATTATCCAAAGTCTTTTCCCATCAGTACCAAACAGCCCTGTTACTCAACTGACTGTATTTTCTCTCCATATTTGGGAAGGAGAGATATATTTTCCAGGGAAAGCATTCTGGGTAAAATATTATTAGACAGCATAGCTCAAAGGAGAAGAATGTCAGCCTGGGGCTAAGGAATCTTGCTTCCTGTCCTAGCTTCACCACTAATTTTCCCTGTAGCTTTGGAAATACCTGAGCCCCTCTGGGTCACCATTTTATCACCTATAAAATGGATAACCCCTAAACTACCTCCCTCTAATGAGTGTAGATAATTAGCATAAAAAGATGTATAGACAATGCTATGCAAACAATATTATACTAGCTAAGTGATGCTCACCAAAGAAAAATGTGTCCTCCTCCCTATTTGTATTTATTATTTGATTAAATATAATTATTAATAAGGTGGTAGGTAATAGGCCAAAAGACAAATGAGTCACTCTAAATGGTTCTGGCTAATTTTTGTCAGAATCGCTTTTTCAAGAACAGACATCCAATGAGTTTTACAATCTGTCTGAGTTTACCTTTCTGGAGTCACTATCCCACACTGTCCACCATCTTTCTAGTCACAACCAGCCCTCTCATACTGCAACTGTACATTTTCCATTTTGGTTCATGCTCGTTTCTCTATCTAGAACCCTTCTACATTACAGGCCCAGGCAGAAGTCTCTGGTGGGTACCCTCTTCCCAACCCTGGCACACACAGATTCCTTGAATGTGCTTCCTATGTCTAAATTCCACCCCCTCTCCAAATTCTTTCCCAACTTCTCTGGCAGTATGCTTTCTCAGCCTTCCTCATGGTGTCAGTTACCCTCCCTCAAACTAGCCCCCACCTTGCCACTCAATTCAGACCAGCCCATTCCAGGACCTTTACACCTGACTGTCTTTGGCTTCAGCTGGTCCTAATGGAGTCAATCTGGAAGGAAGAGTGGTTCTCCTTGAAGGAAAGGGTGATTAACTCCCTTCACTTCTTCCCACCGGCTGGGGGGGGGTATCCTCCTGAGGAACCCAGAGGAAAACACAGCTGGTCTCCACTATGAGTCATCACCTTTTGGAAGTCTCCTGGACTGGTGTCTCTGAAGACCCTACCCACACTCAACCTAGGAAGCAACTCAAAGGACTGCTTTTAGGAGCCCAACTTAATCCAATACCCAAATTACTTCCCCCATGGCCATGTTATTCTGAAAGCACACTTGCTGCTGCCCTGGATCAGTTTTTATGTAATAGAAATTTGTATTAACTCCTGGAGACAACTAAGATGCTGACTGGTGCAAAGTTCACCCCAACTCTCTGATCGCCAAGTTTCTGCCATGGTAGAGGGGATGGGAGCTTCAGTTCATTCCACCAACGAAGAATAATTGTGAGTGTGTGTGTTTCATAAAAAAGCACATGACTAAAATCACTTGCATTTATAAACAAAGTCCCCCAAAGACCTAAAGTGGAAAAAAAAAAAAAACTGTGTATTTTCACAAGTGCACTTACTTGATGAATTGAGAGTCCCAATAGGTTCAGCGAGGGTGTGAGTACCTCAGGAGAGTCTAACTAATGTGATTCACCTTATCTGACTCTTTCCCATTGAATTAATGGAGGATTTAATTTAGATTTTGAAAAACATAATTGAAATATTCTTATGCACAGAATGATCCAATAAAAACAAATTCATTGCTACATCACACAAGCCTGAGATAGACAAATCTATGGGCGCTGTGCACATTTTTATAAAAACAAAGCAGACAAAAAGAGCATTTCTGTATCTTTCTCATAGAATGGAAACAGATGGTTTGTACACAGGCATTTTATAAGTACTACATTCTTCACAGATATGAAAATTTAGGCTCACTGGTGAGGGGTTGATTATCCTGTTAATATCCCTGTTATATTTCTATTTTTCAAACTTTTTAATTTTGTCTTTTTCCCTATTACAAAAATTGAATCTTTGGAATTCCAAAATGCCTAAATCTGTTAAGTGGACAAATAAGTGTCCTGGATTTTCAGAACTCGTTTTTAATGCAAAGGGATAGATGAATCTGAGATAAAACCCTCCAACCCAGGCTTTACTGTTAACAACTTCGCCACTGACCCAGTGTGTGACCCAGGCCACATCACTTACCCTTTTGGTGCTGTGTTTCTTCACCTGGAAAATGAAGGTACCAAAATAAGGGCTCGCTGCCTCACAGGGCTATGAGGAAAAGTCATGATTAATTCATTTCCCACACTCAAAACCAGAATATATATATTTTATATAGAAGCAATGAAGACACAGGTGTTTTAGGATTCTTAAGTTAATGAGCTAAAGTATTACTTAGCTTTCAAATGAAATGGCAGACATATTTCAAGGCTTGGGAATTATCAACCCTTAAAGTGGAAAGAAGATTCTCATTGGAACTTCACGTGTATGACCGTCTCATCATGCACTGACTGCCTGAGCTCAGAAAAGACACTAACCCTACCAATCTTTCATTTTCCCCATCTTCAAAATGATGTGGTTGGATTGGCTGTTGCTATGTTCCCTGCCATGCCAGAAGTTCAAGGATTTCTATCATTGTGAAGCATCTAGTCCTTTCTTCCATACACATCCTTAGAAATTGCTTCATTTTACCTTACAGCTTACTTTTTGGTGGTTACATTTCTAATGGTACACCAAAATTATTTCTATATACAGTAAGTTGGGATCCTTTCTGAAGAATATTTACTATGTTTTTTTATTGTAAAATCCACAAGAAATATATATGGAAATGAATTTAAAGAGATAGTAACCTATTATCTTACATATCTTGTGAAAACAATTTGTTGCAGTTTCCTCCACAGTTTTATGTATCATTTTTACTATTAATATTTTAATAAGAATGGGTTTCTGCTATATATTTATTACTAAATTGTCTGTTTTTATGGTCGGCAAATATAGATCTATCTCATTCTTTCTTAGCAACTGTATTAGATTCCTCTATGAGCCTGGACATGCTTTTGATCATTTTTTTGGTCTGATTTTCCCTAATCAAAAATCTCCTATTCAGAATACCCCTATATACATATCTTTGTATAAGTAAATGAGTATTGCAGAATAATTAACCCAAAATGGGAGCTTACAATCATATTTTAGGATGTGTTTTGGTTTATTAATAAACCAACATGTCAGGGGCGCCTGGGTGGCTCAGTCGTTAAGCGTCTGCCTTCGGCTCAGGTCATGATGCCAGCATCCTGGGATTGAGCCCCGCATCGAGCTTCCTGCTCGGCGGGGAGCCTGCTTCCCCCTCTCCCTCTGCCTGCCGATCTGCCTACTTGTGCTCTCTCTCTGGCAAATAAATAAATAAAATCTTAAAAAAAAATTAAAATTAAAAAATTAAATAAATAAACCAACATGTCAGTGTCCACCCTTGAGTCAAATATGGCACGACATACTGTCCTATAAGGCAAATGAGGGGTATGCAGAATGTAAGTTATTATATATGATAAATATATAATAGCCATTTGCCTCAAAATGATTATATCTTTTTAAAAATGTCTACCTCCTTTGTTTGCTATAAATATTCATTTAGATACGTAAAATATACTAAGCAGCATTTTGTCTGCATCCCATCAAGCAAATTCATTGAGCCATGAGGGCTATATAGGCAGTGGAGTGGAAGACCATGCTATTACATGGATAAATGCTCCAGAGTTACTGAAGCAAGACAAAAACAATCACGGGAACATGGATTTCAAAATATGCTGAAGCAACCATATTTGGTGGGTTGGGGGAAAGGAAGCGGATTGCTCATAAATAGGAAAAACACAGATCCCATGATATTCCATGAAACTGAGTGTGTTTAGTCTGACTCAGATAAATTGTTACTGTTATGCTATCTGCCTCTCAGATATTTTAAATTCATCAAGAAGCCATGGTCAGTTAACAGATGTATATAACGGAACGTTTTATAGGATGATTTTCTTTTAATCACCCAAAGGTCTAATAGGGTGGTTAGCCTGCTTCCCTAATAAAATTTAAAGAGCTTTGCCTCAGGTCAAAGTGAAGTCGGCCATCCTACGAGGAGTTCATCTGTGACATCCATAATAGCTGCCCAGTCTCAAGAGACTATTTGAGATTACTGCTTCTGACAGAAAATAAATAATCACACACACACACACACGCACACACACACGCACACACCCACGCACATGGAGGGAGGGGGGGAGAGAGAGAGAGAGAGAGAGAGAGAAGCATTGCCAGCAGCCGCAGTTTCCTGACCAAACAAATTTCAGTCTGTAGTCTGTGTCTTTGCCTTATTAAGGCCTGAAAGAGCAACACAACCTCCTTCTATGTCCTCCTGGCTTGGCACTTCACATGACTCCTTCCTCACCCAGTGCAGAGGCCAGAGAGTTTTCCCGTGGAAGAGACCACAGCCAGACTCCAGCGGCTCCAAGACTCTCTGTGGGCTCCGTCCTTATCCCTTGGCCTGTGGCCTTGAATCTCTAGTGTGGTCCTGTCTGTTCCATTTCCTACTTCTCTGCCTCATCCACGCCTCTGTTGTATTTTACGCTTGGTTTTTAGTGGCGGTTTCAGCCTTGAATTCTCGTGAATTAATCCCTCAGGCTCATTCTCCAATGCTGAGCCCAGGTCCCTATCTGGGAGAAGATTGAAACTGCAGAGTTGTCAAGTCTTTCATTGGCCAGTCACACATGGCGCAAGGACACACACACACAAGTTAATAAATGTACCCAACCACGTATGGGTGAGCCTGCCGAGGTACTTTGACAAGTAAAGCTCCAAAGGCTTCCCCAGGCTTTGGTATCTCTCCCTCTGTCTTACAACTATTTTCTCTGTGTGGGTACCTTACTATGCTCATGGTGATAAGGTGAGATGGCCGTGGAAGCTCCAGTCCTTCAAGTTCAAGGCCAGCAGTAAAATGTCTCTGACTCTGTCCCTGTGTTCTCAGGAACACATTTGATTATATTTTACTGGTTTTCAATCTGCCTCAAGACATTCCCTGATCCAACGGTTGTGGCCAGAAAATTTTAAACACGGATGCCTCCCAAATTCACGGGCATTGAAGCACAGAGATTGAGGATTGGAGAAAATCTCCAGGGAAACTAAATTTCTTGCTGAAAGAGAATGAATACTGGGCTGAATGATCAAGGACCTGTACATGAAGATCACCAGATCAATCGCTTCATATTTTTGTGCCAATTATATAAATTAAGAAGAATTCTATCAAGGCCATCTAACAACTTGCAGAATCAGATAGTACAAAGCCTTAGCAATCATCTAGCTCCTGGCTATTCAAAATGTGCTCCCCAGACCAGCAACAAATCACCAAGAAGCTTGTTAGAATTGCAGAATCTCAGGCCCCCTGGACCTACCGTATCCGGATCTGCATTTTAACAAGACCACCAGTATGTAAGGTTGAAAATTAATGGTCCAAACTTAACTCTCAATTTACAGATATGGAAACTGGGACAAGGCAAATGAAGAGCCTTGCCCAAAGTCATACAATGAGTAAGTGTAGAACCGGCGTGGGAAACAGAAGCCAGATCTCCAGACAGGTGTGGGAGGCTTTACTTCAAGTTCACACCACTTTGCAGGGTGAACTTTTCAGTCAATCATAATTATGTTTTAAGTTATTTTTTGATATTAAAACATACAAATCAGGATAGAAGTCAGTATAGCATAACGCTTCAGAAGTACAACTCTGCGATGAAAAAGGCCTTGACTTGAATCTTGGCTCTAGCATTTTCTACCTCATAAACTTGGGAAAGTTATTTGACTGCTATAAAATGCAGGTTTCCTCGGGGCACCTGGGTGGTTCAGTCAGTTAAGTCTCTGCCCTCGGCTTCGATTGTGATCCCAGAGTCCTGGGATGGAGCCCAAAGTTGGGCTCCCCACTCAGCGGGAGGCCTGCTTCTCCCTCTGCCTGCTCTTCTCCCTGCTCGTGCTTTCCTCCCCTCTCCCTATCAAATAAATAAATAAAATATTTAAAAATAAATAAATAAAGGCAGTTTCCTCATCTATCCACTTTATAGAATTATTATAGAAATTGAAAGAGATGGGGTACCTATGCATATTACATACACTTAAAACTTAATATTTTGAATACATAGAGCTCAAAAATATTATTTTTATCATTATTTTTCATAGATTAACTTTTTTATCCATTTATTATTTGTGTTTATGTCTTTTCAGACATTCAGTACAAAGATGGATAAAAATGAGTGCCTGCCCGGGCCTCTGAGTGGCACAGTCGGTTAAGCATCTGACTCTTGGTTTCAGCTCAGGTCGTGATCTCAAGGTCTTGAGATCAAGCCCCACATCAGGCTCCATGTTCAGTGTGGAGTCTACTTGAGATTCTCTCTCCCTCTCCTGTGCCCCTCCCACCCATGCTCTCTCTCTCTCTCACAAATAAATAAAGAAATCTTTAAAAAACAAAAATGAGTGCCTGCCATCAAGGAGACTATATTCTATCAGAGTAGATAGAATAGCAACAAATTGGGCTGTGGCAAATGCAAAACCATCAGCATGAACAAAGTGCCACAAAAGCACAGAGAAGCAGCAATTAATTTTGCCTAGAAAAGGAGAGTAAGGGTCCTCAGAAAAAATTACATAGCCTTTACCTCAATGGGGGTTTGGGAGTTCATCAAGGTATTCAATTAAATTTAGTTTTAGAAGAATTAGCATGCACTTGGTATTGATGGTTGAGGGCATTAAAATATAAATATAAATATTTATATAAAATATAAATAGCACCCCAACAGAAGTATAGATCAGGAAATACAGAGCTGAAAGGGACATAGGCTGGATGCTGAGATGTTTACCCAATACTTACCCCACTCCCTTGCTGTTGAGTGCATCCATATAACTAGTTTTAAGTGATGAATGGGGCAGAAGTGATGTGAACATTCCAGAACAGAGCACAGAAAAGAAAGCCCAAGGGCACATATTCCCCTGGTGCAGGTACGAGATGGTAGAACTTCCGTGATAGTGTGGAGCAGGGTCCCTGTTAGACACATTGTACGAGTGGGGAATACATTTGGGTGGTGGTAAATCAGGCTTCGGAGTTGCTCGTTCCCACACTGTAACCCAGAACATCCTGACGCACACAGAATGATGTTTATCAAGAGCGACTCCTCATGTTAAAGTGGAAGAAACCATGGTGTCAGAAGTAGGAGTAGGAGAAATGATTGGCCTCAGATAAAGTGGGAGGTGGGGGTTGTTGCTAAATCTATACAAATGTGCAACTAAGCTGCACTTTCTAATATTTTCCCTGCTCACACGTCAGTATTTTCCAGAATTTAATCTTAAGATCCTACTAAGGACATACACCCTCATTTGACCAACAAAACCACAATATGTCATTGGGTCATAGTGCATTTCAAGGTTACAAAAACAGTTATGAATTGCCTTAAGAAAAATAAATCCATCTGTGTGTCTTTGTGCGCGACTTCAAAGCCACTCGACCATCTGAAATCAAACTTCTTAGGATTAAATAGGCTACAAGTTTGAGACCTAGAGAATGTCACTTTTAACCTCTAGCAAATTTTCACAGCCAAGTGGTAAACTCTTCCTAAACGACATTTCTAACGGGAGGCCGACAGACTTCTAACTAAAGCAGTTACAATGTGCCACTATAATAACCTACTTCTTTTGATTGCATTTATTTTTAATGATTGTTTTCCCCGCATGCCAATCCAACCTGTGCTGCCAACCCAGAACGAGGGGGAGGGGAGGAAGCAGAGGACCATGCACGTTGTCTTGGGCTGCACTGCCACCTAGAGGTTGCGCTGGAGAACTGACGCATTGCTATTCAGAAAGATCTGTGGTCGCTGTTAAAAGGGGACCTCTTTCTCCACTGCACCCTGCTGGCTCAAGGAACTGAAATAATTCCCTTAATTCACTGAAACAAAATATACTATGAAGAAAAAGCATGACCCTGCGTGTTTTCGGTGAAAAGTTATTGGCCTTAAAGAAGGAGCCCCTTTAAGTCATAGTTGCAACTGGCTCTTGGGAACTGCTTTTCTCTCAACAGTTATTTTCAGCACGACAGTTACATCTGATTTGCAACTTGAACTGAATTGACAGAAAATCATTTAGAAGTGGGTTGTTACGAAAGTCTGAATAGGTCCATATGGTCGGAACTACAATTCAATTGCAAAAATAAAATTTATTCAGAACTTATTGAGGCTTGACTCAGAAGCCAGGAGGTGCATTGTAGGGATGGAAAGAACAAGGCCAACGCCAACTTGGTGAGAGCCAAAGTTCTGCAAAGGAGAGAGTTTGACGGGAATATTCTTAATTGTCACAATTTTGAGGACAAATTCAAAATTCTTTTGTTGTTGATGGCAACATCTTTGACTTTCTCCTCAGGCAATGTCAACTTGTATACAATGCAAACCATTCTGAATAAACGCGAAGGACCTGTATTTCATGAAGAAGTTATTTTCAACCAATTAATACAAGGAGCACACAGGTTCAGGGAAAAGATCATTTAGGCAGGTTTTGGGAAAGATAATGATTTAGCCAACATCAATGATACTTTCTTTTCTTAAGACTGTATTTATTTATTAGAGAGAGAGAGAGAGCAGGGGGAGGGGCAGAGAGAGGGAGAAGCAGGCTCCCTGATGAGCAGGGAGCCCGACTTGGGGCTCAATCCCAGTACGCCAGGATCATGAGCTGAGCCGAAGGCAGTCGCTTAACCAACTGAGCCACCCAGGTGTCCCTCAATGATACTTTCAATATGAGAGGGGCAGAAATCTGAGAGGAATCATTCAAGAGCTCAGGGGTTTTTCAGCTGCAACCTCTTTGTGACATTTTAAGCCGATAACGATGGGTTCCTCTTCAAATTTAAGGAGCACATCTATGTTCTAACTCTGGGGATGACAGATCACATGGCTGTCGTCATTTGCATCATCTGCCTGAGATCAAAAAGTGATGTGGAAAGGACAACAGAGAAAAGCCACAAAAGGGGGAGGGGAATGTATTTCACAGCACAAAAAGCTTATTACCCATACAAGTACAAAATTCAAAACTAGGCGAATTGTTAATTCCACTCATTGGAAGACATAGTCATTTCCAGAAGGGCACAGTTAAAATAACTATTTCCATTTTCGAGTACTTATTATGGTTCCTTTACTATCTTAGTGCTTTACTCATTTAGTCGTCAAACAAGCCTACGTGGTGGGTACTCTCAATATCCCCATTTTACAGATGAAGACAGTGAGGTCCCGAGAAATTAAGCAAACTTACAGGGAGAGCCTGAATCCAAACCCAGGTAGTTAGTCTGTCTTCAGAGTCTGTACTATACTATTAAACTGTCTCATTCAAGAACACTTTCTATAAGGAAGGCAACTCAAGAAACCTGCTGTGTTTTTTCTGTGCAGTTGTTCAAGATGGTTCCTCCACTTAATGAAAGCCATTGTCTTCCTGAGGACCATTCTAGCTGCCACTCTGTAGCTTTCCTTTACTGCTTGGATGACCATTCAGGTCAGAACACCTCTGCTAACAGGAGCTATAAGCCCCATCAGTGTTCTGGGACCTTAATGGCTTTTTCCCCTGGATCCTTCTCTGGAGCTGAGCCAGCCCATTCTTCAGCCACCCCACCAGGAACTTCCCTTTCCTGCCCCGTGTACATGTGTGCCTTCCCCTCCCAGGCCTTGGGCCAAGGTGACTTTTCTGAGGTCAATTAGTATACCCTGACTGAGGGAGACGTTCAATAAATATTTGAATAGGATCAATGAAGGTATTTCCGAAGCTTAATCAAGCCAGAGGCATTTTCGATATTGATGGAGTTCCTGGCAGCACTTCTAACCTCACCCAAGATCCCTGGTGGCTGAAGATGGAAAGTGGTCAATTGCCTACAGGCATTCATTGTTCTCCCTAAGATGTCCTCTGGGAGAACTGGAACACTAAAAAGCTTCAATAATAAGGATTTTACTGGTTCCAAAAAAAAAAAAAAAAATTTTTTTTCAGCCAAGGGAAATAAGGCTCATCTGCAAATGTCATTAAACTAAATGTCCCTTTGTTGTACCTTTTAGATCCTTTCTGGTGAGGGTGAAAGGGAGGTCATTTAATTGTAATTCCCAGAAGCTGCCACTCTGCATACAACATGTTCAGTTGCTTTAATTATTAAATCTCATGCTATCAGGACATAATAAAATCTAAATTATCCATGGGGTTGGGGAAAAGGAAAGTAGAGGGCTATAAAATCTTTCCCCTGGCACACCCCTAATATTATCTATCAGGTTCAGGAGTATTGAATAAACAAAAGAATGAACAAAAGAACCCACAAATCAACCAATGAAGACACAAGTGAATGAAGGAACCACATATTCTGGGCCAGCCAGAGGTCAAATGTCCTTAGAGGCAGCCGCACTACTACATCCAGACAATGGACAACCACGTAGACCATTCCCTTCTCATACCTAGGCAATGTCTGCAGCCAGGTGCATGCTGTCTAGTGACCTGGCTGGCCTGACCAGGAGTTGGCGCGCTCCATCAAGCTGAGCTCCAGAGAGCCCGAGAGCATTCATGGCACTGTGACCAAGAGAAGTGCCAGAGATAGAAGCCAGAGGAGTCTGTCTAAAGTAGGTTGTCAGGACAAAGGAGGCTGGTGGTG
The DNA here is from genome assembly GCF_002201575.2 of Neomonachus schauinslandi. NCBI lineage: Eukaryota > Metazoa > Chordata > Mammalia > Carnivora > Phocidae > Neomonachus > Neomonachus schauinslandi. The sequence continues at coordinate 23,908,168 of NC_058415.1, forward strand.
GGTATTGAGAGTCAAGAGAGAGCCAGGGTGAGGATCCAAAATGCCAACGAGCCAGAGAAGATGAGCCAAGCAGATTGGAATCGATGGGCAAAAGGGTTGTTTTTGCCAGCACCAAGACTGCCGGTATTTTGCTTGGCTGGGTTTTCTTTTTGCTTTGTGATTATTTTTTTTTAATGGGCAATACATGTACATGAAGCAAACCTCAAAATGCTCCAAAGGGTATACTGAGGGATAAGCTCATTCTCACCCTTGTCTCCTAGCTCCCCAATTTTCTTCCCCTGATTTTCTTCTGGATCTTTCCACAGGTAGCCTGTACCTACATAAGCATATATGTATCTATAACCTTTATATCACAAACCATATCATAGTATACGTATCAGTCTATATCTTTCTTTTTCACTTAACAGTCTTAGAAATGGTTTCAGAGCTGGGTCATTCTTCTTGAAGGCCACATAATATTCCATCGTACAGGCACACCATAATTTATTTAACCCATTTTTTAAATGTATTTTTTTAAAGATTTTATTTCTTTATTTGACAGAGAGAGAGACAGCGAGAGCGGGAACACAAGCAGGGGGAGTGGGAGAGGGCAAAGCAGGCTTCCCGCCGAGCAGGGAGCCCGATGCGGGGCTCGATCCCAGGACCCTGGGATCATGACCTGAGCCAAAGGCAGACGCTTAACGACTGAGCCACCCAGGCGCCCCCAGAAAGAGTAAGAATTTTTTTTTAAAGATTTTATTTATTCATTTGAGACACAGAGATAGATAGAGAGCATGAGCAGAGGGAGAGGGAGAAGCAGGCTTCCCGCAGAGCAGGGAGCCCAATGCGGGGCTCGATCCCAGGACCCTGGGATCATGACCTGAGCCCAAGGCAGACGCTTAACGACTGACCCACCCAGGCGCCCCTAAATGTATATTTAGTTCCCATTCCAAACTTTGCTACAGCAGATAACGTCGCGATGGTAAGCATTTTTCATGTGTGTGACTATATCTATAAAAGGGAAACTTCCAGGTGAAAGAGTGTATTCAGGTCCTTGAGAGCCAGTGATCTCCATACCACATATTCCCCTTGAATCCTGGCTAGAAGTATTTCAGAGAGAACTTTCCTACCCTCTTCTGTTTGATTTATTCAGCTCTATTCATCTTGGCCAAGGACCCCAAAATAACCCAAAACAGAACCCTCAATATCACTATCATTCTTTTAATAATTTAAAATTTTGGCTTTCAGTTCTCTGAAGCCAATCTAAATTACTGCCTGATTCTACAGACTCATTCGCATTTCCTCTCCTCACAGTTTTGCCTATGATCAATCTCCTGCATTGAAAGTATAACACAAAGATATCACCATAGGTTCCACCTGTCCTTGATGGCCTGTTCTGAGAAGTGGATATACCTGTGGGTGGGATGGGGAAATCACAAAGGTTCCTAACTTAACTGCTGGACTGTGAGTTCCTAGAGGTTAAAAAATTGTATCATATTCACCTGTTTCTTTCTCTCCTCCCCACTACACACCCTACTCAACGCTACTGACTATAGCAGGAATTCTGGAAATGTTTGGTGACTATATTATTCTCCTAGGGCAACTGTAATAAATTACCATAAACTAGGTGGCCTAAAACAACATAAATTTATTCTCTTACAGTTCTGGAGACCAGAAGTCCAAAATCAAGGTGTTGGTAGGGGCATGCTGTCTCTAAAGGTTCTAGAAGAGAATTTGCCCTATACCTTCGTCTTAGCTTCTGGTGTTGCTGGAGATCCTTGGTGTTCCTTGGATTGTAGACACATCTCTCTAATCTCAGACTGCATCATCACATGAAGTTCTTCCTGTGTGTCTGTCTTCTCTTCTTATAGGGACACCAGACATATTGGATTAAGGACCACCCTCGCCAAGTATGACCTCATCTTAATCTGAGTACATCTGCAAAGACCCTATTTCCAAGTAAGGTCACATTGAAAGTTAGGATTTCAACATATATTTTAGGGGGATACAATTCAACCCACAACAGTGACTTAATGGAAAAAAATAAGTAAGTCTATACTTCATAGAAGAAGAGAAGGAAGGAAATTAAAAAGGAAGGAAGGAGGGAAGGAAAAAAGAAAGGAAAAAAACTGTATTTTTTTAAAAACTTGAAGTATATCAGTAGGAAAAAAGCCACATTGAGTAGGCTTTCTGAATTTACGTTCTGATGAGTCACTATGTGATTTGTATTCCTTCATATAACAGATTTACATGCACAGTTCTTTCCCCCTAAGACCAATAGTTAATTTCCTAAGTCTTTGCCATTACATGGCTTACTTTTAAAAAAATTACCTGATGGTTAATACATTTATGTTAAAAAAAAAGAATCGTTCAAAAAAAAAAAATTACCTGATGGTGAGTACTTTGCAATAAATACCCAAAGTACGGTAGGTTAGGGTCCTATTTACTTGTTTGTTTTTGAGGGAAAGAATTTTACTTCTTTGCCTAACAGGGGAGTCGCTAATGACAAGACCATATGCCTCTAGTTCTTCTCTCCTCTTTCTGCCTTGAAGCAGAGCCCCCACGCCCTCACGCCCTCATCTCTGCACCCAACAGAAAGAAAGAGGAAAGGAAAGGAAAGGAAAGAAAAAAAGAGAGAAAGGAAGGGAAGGGAAGGGAGGGAGGAAGGGAAGGAGGGAGGAAGGGAAGGAGGGAGGGAGGGGGAGAGTGAGCAGGAGGGGGAGGGAGGGAGGGAGGGAGGGACCCTGTGTCCAGCTCTGAAACCATACAGATAATCACAGTCTATCTCTGAACACAGACTATTACCTCACCAATTAAAAACAAAGTGTCACCAGCTAGACCCCAAGACATGACTTTTACTGCCCACCTGCTAGTACTCATCGACCTTGGTCCCACATTCTTCCTTAAGCTCCTCTTTCTAGATTATCTCTTACGCAGATGGAAAGTGAAGCTGCCCCTGGAGCGAGGCCTTGACAGAACCTCCAGCTGGTCCAGACCACCCACACCAGTTTGAGCTTAACCCCTGACTTCCACCTGCGCAGTTGGACCATGCAGTGACCTCTAGAATGATCAACTACCTTTACCTCATTGTAATACTAAAATCTCTGCCCAACAAGGAGCACAAGCCTCGTTTACACAACATACTATGTGTGTATAGGCATGTTTCTTCAAGGTGCATGTGCGACCTTATGCCCACCTCTACATACAATGACAAGGCTTCTCTATCTTAATATTCATCCTAACCCTAAATAAAAGAACCCCATCCACCCTTGCTCAGGGAGTCACAACTTTGGAAGTCATTCCCCATGACCTCCTTATTTGCTGCAAATAGTTTTGTGTAACAACTCAACCCGGTACAGTTTCTGACTCACCAAGGAGTGAAATTACGTTGGTTTGGTTACAGAGGTGCTTAGCACGGATAATCTCTAAAATCCCTCTCAGCACTGGCATTAATTCTATCCTGGATGTCCACTCACTGGATTAGGTCCACGGACAGAATAGTGTTTCTTCTGCTCACTATCCAGTTGGGAAATCAAGAACCAGTTCTTAGGAGAACTTGAAGGCTTCCAATACTCAAGACTTCCAATACCCAAAACCCTATACAATCCATCCTCATTCTAAAACAAGAACTGTAAGAGTCCTGGCCTGCCACAGGGAAAAAGGCACTCAGTTGGCTTCTTGAATTTGAATCAGAACAGTAGCCACAGTACAACGTTATCTGCTCTTTCTGGGTTCAGTGAGTCAAGACAATAGAAAGAAGTTTCCTGTTGCTGTGCCTTTTTTTTTTTTTTAAGTGAGATATTTTCTTCTCCAAGACCATTTAGACTCAATAAATTTGGGTGACCTTTGAGACTTACATTGTCTGAGATAGTGTGCTATCGTGGAAAGACTCAAACAGACTGGGGTTGGAATCCCAGCTCTGTCACTTAGACCCTGAATCCATTTAGCTAAGTCACTTGGCTTGGTTACACCCATTTCCTCATCTGCTAAAACAGGAGTTACTGCAAGGATAACATGAGAAAATTTGTAGAAAGCTTGTAGGATACAGAAAACACGTAGGAAATACGAGTTTTCCTATCTACAATAAGAAAGATACATCCTCTCTGTGACTTGCTCAAATCTGAGCTGACCACAGGTCTGGTTGACGCTCCATTGGTATGCTCTGGTAAATATCTTTCAGCCCTTAGGATAGACCATCTGTGTGAGGTCAGTTATACATGCTATATGTTTTTAGTAATTTATCTGTGTACTTGCTCAGTGCTCCCACTGAAATTCCATCAAGTCTACAATCTCAGGAGTTTTAAACTCCTCAAAGGGGCATATCTGTTTACAGCCATTTGAATAGCCTCCAAAATGGTAAGAGGACAGAGTACACAACCCAGTAGCTGATGGAGAAACCTGTGGGAATGCATATTCTCCCTTGCTACATGGCTGGAATCTCCAATGGCTCCATTTTCTCCAGTCCTGAGGGGATGGCCTCTTTTGTGATCTTAACTAAATGATATGTTCTTCAGGAAGAGGGAATATATCTTTTTTTTCCTTTCTGCCCAGACTTTCAGAGAGTAGTCCCCCTAATCAGTGCTGTTGTGAAGACCCTTCTGTCTGTAGTTATACTGGAAACAGGGTTTACCAAAGATTGGCAAACTGGGAGGATATACTGTGAGCTGGGTACCAGATGTCTGCAGCAAATACAGATAGCAGCTCATATGCTCTCTCTCCCTCCCTTTTTTTTTTTTTTCCTAGCTCCCTATGGCCACCCACCATTTCCCAAGAGAGGTAAAAACAGAACACTCCTATGGGATGGAATGAGCAGCTAATCCAAGCAGCAGGGCATGAAGGAGCAAGCAGGAACTTCACCAGCACAAGGCAAGGACAGGAGTACACAGATGAGGATCAAGGCCGGGTTTACCCTACCATTCTGTCCTCAAATAAAAAAATGATGTAATGGCACTTCACGGTGACAACTCTCTTAAGTCACACTGCTCCAATATGGACCAGTATCCTCTACATCTGGTGACGTCTCTCAGCCTGGGATCTTCCTTCACTGTCTGTCTCCCTGGGGATTGGACTTTATACCATCCTGTGCTGAAGGTCTTATCTCCTGTATTCCATGTCACATACTCTTCCTTTGTTGGAGCAAGTTCTCCTCAAGCTTCTTTGAAAAGGTGTATAGTGTATGAGAGATAAGGTTTTTGAGACCTTAAATATCTTGAAAATGTCATTATTACTGACCTAGTTTAGCTAGGTATAGAATTACAATTTGGAAATAATTTTCCTTTGGAAATTTAAAGGCATTGCTACAATGTCATTTTGCTTCTGGTATTTCTGTTGAAAAATACATAACCATTCTTCTTTCTGTTTCCTTTTTTTTTTTCCTCTCTGCAAACTTGGGGAGAGTTTTTCACTGGGCAAAGGGCCCTAATGACAATATGCTCTATGTCCATCCGTTCTTCTGGGTTTTAGATAGGCTTTTTCAATCTAGCAACTCATGCCTTTCAGTTCTGGAAATTTGTCTTGAATTATTGACCATGTCATCCTGTTTTCTCTGATGTCTCCTTGTGGAATAGCTATTTTTGGATGTTGGATTTCCTTCCTCTCCTGGTTTCTCTTTCTTTGTGTGTTTCTTTCTGAATGACTCCTCAAATTTATCTTCTAAATTCTATAATTGACTTTTTTTTATACTTCTGCTCCCACGTTTTTAGTTTCGAAGAGCTTACTTTTGTTCTTTAAATGTTCCTTACTGATAGTAACTTGTTCTCATTTCATGGCTGCAAATAGCTTTGTCTATCTATCTAAATATATTCATGATAGTTTTTTTTTTCTTTTTCTGCATGGGCTCCATTTCCCCAAGTTGATATTTTCCTGTCTTATTTGGTCTCCATTTTCCAAGCTAGAGACTTGCCACAAATATCTGGTGATCCTTGGGTTGTTCAGGGGAGCTAAAATCCTGATGGAAAGTGTGGGGAGTGACTTGCCAACTTTGAACTTTACTGTAGGGTGATGTGGGAGGGTTGTATTTGCTGGAAGGATGTCTGATGTCAGTATCTTAAAGTCTTCCCTCTTGGCTGGTCATACTCCAGGGAAAAGTCTTTCAATCTTGGGAAGATAAAGGTATCAGTGTCCTGAAAGCTGAGTGGGGAATATTGGCTTTTGGCACCAAGCACCCAGAATATGTAGTGTCACTTAATTCCCTCATTTTTTGAATAGTACCAATACTCAACTGTGTCTGGCATCCATTCCCCAGTCTAGCAGCTCTGTTTTACTCCAGAAAATACATCTCCAGATTTTGGTCTGGATAGTAGTGGCATAGCATGAGAGAACAATACTTAAGGATAGAACTGCTTCTCAAACTGCTTTCACACCACCTTCCCACCTCCCACCAGTTACAGAGGTACCTGCTTCCCTAGTTCCTCAGCCTTTTGGGAAATTCACAATGTAAATCTAGATTATTCTCAGCTTTCTCCCACTGCTGGTTTAGAATTCAGCTTCCTTAGGTTGTTAATTCAGTTCCCAGTTTTCCTTCTACTTTTCAGCTTCACGATTTTGTTGTAATTGTCTTCTGTCCTTGCGGGTCTAACTATCTAAGAGAACATCCATATGACTCTAGTTTTAATGGTATTTTAAAGAGGAGAAAATTTATACGCTTTCTCGCCCCAGAAAACATTCAATATTTCTGACTTTTAACCCGATCTTATCCTCAATCTTATGCACCCTTTGCCAACTTGTGGAAGTTTTGCTGTCAATTTATTTTTGCTTTTATTTTGAGGGTTTAAGGGCTTTATACCTTCCTTACTTCCTCAGCCAGTATTCATGGCTATAAGAAGAATCATTAAATCAGGCTAGTTTCAGAACTGCAGTTTTGAGGCAGGAGCTGCACTCCAACACATTCCTGCAAGGGTCATATTTTATCCTTAAACTTCAGCACACTTGATGGTCAAGAATGGCTGGCCACATGCATCCCTTTTCTTCTGTGAGATTTATCTTGCTAACACTTAAGACAGTATCCCTGGTGTAAGCACCATGCTTCCCTTGCCTGGAGCCTTCAGAGTGTATCAGTAGTAAGTAGTCATCAGGGATGCAGGACAGACCAGGGCAACCAAACCCCTCTTCCCATGCCAGGCTTCCACAATGAAGCAGGCCTGAGCTGGAGCAGAGAGAAGACCAACACCACTAAGTCAAACTTGGAGTTTTGATTGCTTTATGGGAATTCTCATCTGAATGTATCTTCTTATCCAAGGCCAGAGGTTCTTACTTGGGGCCATGGGCCCATTGCCACTATAGGTAGAAATCCATATTTCTAACTTGGGACAAAAATTACATGTTTATTTTCACTAACTAAACTCTAACTGAAATTTAGCTTTTCATTTCATATAAAATGCTGGCAACAAAATGCAGTAATATCATTGGCACCTGTGACTGTGCCATCAACAAAACCATGGATATTCATAATTTAGATTGGTGCAGACATCTCAAAATACAGTTTACTTTCATCACTACATCATAAGTATGGTGCCTATTAGATCTATCACCGGATCTTGTGCCAATAAAGCAATACAAATATCATGTTATCACAAAATTTTTAAAATATCTTGGGAATAGTCTTTCAATAGCATTGGTTTCCTTTATTAGAAACATTATTCTGAGGGGCTCCTGGGCTTCAAAGGAGTCTGTGGCACAGGAAAGCTGAGACCCTGATCCAGAGGACTCAGAAGAGTCATGAGTGTGATGAAGTGTACTCCAGGGTGGAGAAAGTTTACTTCCACTCAGTCAAGTTTAAAGGGCTGCAGGAGGCCATAAAAAAAAAATGAAATCTTCCATTTGCAACGACGTGTTGGAACTGGAGGGTATTATGCTAAGCGAAATAAGTCAATTGGAGAAAGACATGTATCATATGATCTCACTGATAATGAGGAATTTGAGAAACAAGACAGAGGATCATAGGGGAAGGGAGGGAAAAATGAAACAAGAAACCAGAGAGGGAGACAAACCATAAGAGACTCTTAATCTCAGGAAACAAACTGAGGGTTGCTGGAGTGGTGGGGGGCGGGGGGGATGGGGCGACTGGTGATGGACATTGGGGAGGGTATGTGCTATGGTGAGTGCTGTGAATTGTGTAAGACTGATGAATCACAGACCTGTACCCCTGAAACAAATAATATGTTAATTTAAAAAAAGGGGGGGCTGACGGAGGCAGAAATCATCCAGCATGGCAGGTACACAAGTCAGCTGATCATTGCAACCACTGATAAAGTGCTATGATGGGCACTACAGGGAGACATCATGGAGGAGAGCTACAGCTCAGACTTCAGGGTCTGAGGAAACTGCTGGGAGGAACCGAGACACCCACGGTGGACACGAGCAGAGAGATGGTGGTGCTCCAGGCAGAAAGCAGAGCCTGAGTAAAGGGTGGGGGTGAGAGGGTATGGCATGTCTGAGAATAGTTTCCCAAGCCCAGATGTAGACTTTGGGGTGGGGACAGGGGAGGAGGAAGCAGAATGTGGATCTTCGTTTACAAATTTGTTGTCAACCCTCACTAGAATGTAATCTGCTTGAGGGTCTACCTTATTCATTCTCCATCCCCAGCGTCTAGAATCATAGTGAATGAACAGGTAGGAGCCAGATCACAGAGGGCCTTAGGGATCATGGAAAGTTTGGGAATTTCATCTAACAGGGAAAACATCTGTTTCTGGAATCAAGAAAAGAAAACAGTTGTGGTGAATTAAAGAACCCCCAAAATGACACTGGAACTACTCCTAAGATGCCCCCCGAAGGGATCTTTATCCAACTCTTGAGTTCTGCTCTGCTGCACAGCAATGGGAAGATGTGCCAGAAAACTTGCATGGAAAATTTTTCAGAAAGCCAAAGCCAAAGGTACAGTGAGAAACTCTACAAAAGTCGATGTCAAATGCTATGAAATGTGGCTCATGAACTGCCAGCCTGAGAGGTCACAAGTTAAAGGACCTTACAACTAAATCCCTATTCGACTGAAATTTAAGAAATATAAATTCATAAATAAACTCAATACACAGATGCAGAAAAAAATAAAGGAAATTGGGTAACTATTTATAGAATTTTGCATTTGAAAATTCACCTTACCCTGCAATTTTGAGTTGAGGCATTTTTGCCTGCTTTCCATTTTCGGCTATGAAAACATATCTTAACATTTAGATCTGGAAAGAAAAGATGTTATTTTTACTTCAAAGCTTGCAAAATAATATGCTTTCCTGGGAATGAATCCCCATCTTGTGGATGGTTGGATATATCCACCAGAGATCCTTCTCAACAGGCTACCTGTCATGGTATAAACATAAAGGTTACTTTCTATTTAGTTCAGGAGCCCCATCACCCACCACCATGGCTACTGTCATTTAGATTGACACTCTCAATAAGATCTCTGGTGTTTCCTCCATCCCTTCAATACTTGATCCAATTAGACCTTAAGAAATGGAGGTCCGACACCTGTAAGGACTCCACAATTTTCCATTTTAACTTTCAGACCTTCATTTTTCCCTCAATGATTTCCTCCTCTTTCAATCCATCTACACAATATCCTATCTGATGTGATACCCAACTTCATGTCCATCGAAATACCAAGAATATATATGGGAAGTTGTCAATGAACTTATGTCAAAGTGAATCCTCTATAATGCCCCATGCCCCAAGTAATCTGGTAAATTTCTGCTACTCATTGATGGCAGTTCCTAGGGTCCCGAACAAAACCAATGCAATCAATGGTGCTTTAAAACATCTTTAAATAAAAAATAAGGAAAGATTTCATTTACTTATTTGAGATAGAAAAAGAGGATGAGTGGGAGGAGGGGCAGAAGGAGCAGCAGACTCCCTGCTGAGCAGGGAGCCAGACGCGGGGCTCAGTCCAGGACCCTGGGATCATGACCTGAGCTGAAAGCAGATGCTTAACCCACTGAGCCACTCTGGTGCCCCCAAAACATCTTTTTTTTTAATTGAGGGTGATCAAAGTGCCAGGTACTATTCCAAACCTTTTATATCCATTAACTCATTTAGTCCTCATAAGCAACCCATGAGATTGGTACTTTTATCCCTATTTTATCAAAGAAGCCCCAGGGGTACACAGAGGGTAAGGCACTTGTTCACTGTTAACCCATTAGTAGGAGTATGAGGCTGAGTTCATACCCAGGCAGGCTGGCTGCAGAGACCAGACCTGTGGCCATTAAAACATGCTGCCTCTTATTACCCCATCCATGACTACTACGTATGTGCATCTGTGCGTGTCTGCAGAAACTCTTCGCAAAGCCTGTCTTATTTAAAGTTAATTATTTGCTTAGCCATTTTAGCACTGCATACAGCAGAAGGGAGGCAGCAGCGGACAAAGGGCTCAGGGCTCGGGGCATGTGTCTAGTTCAACAAGTACAAGGGCAATAATGATGCTGCTCAGTTAAAAAGGGTCCTATGCAAGTGAGAGCATGCAGCCTCATCCTAGTTTAGGGGCTGAGAGGGAAGACTTCCTGAAGGAAGTGAAGTTTCAGCTAAAACAGGAGGAGCAGGAGTTGGCTGGGCAGTGTGGGGGATGGAAGGAGTAGAATGGGTGTCCCAGAGAAAGGCACTAACCTCTGAGGTCATGAGGATGGCCAGGGCACGTCCTGAAATTTTTCTACAAAAGCCTCACTGTTTCTAGCTGTCACACCCCAAGCTCGTCGACCTGATGCCCTGCTGGCCAAGAGGACATGGCTGGACCACAGCACCAAACGCCACATATTCATTCTTTTCTCCAGCCAGCCAGCTGCCCAGGCCAGAGAAGACAAGTGTTTTAGAGGCATGGCTTCATCCAGGCACATCCTAGAATTAAAGTTACTTCAGGGATGCCTGCAGTAAAGCTGAAGGAAACACCCCAAAGGCCAAAGGAAGCGTGCTTTATTGAATTTACAATGCAGAAAATATTTGTAGTTCCTTAGACATTTGCATTGCTATAAAATTACACTTTATGGTATAATTATTAATGGTTTGAAGAGAAATAAACAGTATAAACGAAATATGGCTGATACTATGAAAATGTAAACCATATAAATCAAAATCATGAAACAATTATTCAATACTCAGAGGCCTACTTTATACATATGAAATTTCTTACACATATATACAATAAAAGCCCACAAAAGCCTTCACTCTGAAGCTGATCACTGTACAAATATGAAAATAAATCTTTATCTTTTAACCTCAATTTTATCTTCAGCAAGAGGGTTGTGTGACTTGGGTTTATGCAAATCACATTTGGTATTAAATAATCAAATGTCACATATGTCATATAAAGCAGCAAGTAGAAAAAATAAATTATGAAAATGCATGAGGCTAAAAGTTAACAGTGAAAATGTCTCCTTATCCAACATTCTTTTCCATGATGAAATGAAAATATTATCCAATGTGTCAGGATACATAAAAAAAAAAAAAGGAGCACTGTATAACTGTGATTTTAAAAGCCCTCAAAGGAAAAAATGAGTCAAGATGAGTTAGTTGCACAGGACTATGTGAATGTGTCACATTAAGTCTAGGTTAAAAACATTAATTTTTTTTTCTTATCAAAAATACACTTTGAGAACATCTGCCTGAAATGAAATGTTGGTGATAATGATGATTTCCCACCAATGCAGCTGAAAGAGCTTTTAAGCTCTAAGTCTCTGATTTGGATTTTGTTGCCAAAATACTTTTCCAGGTTCGAATAAAGATGATTGCCTTGTCTATCAAAGGCACCCATGCAAACTCTGTCCAAATCAGTGTGGGTGTAAACTAGCCATACAAGCTGGAGGCAACAGCCAAGGTAATACTTCTGTATCAAAGATATACTCTATGTACAAACTGTCAGACAAATACAGAGAGACACTTTGGGGGGAAATAAATAAAGGCCACACAGTAACATTTATACAAACACAGTTTTGTGCAAGTACACCAAACACCTGAACAAGTGTCCCATATGGCAACACATAGATCCTTTCTAACCCGGGTTCCAAAGATGCCACAGAGGCAACCAGCCGTGGCCAAATGTGCATCTCACGATGGCACAGAAATAACCACATCCTCCCCCATTCACTTTGACAATATTCCACCAGCGAGGGGCTCTTTCTGGTCAAAAATGCAAACTTCTTTTTCTGTGACCAAAGCTGTTAAACAGCATGGTAGAGTCGCCAGGGATAGAACAAACTTTCCAGTAAAAAAACTAGATGTCAACAGAGAGAAGGCATGCTTTTACAAACTCAAGCATGTTGTGGCTCTTTATAATCTCGGTGTGTAACATATCCGGTCAGTTTTCACTTAAAAAAAAAAAAAAATGAAGCTAGGGAACTAAAGATTTGATCATAAAAATCATAAACAGGAGAAAAACAGCTCCATGGAGTTGTTTTAATTCAACAAAAAGGAATGTTATTAGCTTATATAATACAATAAATAAGTTATTATTTAAGGTTTTTTCAGCAGACTACTTGGAACCTGGACCTATGTGAACCAAGGTAAGTTCAAATCTCTGGTTGGGGATAACTTAACTGGTTCAAGGCCACAGACAACCAAAAGCCAAAAACCAAAAACCAGGCTTCTGTAGGGTCAGGTGTTGACTCCTTCAGCTGTTAGAGACATTTCAATGGAGAAGACTGGATGCACTGCAGGTTCTAGAAGGAGAGCAAGACCCACCACGCTGCTGGTGGGGAGGAGTCACTAGTCATATTAAACAAAGGACTCTGACTTCCCATTCCTAAGGACGATGCCTCTTGTGAAGAGAGGAGTTTCCAAAACCATACATAACATTTCTTTCACCGTTCATTATTTCAGGAAGTGAATGCTGGCCACTATGGAGTTCAGGGATTTGCACCATATTGGAGATTATGCTTGTAAGTGATGGGAAGGTCTGAAGCAAACATGCACATTTTCACTGGGCAAAATGTTAAAGTGGTAGTGTTGGGTTTTTTTTAATGAGATATAATTCACATACCATAAACTTCACCCTTTTAACAATTCAGTGTTATTTCATATATTTACAAAGTTATGCAACCATTATCACAGTATAATTCCAGAACATTCTCATCCCCCCCAAAGAAACCACATCACCATTAGCCGTCACTCCGGCTCCTGCCTTTCCCCAACCCATGGCCATGACTTGCTGGTATATATTTTTAAGTGAAGAGTGACAACTTTCCTGGGCATTGTACTTTTACTAGTATGTAGCCTCCTATGTTTTCATTAGAATTTTTAACATGGAATTTAAACCATGGACTTTGTTGAGATGTCAGTACCTTGTTTTTTTTTTCTTTTTGTCATACAAATATTTCTTCCTTTGTATATAAAAAAAATAGATTTTTCTGTCTCCACTGGAGCCTACAACATTACCATTTTTTTTCCTCAATTAAATTCTGTTGTTTCAGAAATGAGAAAAATCAATACCCCAATATTTAAAAAGTATGACTAACCAGAGTCCTTATTAACTGTGAGCCATCATGGTCTCCTTCCCACTCCGTACAGTGCACCAAATCTGAGGGGCCAAGGCCTGCAAGACCAAGCTGCTTGTTTTGCAGATGAGGAAACAGATCTATCGTGGGCTGCTAACAGGTCTGAGACTACAGGCTAGTTAACAGCAAAGCTAGGATGATAATCCCCTTTTACTAGTATTCTAGTATCAAATATTTGAAAAAAAATGTTCTAGGTTATCTACAAAGTCAGCTACCATGTGGATCTTTGTCAGGGAGTTTCTTCTACAGCTTCGATCTGAGCATGTGATTTTTTTTTTTTTTTTTTTTAGATTTTTATTTATTCACTTGACAGAGAGACAGTAAGAGAGGGAACACAAGCAGAGGGAGTGGGAGAGGGAGAAGCAGGCCTCCCGCTAAGCGGGGAGCCCGATGCGGGGCTCGATCCCAGGACCCTGGGATCGTGACCTGAGCCGAAGGCAGACGCCCAACGACCGAGCCACCCAGGCGCCCCTGAGCATGTGATTTTTTAACATTTTTTTACACGTTATCTTTTGAGACTCTGCAAGGACAAGACAAGTACTTTTAACCAGGGGGCCTCAATCACTCACTGAAAAAGAGCAAAGAGCCGGGGCTCCAGAAGGATCTAAGAGCACAGTTCAGATTCCCACACTGCAACTTTCCACCTGGCTGTGTCTGGAGGATGCACCCCTCTGCGAGAAGCAAACAAGTCACAGACACTCAGTACTCTGGGACTGAAGACCTGACAGGCCAGGGATGTTCGGGATTTAACTATTGCAACAGTTCTTCATCTGGGTTGACTTTTTGGAACTGGTCCCGGTCAGATTGGTAATGGATTTGCTGTCATCTTCACCAGTCCTTTTTTTCACTTCCCTGGGGGGCGGGGGAGGGGAGGGAGGGAGAGAGAGACAGAGAGAGAGAGACAGAGAGAAAATGAATTACTGAGGTACAAAACTAAACCACAAATGGTTCTGTAAAATTAAAACAACACTGCTGAGCACTTGCTGTATGTCATCCAGACATTGTTCTAAATGCTTTGTAGGTATTGACTGTCTTAATCCTCACAAGGACCATGTGAATTTGTTGGGCCCCATTTTATATGTCAGGAAGCAAAGGCAAAAAAAAAAAAAAAAAAAAGGGTTAAGCAGTTTCCCTTTGGTTACCGGAGAGCCGCAGAGCTGGGCCTGGACCCACGCCTGCACTCTGAGCACCAGGCCACGCTCACCACGCACAAGGCAGGCGCACACTAGACACGTGTACACAGGTGCGTGCACACGCGCACACACACGACCTACTGTTGCTCTCTCCTGCAGTTTCACATGCTTTCCAGTCTGCCACACGCACAGCGCACTCCTTAGCACTCTGGGACCCGGCTTCCATCCCCGACTAGTGCTTGCTGACCTTAACAAAAGCAATGATGACTTTAAAACCACTCTTTAATTATACAAGATCATGAAGACAATGATGAATGGTTAAAATCCAGGGGGAAAAAATCTTCCTTTTGCCTCTTCCTAAATTTCTTTTAGAATTAACAGCTAGAGGCTATAATGGCAAAACTTCTCTAAGATCTTGTGAAGACCTCCTAGGGATAGTATCCTTCCAAGTGTATTCCCAGGGATACCCGTGAAACAAGCAGACCCTGAAGTCCCACCTTAGACAAGACCCTGAATGGCAATCTTGACTGTGACAGCTCATTCCCAAGAGGCCCCCAAACAATCCCACCTTCCCCATCAGTGCCCGGGGCCCCCCCATCAAGACTAGGGAGCCCCCACCATGGGCTCTCCCTCCACAGTACTGACTCTGTCTGCGACTGCTTAGATCCACAGAATGCAGAGGAACTGGCGGGCTAGGACTCCAAGCCAGGCGTTAAAGCTGCTCTCGGCTGCCAGGGCTCCTCAGTGGAGAGGGCCACAGAGTGGCCCTGGGGACGAGCGGCCAGAAGGACTAGGACCCTGGTGGCAGACGCCCAGCCGGAGCCTTAGCCCCACGGCCATCTGGCTGAAAATGCACAAGACACCCCAAGCAAAAGCAGTCCAGGGACCTTCCAACTGAGATCCAGCACATTCTGGTAATTTCAAGAAATTAAGAAGTGGTAGTTGTTTTAGGCAACCACGTTTTAGTGTGTTACAGAGGGGCAGATACCTGAAACTACTAAGAACTGGCATATTCCGAGTACAGCAACGTGGTTCAATGGAAATATAATGTAATCCACATATGTGATCTTAAATTTTTTAGTAGCCACATTTAAAAATGTAAAAAGAAACAGGTAAATTTAATTTTATTAACATATTTTAACTCAGTATAACAATTATCATTTTAGTATGTTATCAATAAAAATAATGAAGTATTTTACGATTTTTATACCGTTTTCAAAATCTATACCTACAACACATCTTGATATGGGTTCGCCACACTTCTTGTGGCTTGTGGCTACCAAATTGGTCAGCACGACTCCAGATGGTGTTGATATGTGCTAACTTTTGAAAACCACTATACTATGAGTTGGAAAGAAGACATCTCAGCAGAAGAAAAAAAGAGGAATTAATTCTTGCTGAAGGCGAGCTAATAAACGCTGTACTATACATTTTCACATTTTTCTTATTTAATACACATAAACAATCACACAACATAAACACACACACAACCCTGACAGGTGACAGGTGAGCATTATTATCCTCACTTCACAGATGAGGAAACAAAGACTCAGGAAAAGAAGGAAGATACACAATCCAACCTAGAACACTACATAAGACTCATTTCAGACTCCTGACCTCCAGAACTGGAACGTGATACATGTGCATTGCTTAAGAGACTATGTTTGTGGGAATTTGTTACAGCAACAACAGAAAACTAATACAACTTCTAACTGCATCATCTCAGACATTTGGTCATTCAATAAATGCCCAATTTATGCCAAACTCTGGGACCCTCTCTTAGTGAGCGTTGAGGGAGAGACAGAGGCTAAACAAATCATTACAAGGTCCCTTGCACGGTGTGATGCATGAATACAAAGGGTACACCACAGTCGTGCTGGCCCGCAGGGAAGGAAGGCTTTGTGGAGATGGAGCTTCATGGACACTTTGACACTGGAGGGACCTCTTGAAAGAACAGGAATTGACCTTCACTTAATGAGGAAAGAGATTCCAGGTGCAAGGAACAGCCTGCATAAAGGCAAGGAGACATAAAAGAGCTTGGCCACAACTAGAAATAACGTTTGCTGTGTCTACAGATATCATTCCTTTGGGAAGCAAGATAAGAGATGCAAACAGAAAGGCAGGTGAGGCCAGACTGTGAGGGTTTGGACATGCTGGATACAGTCAAGCCTTTGGGATTCCCTCTTGTTGATGGGTGGGGATGTGGTTATGGAATTTTAAAAAGAGGTGGAGGTTAAAAATACAGAAATTGGAGAAGTCACCAGCTAGAGACAGTTCTAGAAACCCTGGGGGTAGAAGACAGTAGGCAGAGAGAGAGTAAAGAAGAAGAGAATGTGGAATGCAGTCCTGAGATTGCCAACACTGAAGCAGCAAGCTAATGCTCCAGAGTGGCAGCGACAAGTCCCAATGTTGCCACTGAGCAGCTGTGTCACTTTGAGCAGGTTGATTAGCATTCTACTCCTCCACTTTCTTATCTGTACAATGGGTATAATAATCATAGCACCTTCACAAGACAACCCATATCTCTCCCTTCTGGGTGGTCTAATGGCCTCTATAAGCTACAATCATCTGGCTGCCTGGTCAAATGTTTTCTCTTTTCTTTTTCCTCTCGTTAAATTGCATGGCCTGCAAATACTCATTTCCTCGGTATCTCTACTGAACCATGTATGTGGCCTCCACGGGCTGAGTGCTCACAATAATGCAGCCATTTTATTGAACCTGAAAGCAAATATTAAGGAGGAAAAGTATGTACCCACGTTGTTCATCTGGCCTTTCGTTTCTTTAATCCACCATAAGTGCAGGCATGTCCCTCCCACTTCACGGAAATCAGACAGATATTCCAAACACCTACAACAGGTTTAAGGCTGGGAATACTGGACTTTCTCACCAAAAACTACCACATGCTTGACAACTGCATGTTAGGTGACTCTGTCTCACGGGTAGATTTATGGGATCCCAACAGGCTCAGCTCCTGAGCTGAACAGATACATACATCAACCTGAGCTTTTTTTGTTTTGTTTTGTTTTCAAATCTCAGGCCATTAATCAATTAAATGCCTTTGGAAGTTGAATCTGCAAAATGTGTAAAGCTCGTGGTTCTGGTGATGGCAAATTCACCTGCCAATGGACAATGATTGTGATAAATGTCCTGTCAGCATTATGGGGAAATTGCATTTCTAGAAAACAGTTTTCTTGGGATTGAGAGGTTTCCAGAAAAAGTAGTACTTGTAGTTTCTAGTTTCGGGTGTTAACCAAACATTCATGGCCTCCCTTCGAAACAGAATTCTGTTTCGACAGTGTAAAGCCATAAACTCGTCTAGTTCACATTTTATGACATGACACGGCGTGAAAGGTGCCCGTGATGGGAATTGCCTTACGAGATCTAAATTGAGAACGTAGCATGTTTTACATTATACATAACTTTCTAAAGGATGTAAAACTTTTTTTTTAGTATTTTATTTATTTATTTGAGAGAGAAAGAGATAGCAAGAGAGAGAGAGCATGAGCAGTAGGGAGAGGGAGAAGCAGACCCCCCCCCCCCCCCCCCCCTCCACTGAGCAGAGAGCCCGACACGGGGCTCCATCCCAGGACCCTGGGATCATGACCTAAGCCAAAGGCAGATGCTTAACCGACTGAGCCACCCAGGAGCCCCAGGATGTAAAACTTTTTCACCTGCGGCAACTCTACCATTTCCACGTAAGACTTAGGCACTTTAACAAGCAAATCTGAAGGCAGGATATAAAGCAAATTAAATTTTTTAATATTTGCTTTATTTATAATTTTCCTATTTAACACATCGCTAATGTGACAAAACCAGAGACCTCACACCAGGCCATCATGCAATAACAACGATAAAATAACTCCTTGATGAGTGGTTCCCAAAGAGTGAGCTCGTGACCAAAAGGCCTCTGCACACAGGTGTGGTGAGTAAAGAAGCACAAGGCTGTGTGCGAGCTGCACTGAAAACAGGGCGCGGGGCAGGAGCAAGTGGGAAGAAAGCGCAGGCGGCTCACAGCCTCTCCCACCTTTATGATACAATAAAGAGAATCAATTCGGCACTCTGGGTGTGACCATGGCAATCTGGAGTCATTTAACTTTAATATGACCCCATAAAGACAATTCAGCATTAAATAGCGACCGGTATTCCGTGGGGTACCGGTGGTTCTATGTAGAACCACAGACTGGCAGAGCTAGAGAGGACCTTGGGGGTCGCTTTCTCCAGCCCCCTCCCTCATTTTACACATAGAGATGCCGAGAGGGAGGCAGGGACTTGTCCGACTCCACAGCTGTTCGGGGGGGCGATTTAAGATCGCACTTTGAGCCTCCTGACACCACGGTCCTCCATTAAGCAGGGTAGGAGGCAACAGCCTCGCAGGGGGCCTGGCGTGCAGCGTCCTTTTCTGCGGGGCTGGAGCAGCAGGCCAGCACCCCACTGCCAAAGCTAGGGTGTCCTTCTCCCTGCCTGCTCCGGTTCAGCTTCGGGCCCAGTGATGCTCTGAAGACCTGCAGGCCCTTGCCAGACCCCTCTAGCCCAGCAAGCACATCACCTCCACCCAGGAATCCCCAGGTACCTTGTAGCAAAACACCAGTACGAACACCCAAGAAAGTATAAACACCTACCAATTCAGCAGTGAATCCACCCTCAGTGTGTTGCACGGAATCTCCCCCCGCCTCTGCTGAATGAACCTTCCTTGGCCAAAATGGCCAGCAGCCCCTTCGCACCCACAGATGCACGGAGTCAATTACATCACCCAGCTTATGAAGGTTTTACTTGGGCTCTTGTTTGACAAATGTGGTATAAGCCCATGATTCTCCTACTAAAACCACGTCATTAACCTTGAATCTATACGTGCTTAAATGTTTACCTTTCTTCCACCTGTTCTAGGTCACACTCACAGCACTGTCTTTGCTTTGCACAAAAATGTGGTGGGGGCAGGTGGCTCTCTCTCTTGGACAGATATCAAAGGAGATAATGTCCAAAGACTGAGTTTGAGCCCAAGGCGTGTGCCAAGCCCTGCCACAGACTAATGTCAAGCAGGCCGTTTAAAGTCCTGGGGTCCATTTCCTGATTTTCTCAAGTGAGGGCAAGGATCTCACCCAAGGCCCCAGTCTAAGCAGCTAGTAAGCACTATAAACACCAAGTCACTGATAGAAAAGCAGCACTGAAAACACTACTTGTCATCGTATATGAGCAGAAGAGGCCAAAAGTCATACTAAAGCTAAGATTCTTGTAAAATTTCACAAATGATCAGGAAAAAAACCACACACCCAAAATTATGGCTTCGCTTTATCAGCAATTAAAGATCTATCGCCTGAATTCTGTTCATGCTCATTTTCTTTTTTTTTTTTTTCCTTTCCTTTCTTTTTTCTTTTGGATATTTAATCTCTTTAGGCCAGTAAAGAATCATCTTTTCATTTGTGGCAGGAAACTAGGCAGAAGACATAAATCTAACAGATAATGTTGTTATTTCCTAAAAATCAAATTTACTCCAAGGATTAAAAAACCCATTTATATCCAAGTTCCTCAAGGATGTAATTTTCATTCTAATCTACATCCCAAAATGTTATTTATTATTAACACCATCGCCTGAGCTTAATAATTACGAGTAATTATTTTAATAAAGTGCTTCCAACTGGCGTGATATACAATTTGCTTTGTTGAGTTGTGGTTTTTTTCCCCTTTACCCCAGAAAATGTCATAATAGACAGTTAATTTCATAACAGTCTCTTGTGTTTAAAATCTGGTTCCTGGAAATGATTCATACAAGTCAACTATTAGCTCTGCGGTGACATTTTGCAGAAATGTCAACGACACCTCAGATGCACCTGCTTTGTTTGGCGGAAAAGGCACTTCGCCAACGTTCACAGTGAATAAGCAGCACTACCGGTTTTTATAAAATCCGTGTTCGATTGTTTCTCTAACCACTACTGAAATACGAGACAGTGTTTTCCAATGTATATTCGTGTCATAGCCCAGAAATTTGATATATGCACCAACTACGTGAAAATTCAATCCTGTTTTCATTTTCCAAATATAAGACACCACTTTACCGAGCAAGATGGAGAACAGCTTCCACTATATTTGAGCCGTCTTTGGCACTGGTTTCACAGAACAATGCCCCATAGGTCTGTAGAAAAGAAACAGACACAATTAAATGAAGCCTTTATTTAAGGCTCCTGGA
This sequence comes from Neomonachus schauinslandi, assembly GCF_002201575.2. Classification (NCBI taxonomy): domain Eukaryota; kingdom Metazoa; phylum Chordata; class Mammalia; order Carnivora; family Phocidae; genus Neomonachus; species Neomonachus schauinslandi. Next base: position 23,928,927 of record NC_058415.1, read on the forward strand.
ATTTTAGCTTTTACAACCCACAAATAAAATAAACACATTCTCCTGTTGAGTATGCTAATAGCTAAGACACTGGATTCACAGTTTCGATACTTTAAAAAAATAGTGAATTTGAGTCGAGTTATTCCAGACACAGCTCCGAGTCAGGGGATTTTTATTTTGCCTTAAAAGTAACACAATACACAATTTCATGTTTTAAGGTTCTTTTCCCCACAGTCCCACCAGTTGCTACAAACGTTCTCTATCAGATAATCTGAGAGAGGTAAAAATGATAGCTTAAGGTAACCACTCACAAATTAAATGTCCATCAAAGGTATGTCTCCTTTGGGCCGGCAGCTAACATGCATCCCTTCACACTATCATCTTTTCCTATCAAGATTCAGCAACCTCCGTGTTGCTAAAAACCAACAGACACTGTCTAGTGCTCTATTATTCTACCTCCCAGGGGTTATGTATATGACGACTGATGATATCACTCTCCTGCTTCAAGCCTTTCAATGCTTCCCGTTCCTCTCCAAGTAACGCTCAGATGCCTCCCCATGGCCGACAAGGCCTCTTGTGCATGTAGTCCCAGCCCACCTCCTAGCTTTACCTGCCACCCTCCTCCCTCGCTCGCACTGCCTCGGTTACTCTGACCTTCCCTCTGTTTCTCCAATGTTCCAAATTCCCTCCGACCTCACGATCTTTGTACCTGCTGCTCCCATTACCTGCATTATGCCCTTCCCCCCAACAGCCCCCCTTCTCCAGGCTCATTCCTACCTACCTTTTGAATTTTTCTGTAATCCTCCCCTGAAGTTAAGATTCAGTGCTATCTAAGCTGACACGTCCCTGTTATGTTAGGTCTTACTATTAGGAAACCTCACAGCCCTCTGTGTTTTTCCTGCATTGCACCTGCCAAACTGTAACTGATGAAGTTATTTGTGTGTGTCTGCCTCAAGACAATGTCCCTGCGGGAAGGAGAATTGCATGTGCCGTGGACCTGGGTGTGGGTGACGCAGTATCCTGTGGGGGTAAGGGGAGGATGTCATGGCCACTCCGGAGCATGGAGAGAGAGAACGAAATGAGGGGAAAAGACTCCACAGTGGGACCTCTACCCATGAGCCCTCGAATCCACAGAAAATATGTAACAATCCTACAGTGAACATGAATGGATTTCTAGTGGGAACAGGTAGTGCTGCTGCTGAGTTCTATGGCTAGGATGTTATGGGGTGACACGGAGACTGCCCCCGAGGGTGCAGGAGGGTAGGGGTCACGAGATGCATAAGTGAGCAAACGTTGGGAACTCAAAAATCCTGAGGAGGGGATAAACCCGGCGTGTGGCTGGGAATTACGCGCTAAGGGGGCGTGTGGGACAATGTGGCACGCGGACTGCATACGTTTAATACGTATCTCCCCCAGAAATGAACTATATGAAGACAAGGACTGCCTGCTCTAGTCTTTCCCCAGCACACAACGAAGGGCATAGGATTAAACGTGCGGAATGAATCTCTTCTGTGCCTCACTGCTTAGCTTTGATGTTTAGCATGTTTGGTCCATAGTTCTAAAATTTAACAAGAAAGATTTTCCAACTTAAAACAGTGACTGAAACTTCTTTTTACAGTTCATGTGCACGCACTACAGCACAGTCTCCCCGTGCGCCCACATGCACCACCAAGGCAGGGGCATCAGATCAGACTGCAACGGCGTGGGCTTATCCGACCCCCGGCACCTCTGATGCCTTGTTTGGGAAAGACAGGTCCTAAGGGGGACCTGGAGCAGTCTCACACACTGGTTGTGACGGGAGAATGAACGCTACCCCCAGTAATCTACTGGATGGAAATGAGCTTCATTTCTATACAAGCGCATAACCAAAAAATAATTTTAGACTATTCAACTAAGCATAAATCTTAGAGAAAAAAAAAAAAAAAGTTTCCCAATTCTCTTCCACCCAGGTAGCACACTGCCCTTTGGCACAGTAACCCTCTGGAACTAAACCACATTTTCTAAACGGGACACCCATTCTTTTGCCTTGACGTGGATTCCAGAACCAGAGGAGTCCAGGAGCCGGCTGAGGGTGAGGAGTAAGGCAGGATAATTCTGGCTGCTCCTTGTCAACGTTCTTCAATGGGGGAAAATGACCAAGTGATCATTTTAGCTCCATGAGGGGTTTAATCCTTGGTACAATTACTTACATTCATACATTCATTGAAGTGTGTGTAGCGGGGGTGGGGGTTGTGGGGGCACCTGGGTGTCTTAGCCGGTTGTGTCTGCCTTTGCTCAGGTCCTGGGACCAAGCCCCGCGTCAGGCGCCCTGCTCAGTGGGGAGCCTGCTTCTCCCACTCCCTCTGCCCCTCCACTCCTCCATTCATGCTCACGTGTGCTCTTTCTCTCTCTCTCTCAAATAAATTTTAAAAATAAAATAAATAAAGTGCAGGGGGGGCAGCACTGGGAGTTCTGCCTGAATAAGAAGGCCAGGAGCCCCATCAAAAAGGGTGGAGGTTTGCCAAAGAACCTCTGAAAGCGAATGTAGACAGAAGTGAAGGGCCGCTGACTGCAAAGCTCATGAACGGCTAAGGTCTATCCCAACAGACCCACTTTCGCCCTTACCATGGCCAGTTTTTCTCCCAAGTATCCTGGGACACACTTCTGTTCCTCTGCTGTGGCAGCATCACGGAGATCAGCCTTGTTTCCTACCAACATGATAGGAATACTCTCCTGGGTTGCATCCTGCCAGGGGGAAAATAATTGTGTGCTCATCAAATAGTGAACAAGTTCCACTGACAAGAGCAGCCGTACCAACAGCAACTTCCACTCTCCAAATGCCCCGTGGGAGCCACATGACCTGCAGGTAGTATCTTCAAGCCTCAAAATCTCTCTACAAAGAGCCAAACATCTTCCCATCGCCAGGTGAGACCACTGAAATTCAGAGAAGTTAAACAAGATCTTGCAAAGGCCAGGGCCACGGTCCAAATACTCCCCATCATCCCTGCCACCATACGAACCAATATGAATTCAAGGGGCATGAGCACAGAATTATACGTGGCCATGGCACCCACACAATTTTCTGCGACTTTCACTCCAAACGGTGCTGATGACAAGTCAACTTCATTATCTCAGGTACAAAACACACAGGAAATCCCTCAGCCATCAGGGGATAAAAACAGAGCTTGCAAGTTCTACACTCACTGCAATCTGGTTTACAACAAATGCAAAATGTGAAGGTCCTAAAGGTCAACATTTTTCTTACGAGGAGTCAATTACCAATCATTCGAAGGAATCGATTCTAAGGCTAATGCTCTCAAATCAGCTTAGTCAAAGTCCCCGGTCCACACGGGGCCTGAAATCAGGCGAAATGCTGCATGTTTCTGCCTCAGTTTCCCCACTGGTAAAATGAAGGGGTTAGTGAGGGCACACCGCACCTCCGCAGGCTCTGAAGAGAACAGAGGATGACAACCTGACTGGCCCAGAAAAACAGTGTTCTGGTTCCTAGGCCAGGGCAGCGGCAGCCCTGACCAGGGCATGTGGAAGTGACCTTCCGCAGCGCCTATGGGTACCAGCTGTGCTTTCAGTTTGCTGTTACCCCTGCCCCAGGATCAAGAAATGAGCCTTAAAAACGATGGCATTACATTCGATTTCCTTTCTCTTCAGACCATTCTCCAACCGAGGGCACTGGAGTGCAGTAACAGCAGAGGGGGGAAGGGAATGAAGGGCGCTCTCCAAAACTAGGTGTTCCGTCCATTGAGGTGTTCATTAATTGTGTTCTTTGGTAAACTGTTCAGGTTCCAAGTGGGCAGCCTTTGGAAGCCACTCAACATATACTCCCTTAAGTGAGCCAAGAACCCAAGCTTCTAAAGGATTTCCCAAAGTTATTCCAGTAAATACGGACAACTCCTTAAAGTCTTGACTCCAACACCACCTTCCAGGGAGGCTGCCCTGACCACACCATCAGGCCCTTTACCCTGCCTTCTTCTTGTTTCCACAATATTTATCATATTCTATCATTCCATTTATTTTATTTATTTGTTTGTTGCTTGTTATGTTTCCCCTCCTCGGGTGCAAGCTCCCTGACTGTGGGCGCATTGCAGGCTCTGGAATGTGCACAAAGGAAGCTCTCCAAAAATTCTCCACAATGTGTAAGTCGGGAAGAGATCTCACATCTCAAGTGTCTCCTCCATTCAATGTTCACCCAAGTATTCAACCAATACATTACTCACAACAGGTAAGTAAATAGCCTCCGTTTTATTTTACCCATGACTTTATTGTAGGACTGTGTAACCCAGTGGTTTTTATTGAAGTGTATTAATTAATTCATCACTGACCTTCTACTACCCCTCAGCCTTCCAGCCTACCCCAACAATCACACTCTCAGTTTCCACCTATATTTAGAGTGGCCACGTATAGAATTTCCTCACAGAATTTCCTCAAATTACAAAGGCTGAGCCATGGCAGAGGTTTATCATGCCCATTTTCCCCGAAGGTGAAAGTCAAATGCCAAGTGGTATCTAATTTTTCCCCATGGCAAATTCAAGAATTCATCTTGAACATAGTTTTCGTCCTTTTCAGACCATGTGAAAGGTGATCCATGGAGCTGAAAAGGTCACTTACCACGTGTAGGTGATTAGCAAATGATGGCAAATTACAGGTCCTGGCACACACCGTGGCTGGTCACTAAGGGCTATTTCAACACTGGCTGACCTTGCCTTTGGGCCTCCTGGCCTTGCGCATAATCCAAGGACTTAAAATGCAGACTAAGTACAAAAGTTTTAACAATAAAAAGCTTTGCCGTGGATTTTAAATATCTGTGGGTACGAGTCTGTGGGGATTATGTTACTCTCTGGACTCATCGCTCTATCCCAGGGAGGTCCGTCTGTTCCCTTGAGCAGATGCTTCTCCTCTGTGCACTAAATGCACCTTGGAACTCCTCTCTGGACACCAAAAGCTTCTTTTCTCAACCCGCTCCTTCCTCTGGTGCTCTATCAGAGCAGGAACCAGGGTTGAATCAGGAGATCCAAGGTCCCATTCAACCCCTGCCCTCTAAATAACCACAAGCCAGGGCCATATACTTTCTCGCCTCGGGTTTCTCATAAAAAGTGAGAGTAACATTACACTTCTCACTTCTTTCCTCAGATACGTTACAGAGATGAATATAACATGTGGAAATTTCGTGAAATAAAAATGCTACATAAATGTCAACACACTGGGCGCCTGGGTGGCTCAGTTGGTTAAGTGACTGCCTTCGGCTCAGGTCATGATCCTGGAGTCCCGGGATCGAGTCCCGCATCAGGCTCCCTGCTCAGCAGGGACCCTCCCCCCTCTCATGTGCTCTCTCTCTCTGTCTCTCATTCTCTCTCTCAAATAAATAAATAATCTTTAAAAAAAAAAAAGTCAACACACTTCCATCATATTTATAATAATTTTAGGTCCTATTTTCGTAGAACAAAATGCACATCTCACATCACTTCTTTAGTTAGAAAGAGAACATTAATTCTGTTTTTTTAAACGGTATGAAATAGGCCCAACAGAAGAATCTAGAAGCTAACCTGATATATAACAATCAGTTCTCTGTTTAGCCAACACTGCACTGTTTAATGACTATTAAAGATTAGAGATAATACACTTAATTGAAAAATTATATTAGCCACTGTTTTTTTTTTCCAAGAGAGTATACTGAACGACAGCTTGAACTGTAGTTTTATGTTAATTATTAACCGTTGGCAGCATACTAACTGTGGTCAAAATCATTTCCTACTTTTAGAAATTATTTACCATGAAACCAAAGGATATGAAAGCTCCTCAGATGAAAGACACCATCTCATTTAACCAAAGGAAAAAAAAAAAAGCACAGATGTTACCATGTTTAAAATACCATAAGGGGTTCTGATTTTATCTGTAAGAAAACCGGAAGTTTTATTCCCAGAAACTCCCTTCTGTGGTATCCATGGCTCTGTGGAAACTCACCCAGCTAGTGAGGAAGAGACCAATACTGCCAAGTGCCATGAGACACTCCCCCTCTCACATCTAGTCCTTCCTGACGAGCCTGGATCTCTAATGGTGTGCACTTCAACAAAGAGGAGAAATCGCGTTTTCTAAGATGGTCTGTGACGCCGGTGTAATTTTTTGTTCCTTGGTTTTGATGTCTTACCTCAATCATGTCCACCCATTCTCGTACATTGAGAAAGCTTTTCTCGCACGTAACATCATACAGTAGCAGAACACCATCTGCTCTTCTGAAGTAAGACTTGGCGATACTTCTGAATCTGGCAGAGAGAAAAGCATGTAAATGATGGTTCTAATCAGTCTGTTGGTCAGGTGCTGCCCCTTCTTCATCTCTTTTATGCTCCCTTTTTTCTCATCGTCTAAGATAAGCCCCCATCCGGAAGAATCTCATGGCAACCTGGCACTGTGACACAGCTACCGTGGACGACTGGAATGACTCAGTGGAAGCTAACAGAATAATTTGGGGTGTGATCTATGAGAGCCAAGCAGTTTCTCCATCAAACAATCCCAAGAATGTCTACAAACCCCAAAGGATAACCAGGACAACGTTGAGAGCATAATTTCTTACAAATTTCAGCCCCGGCAACAAGCTTCCAAACCCACACGTGGGACACAGGGAAGGAGATACATAAGAGAGAACATCGTGGTTTGGGGAGTGGGAAGGGAGTACTGTGGGGGTGGCGTGGAAGACGACCTAACAATGTGGAGTACCACAGCATGCCAGAAGCTTTATACCTGTGGGGTGCGGGGCGGTTCGCTAGGGGAAGAGCATACCTCAACATATATGTCCCAACTCTAAGCCAACCGCAATATTTTAGAGCATCTTAAAAAAGGCCATGTTGACCACAAATGTTTTTTAAATGTTGAAAGTCTCAGTCTGTTAAGAGAATGTGAGCTCCATGTGAGTAGCTTTTGTGGATTTGTGTCTGCCCCCTGTGGAATCTTCGCAGCCTGAACAGTGCCTGGTACAGAGGCGGGCTGCAACCCATACTCACTAGTGGAACAAGTGGAAAGATGCTCTTTCCAAAGAGTGAGGCAGGATTAAAACGTATGCTTGATGCTTCCGGTCATCAGCAATGAACGCAAGAGAAGGCAACGTCACCAGACGTGAGTCTTCTGTTTAGTTCGGGCCTCTGCCCTTGAACTGAGGGGAGCTGACAGATTCCCTCTTCCATCTTTTATTGAGCTTGGCTAAGTACTCTTCACACTGACACGTGACCTAAATTCTCTTATTCAGAGAGGGCACTCTCCTTTTTCCAACTGAACAGCAGCTCGGAGGAAGCCTAATGATCTCCACACACAACTGACAGGTAAATGGAGAAGGAAAGAATGTGGAGACATGCAAGCATTCCTGAAATCCTAATATACTATGTAATTATACAGTGTATTATCATTATAGGATTATGAGCATTAAAAACCACCAAGTGTGCCATGAGGCCCGTCTATGCAAACCAAAGCCGAGCCCGCTGCGCTGTGGAAAGCACTTGCCTCTCCTGACCCGCCGTGTCCCAGAGCTGCAGGACTGTTCGCTCTCCATCCACAATGAGAGTTTTCATCTGAAAATCGACTCCTGAAAAGGAATTACAAGAGAACATGGGAAACATGATGTAAATAATTCCATTGGGTTTTACTCTCAAGCCCTCTGTAGATAAGACAAAAGCTGGTAAGCCAAAGCTGATGAGGTAGAGAGGGAGGAATGTGGCCTTCAAGGAGGGTGACCTTCAACTACTAATTACAAGTCAGACCACACATGTGCACACAGATGCACCATCTGCAGGGTGGCTAACTTGGGGGAGGATTTAATCTACAGACAAAAGGAAAACCTATGTTCTATTTGCCCGTGTAATTAGATGAACTCGGGTATGTCTCCGTGTTTACATATGTGTGCTTGTGTGCACATTAATATGTGTACGTGTGTACGTATCTGTGTGTGGATACATATGAGATATGTATATATGCCATGCTCTTTAGCAACTGAACAAAACACCGTGGTCTTTTTATGAATCAAATTAAAGTGAACTTTCAGCTTTGTTATCTTGAAGGGTATCATGAAGAACCATAAATTTATGAAGATGCCCATTGTGAAGAGGGTAATCAATCTGTTCTAATATTTCTAGTCATCAAAATAAGAACTCTTTAGATAAAGAAGAAAGGTGAATGATAATTTGCATACCTTCAACTCCTCTTACTGATTATTATGCAAATTTGGGAAATCAGGACACTTCTTCTCCCGTTCTCATGAGTGTTTACTCATGTATTCCATTGTAAAGGAGGGGGAGGGATCATACACCTGGCTATGATCTTGACCATGACAAAGTGGCCATCAAGAAGGTCACTTTATCAACATCAAATGGCGTCTTATCAGAAAAGCTTTCCCTGGTGCAGTAAAAACTGCACCTCTCTCCAAATCTCATATTCTTTTATTTTCACCCATTGCCCTCCTTTGGGATGAAGTTTCCTTGCAGGCTGGGATTTAGTTGACTCTGTTCATTGTGTGTCCTCAGCACCTACAACAGTATCCGGCTCACAGCAGAATTCAGGAAATGTTTGCTGAATAAATGAATCTGTCGTCTCTGGTTCTAAACTTGGTCTGGTTGCTCTGACTGACTAAGTGGATATCTTTGTCCTTTGTCGGTTTTCTTTTCCTAAAGTTGGGTCTTCGCCAAAACAGAAGAAGACCATGCTATAGACAAGGGCACACACACACATACACACACACATATCCCTATATGTTATATATGTATACAGAGAGACCTGTGTATCTGTGTATCTAATCTCTAAGGAAAACAAGATCAAGCTAAAAGAAGGTCATTTCCCCATTACTGACTGAAGAAGGAACCATACCCAGGGTGGCACTGGTATTTCCTCGAAATTCATTCTTGCAGAGTCTCATGAGGAAACTAGACTTCCCCACTGCAGCATCCCCAGCGAGCACAATCTTGTAAGCCTTCTGTGAGCTGGAAGACTTAGGGTCGCCGTCCACCATGTCTGTCTAGGGGGAAAAAGCCACAGTGGGTGACAAAGGTCGTGCCAGTGTTCTTCCTAGTAAGTTATACAGCACCGAAAATTCACAGTGCTCATGAATAAAATAACTCTGAAACTACCTACCTGTGGTGACAGAGCCGAGATGGGCTTTCTTGAAGAACTGACGATGCTGCCCTCACTAGCGGACCCCTGGGGTTTCCAGTCTAACATGGTGGCCACACCATCTGCACCAAACGTCTCTTCATCCCTTAGATCAGGAACCTGGTTTGTTTGTTGTTGTTTTTTTTAGTCAGCCATTAAAAAACAAAGTCTCTCATTACACATATACATCATGGATTAAAGAGAAGAAAAATAGGCAGCTGAATCTATAGTCATTGCTGTTACAGAATAGAGTAGCCCCAAATGGCAATCTGTGGAAATTTCTCCCTACCCTGGTGGAGAAAAAAAAAAACGTTCTACTGACTATGTTTCATATTTATAACCTTTAGGTCGTATTCCCATGACAGATACAAGTCAAACAGGGTGACAGATTTCTATCGAAGGTACAGCCCAGGAGACAGTGATTTCTGGGGCTTACATCTATGTCTGAAGCATCGCCCCCAAGGCTCTCCTGTGTGCCGTGTGACCTCTGAAGTCCCCTCTGGTGCTTGTATTCCACCTCCGAGTCATATCCGTTGGAGTCTCTCAGCGTAGACAAGCCGCTGTCGAAGCAGCTCTCGGGAAGGCTGTCCACCTCACAATTCATCCTCTGCATAGGGTCACAGAGGGCCAACGAGTCACAGTCCTCATCCACATAGGAGGAGCGGGATGACCTGGTGATAAAGGAGAAGAGAGCTTTACCTGAGGGTTCACAAAGCTCAGGACTACACACAGCAGTGGACTCAAGAAGACCAACACTCTCACTTTTACCAAGAACCACAATGTAGTCCATGATTATTCATCAGGGGAAACAAAATGTTCAAAGCAACATCAGCTTATTCTGTGCAACAATCAATTAAGATGAAGACACTCAAGTCTAACATTTAATAAAAATGAAGCCATTTTTAAAATCACTTTATTTCCTGATACAAAAGGAATTGCAGTGTCCAGAGCATGAATGCAATCTCAAGTTAAGAAAAATGTATGCAGAAGATGTGAACCTTTTTACTCTAATGTGGTCAGACCATATTCCAAACAGCTTGTCCATTTCTGGATAACAGCTCTACTTTTTAAAAGGGATGCTGAGAACCTGGATGGGAAAGGGAACCATGATGTAAGACCCTCAGACACAAGAAATGATCCCATGAACTCAGCTTAAGTCTTCATGGTTTCCCTCTTCAAATATTCAGAGAGCTGAGACATGAAGACGAAGAATACATTCTCCCAGGATGCACAAGACAAAATAAGGGCCAGCTGATAAACTTTTCTAGGAGTCATATTTCTAATCAATATGGTGAAAAATGACAGGCAATTAGAAAGGTGTGGTACCAGAATACGACATATGAGTTTTCTGCCACTGGGTGTTGATACATAGTCTAGAAAGACTCTTGTAGGAGAGGTTTCACAGGGAGGTGCTCTGGATAAATGCTGGAACCCCTGACTTCTATGGACGTTTCCATTTGTAAAACTTTCTAACATCTTAAAAGTGAGGGAGAAATTAACATCAAACAAGAGAATCAAAAGAAACCACATCATTTCCGTATTTACTTTTGTTTTCCCATCTGATTTTCACAAAAACCTAAGTTTATACTGAAATAATGGGGCGCCTGGGTGGTTCAGTCAGTTAAGTGTCCTACTCTTGATTTTGGCTCAGGTCATGATCTCAGGGTTGTGAGATCGAGCCCCACGTTGGGCTCCGTGCTCAGCTCTGAGTCTGCTTGAAGCTCTCTCTCCCTCTCCCTCTGCCCCTCCCATTCATGCTCTCTCTCTCTCCCTAAAATAAATAAATAAATCTTAAAAAAAAAATATTTTAGTGCCATTAGCAAATGCTTAAAATTAACTAAAAATTAAGAACTTTACCACCAAACTCTCCCTAAATATGTTTACTCAATTACAAAGTCTTTATCCTGGGGGCATGTATTCAAACCATATCGCTAGCCTAGCTCTGTGTGTTTGTGTGTATACATATGCTTTTTTGTTGTTTCATCATTTATGAAATTCTCCTTCTAAAACTGATCTTAGCCACACTATAAGGAACCTAAGAAAACTGTTCTCATTATAATATAGTACAAACTACTTCAGCTCCATGTCATTATTTTTTTTTTTTTAAAGATTTTATTTATTTATTTGAGAGAGAGAATGAGAGACAGAGAGCATGAGAGGGAGGAGGGTCAGAGGGAGAAGCAGACTCCCTGCCGAGCAGGGAGCCCGATGCGGGACTCGATCCCAGGACTCCAGGATCATGACTGAGCCGAAGGCAGTCGCTTAACCAACTGAGCCACCCAGGCGCCCTCCATGTCATTATTAATTAGAACTTTTTAAAAAAAATTTACTCAGATTTTTGATAAGGAGGGAAGAAGTGAAATACAGAATTGAGAAATCACTTCCATGAATATCTAGACTCCAAATTAAAAATATAGGTACAGGGGCACCTGGGTGGCTCAGTCGTTAAGCGTCTGCCTTCGGCTCAGGTCATGATCCCAGGGTCCTGGGATCGAGCCCCACATCGGGCTCCCTGCTCTGCAGGAAGCCTGCTTCTCCCTATCCCACTCCCCCTGCTTGTGTTCCCTCTCTGGCTGTCTTTCTCTCTCTGTCAAATAAATAAATAAAATCTTAAAAAAAATAAAAATATAGGTACAGACTTTCTCAAAGTCAACTTATATATGTACACCCTTTTAAAAAGTAAACTATTCTTACTTGCCCAAAGAATATTTTCATAAGTAAGTATGTACAAATATAGGACAAGCTATATTTTTGTTACAAATCTTAGAAAAAACACAAAAGGGGTGCCTGGGTGGCTCAGTTGGTTAGGCGACTGCCTTCAGCTCAGGTCATGATCCCAGAGTCCCGGGATTGAGTCCCACATCGGGCTCCCTGCTCGGCGGGGAGTCTGCTTCTCCCCCTAACCCTACCCCCTCTTGCGCTCTCTCTCTCGCTCTCTCTCTCTCTCAAATAAATTTTAAAAAATCTTTAAAAAAAAAAAAAAGAAAAAGAAAAAACACAAAAGTTTATATAAGTTAAAATCCAGTAAGGCCACAAAAGCAATAAAATTAAATTTACAAGTTTTTATATTAGCATCAAAAAGAAAATAAAATGTTAACTTCTTATATTAAACTAATGACCCTCCAAAGAGGACGTCAGTCCAGACCCTGGTGGCCCGCTAGTTATTATTCAGGGTGATGGGCACCCAAGTGCTATACTCCTGTCTCTCTGAGCCACTGGGGTGTGATGACTTTGTCCCTTAGAACCTACTCTTGAGGAGTTCTTAATCCAGTACTGATGAGCCTAATTCATGGTGTATAATCTTTTCCAAAATGAACCATGGTAAAATTTCCAAAATAATTTTCAGTTATGGTATCTTTTCCCCTATGTGCTTAGAATTGATCTTAAATATCAGTCAAGAAAAATCACACCACACCCACACATTTTTAAAAAGTAATGTCTATTTCTCAATAACAGAGCAAGTGAGCTGCCTACATGTCTATAAACCATCAACATTTATTATTTCACAAATAAGTGAGCAATGAAAACATCCGATACCTGGACAGGATTTTCCTAAAAGTGATCACCAATAAGCCCTGGTAATAGACCTTCCTGAAAGGGGACCTGACAATTTTGTTATCGCCAGGGTAGTTAAGTACATTATTCTTTATTTTTTGGTTGATCTCAAGTTTTTATTTAAATTCTAGTTAGTTAACATATATGGTAAAATTGGTTTCAGGAGTAGAATTTTAGTGATTCATGACTTACAAGTAACACCCAGTGCTCATCTTAACAAGTGCCCTCCTTAATACCCATCATCCATTTAGCCCTTCCCCCACACAACTCCCTCCATCAACCCTCAGTTTGTTTTCTATAGTTAAGAGTCTCTTATGATTTGCTTCCCTCTCTCTTTTTTTTGTTTTCCCTCCCCTATGTTAATCTGTTTTGTTTCTTAAATTCCACATATGAGTGAAATCATATGGTATTTATCTTTCTCTCACGGAGTTATCTTGCTTAGCATACTACACTCTAGCTCCATCCACATCATTGCAAATGACAAGATTTCATTCTTTCTTTTTTTTTTTTTTTTAAGATTTTATTTATTTGACAGAGACACAGCGAGAAAGGGAACACAAGCAGGGGAGTGGGAGAGGGAGAAGCAGGCTTCCCGCCGAGCAGGGAGCCCAATTCAAGGCTTGATCCCAGGACCCTGGGATCATGACCTGAGCCGAAGGCAGACGCTTAACAACTGAGCCACCCAGGTGCCCAAGATTTCATTCTTTTTAATGGCTAATATTCCATTGTAGGGATTGATAGGTGTTTTGATACTGAATGTGTAGATTGCTTTGGGTGGTATAGACATTTTAACAATATTTGTTCTTCCAATCCATGAGCATGGAATGTTTTTCCATTTCTTTGAGTCCTCTTCAATATCTTTCATAAGTTTTGTATAGTTTTCAGAGTACAGATCTTTTACCTCTTTGATTAGCTTTATTCATAGGTATCTTACTGTTTTTGGTACAATTGTAAATAGGATCTATTCCTCAATTTCTCATTCTGCTGCTTCATTATTGGTGTATAGAAATGTAAGAAATTTCTCTACGTTGATTTTATGTCCTGTGACTTTGCTGAATTCATGTTATCAGTTCTAGTAATTTTTTGGTTAAAGTATGTCATCTGTGAATAGTGAAAGTTGACTTCTTCCTTGTTGATTTGAGGGCCTTTTATTTCTTTTTGTTGTCTGACTGTTGAGGCTAAGACTTCTGGTTCTATGTTGAATAACAGTGGTGATAGTGGATATCTCTCTTGTGTTCCTGACCTCAGGGGAAAAGCTCTCAGTTTTTCCCCATTGAGGATGATATTGGGTCTTTCATATATGTCCTTTATGATGTTGACGTATGTTCCATCTATCCCTACTTTGTTGAGGGTTTTTATCAAGAATGGATGCTGTATTTTGTCAAATGCTTTTTTGGCATCTATTGAAAGGATCATATGGTTCTTATCCTTTCTTTTATTAATGTAGTTCTTATGCTTTCTTTTATCAATTGATTGATTTGTGAATATTGAACACCTCTGCAGCCCAGGAATAAATCCCACTTGATCGTGATGAATAATTCTTTTAATGTGCTGTTGGATTCAGTTTTGGTAGTTTGTATGTTTCTAGGAATTTATCTATTTCATCCAGATTGCCCAATTTGTTGGCATATAATTTTGCATAATATTCTCTTATAATTATTTCTATTTCTGTGGTGTTGGTTGTGATCTCTCCTCTTTCATGATTTTATTTATTTGGGTCTTTTTTCTTTTTGGTAAGTCTGGATAGGAGTTTATCAATTTTATTAATTCTTTCAAAGAACTAGCTCTTGGTTTCATTGATCTGTTCTACTGTTTTTTGTTTGTTTCTATATTGTTTATTTCTGCTCTAATCTTTATTATTTCCCTTTTTCTGATGGATTTAGGCTTTATTTCCTGTTCCTTTTCTAGCTCCATTAGGTATAAAGTTAGGTTGTGTATTTGAAACTTTTCTTGCTTCTTAAGGTAGGCCTGTATTGCTATGTACTTCCCTCTTAGCACCACTTTTGCTGCATCCCAAAGGTTTTGGACTGCCATGTTTTCCTTTTCATTTGCTTCCATGCATTTTTTTATTTCTTCTTTAATTTCCTGGTTAACCTATTCATTCTTTAGTAGGATGTTCTTTAACCTCCATGTATTTGTGGTCTGTCCAAGTTTTTTCTTGTGGTTGACTTCAAGTTTTACAGCATTGTGATCTGAAATATGAATGGTATGATCTCAATCTTTTTGTACTTGTTGAGGCCTGATTTGTGACCCAGTATGTGATCTATTCTGGAGAATGTTCCATGTGCACTCAAAAAGAATGTGTATTATGCTGCTTTAGGATGAAATGTTCTGAATATACCTGTTAAGTCCATCTGGTCCAGTGTATCATTCAAAGCCACTGTTTCCTTGTTGATTTTCTGCTTAGATGATCTGCCCATTGCTGTATGAAGGTTCTTAGAGTCCCCTACTATTATTATATATTTTCAATGAGTTTCTTTATGTTTGTTATTAATTGATTCATATATTTGGGTACTCCCAGGTTGGGGGCATAAATATTTACAATTGTTGGATCTTCTTGTTGCACAGACCCCTTAATTATGATATAGTGCCCTTCTTCATCTCTTGTTACAGTCTTTGGTTTAATATCTAGTTTGTCTGCTATAAGTGTGGCTACTCCGGCTTTCTTTTGATGTCCGTTAGCATGATAGATGGTTTTCCATCCCCTCATTTTCAATCTGGAGGTGTCTTTAGGTCTAAAATGGGTCTCTTGGAAGCAGCATATAGATGGGTCTTGTTTTTTTTATCCCTTCTGATACCATCTATCTTTTGATTGGAGCATTTAGTCCACTTACATTCAGAGTAATTATTGATAGATAAGAATTCAGTGCCATTGTCTTCCTGTAAAGTCACTGTTTCTGGAGATTTTCTCTGTTCCTTTCTAGTCTTTGTTACTTTTGGCCTTTCCTTCCCACAGAAAGGGTCCCCTTTAATATTTCTTGCAGGACAGGTTTAGTGGTCAGGAACTCCTTTGGGTTTTGTTTGTATGGGAAACTTTTTATCTCTCCTTCTATTCTGAATGACAGCCTTGCTGGATAAAGTATTCTTGGCTGCACATTTTTCCCTTCAGCATGTTAAATATATCATGCCACTCTCTTGCCAGATTCCTGTGGACAAATCTGCTGCTAGCCTGATTTGTCTTCCCTTGTAGGTTAGGGATTTCTTTTCCCTTTCTGCTTTCAGGATTCTTTCCTTATCTCTAAATTTTGCAAATTTTGCTAAGATATGTCTTAGTGTTGGCTGGCTTTTGTTGAATTTCATGGGAGTTCTCTGTGCCTCCTGGATTTGGATGTCTGTTTCCTTCCCCAGATTAGGGAAGTTTTCACTTATAATTTGCTCAAATAAACCTTCTGTCCCCTTTTCCCTCTCTTCTCCTGGGACTCCTATGATAGGAATGTTATCACACTTTATGGAGTCCCTGAGTTCCCTAAGTCTATATTTGTGATCCAATACTTTTCTTTCCCTCTTCTTTTCAGCTTTATTGTTTTCCATAATTTTAACTTCTTTTTTAAAAAAATATTTTATTTATTCATTTGAGAGAGAGAGAAAGAGAGGGAGAGCAGGGGGGCAGAGGGAGAGAGAATCCCAAGCAGACTCTGCACTGAACGTGGTGCCCAGTGCATGGCTCGATCTCAAGACCTGAGCTGAAACCAAGAGTCAGAAGCTTAACCGACTGCACCACCCAGGCACCCCCAAATTTTATCTTCTATTATCACTGATTCATTCCTCTTCTTTGTCCGTCCTTGTTGTCATTACAACCAATCGGTTTTGTATCTTGGGTATAGCATTTTTTTTATTTCAGCCTAACTAGTTTTTAGTTCTTTTATCTCTGGAGTAAGGGATTCTCTAGTGTCTTCTATGCTTTTCTCAAGCGCAGCCAGTATCCTTATTATTGTTGTTTTAAATTCTGGTCCAGGCATATTACTTATATCTGTTTTGATTAGATCTCTGGCTGTGACTTCTTGTTCTTTCTTTTGGGGTGAATTTCTCCATCTTGTCATTTTGTCTAGGTCACTATTTCTTTGTGTGTGTTAGGAAAGCCTGTTTATATTTCTTGCTCCTGAGAGTAATGGCTATACTAAAAAAAGGTCCTATACTGTCCAGGACCTGATG